>NW_028295393.1:0-361000 GCF_964341445.2 Mesoplodon mirus
TCCAATAAGAACCTGCTGTATAAAAGAAATAAATAAATTTTAAAAAAATTAAAAATAAATAAATAACATTTAATAAAATAAAACAGAAAAAAGTTTTTCCCTTCACATAGACGTCTTTATATTAATGCATTATTTCCATGTTTATATCTCCAAATTTAAAAAAAAAAGTGGAATAAATAAAATCTACCTTGAAACAAAAAGAAAAAAAGAAAAAAAAAAACAGAACCCACCAGTTATACAGAGGAAAATCGTATCAGGGCACTTGCTCCAGTGGTAAAAAATTCTTAAGTTGGTCAGAGGTGGGAAATCATCTCCCATGCAGTCAGCAGCGCTCCCCCCCACAAGGAGCATCCTCACTGCAAAGCTGTGGGACTGTGTCGAGTCGTCTGTGAGTAAATGTGAGCTGAGCCCCAGTCCTGCTGCAGCTGAACTCTTCCCACCCTTTCCAGGTAAAACACCTGAATATGTACAAGCACTTGCAAGCCTAGAGGAAGGGTTGTGGAGCCACACCAGCGACAGCACGCAGGCCGACTTGGTGCCTGCAGGCCAGTCAGTATGGTCCTGGACCCAGATGCCCTTCTGGAAGCTTTCCATTCCCCTGCCTGAGATACCCCTCCTGCCACAGCCCACACTGCTTTTTTACTTCCTCACCTCTGCCTGAGGAGAAAATCCAGTGGCATGTATGGATGACACATCCTCTTCTTTAGCAGGTGGCAGCCTGGCAACTCCTGCGAAAAGTCCAGCAGAGCCCCACTCACACTGGGCCACCCACAAAGCCACGGCCCCTCACTCCCTCCCACCACCCCAGCCCCGACACTGCTGACGAGGCAGAGAATATGGCGTAAGGCACAGCTACAGGGGCTCTTGCTGACTGGAGAGGTGTTTATATTGACCTCAACCCAGGCACACCTGGGGAGGGTTGGCAGGCAGTGTCACGCTGCCCAAATCAGCCAATCCGCACCCCTCAGGGACTCACAGTAGCAGAAAATGAACCTTGCTAAACGGGCTAGGCCCAAGGAACAGGTGTTGGCCTTAGAGTCAGGCTAGACAAGGGGCTGCAGCTGCGGCTTGTTTTCTTATCATTTTATCTGGTCCATGAGTGGAAAACAACTTCAAGAATACACTATCCTAATGAGAGGAACCCAGGAGTCAGGGAGAGGAGTGATGGTGGGTGGAGACAGAGGCCTGGTGCCCTGGCTGCAGTGGAAGTGTCTGGAAGACCAGGCAGAGAGAGGCTGCACAGAGTGATAGCCAGGGTCACAGACCTGTCAGAGCTGCTGTTTGTTAGTTCAAGTCCTGCTCTGAGGTGTTCTGTGTCAGCTGTGAGCGACAGGTTAGCTGGGGGTTCTCTGCAAGTTGGGCTATGTGCACAGTTCCTGTGTGTCCAGCCCTGCTGGGGTACCTGCCCAGGGGAGCTCTGTATCCTGGGAAGGGCCTGACTATGAGAGCCCCATGGGCTGCTGGGTAGCTGCACAGGTGAGCTCCATATCCTGGGATGAACTTGACAACAAGAGCCCCGTGGGCTGTGGGGTGGGGTGTGCAGCCCATGTGAGCTCCATATCCTGGGATTGGCCTGACCACGAGATCCCCATGGGCTGCTGGAAACCTGGTAAAGGATATCAGGACAGTCAGTGAAGCCACCGAGGATATACATCCAGTAGCTCCTATTTCCTACACCCTTCTGCTCATTCTACCATCCACCAGGCCATGGCATTCTGTATTACACTTCAATGATGCCTTCTTCTGTATTCCATTCATCTCAGAGTCACAAGAATTTTTGGCTTGTGAGTGGCAGGACAAAACATGTAACAAAAGCAATAATGCTGGGCCGTCCTGCCCCAATGGTTCAAAAATCCCCACACCATCATTGGGGAAATGTCCTCTAAAGACCTAAAAGTTCTACCTCTTTAAAAGGGAACCCTCCTTCAATATGCCGATGACATTCTGATCACCAGGCCTACTAAAGACGCCTCTGAACTACCTAGCCAAGAAAGGATAGAAGGTGTCCAAGAAAAAAGCTCAAATATCCCAGGCTCAGGTGACATGCCTGGGCTTCATTCTCACAGATATTCGGAGAAACGCATCCCAGGATAGGGAAGAAGTCATTTGCAGCCTTTCCTCTTCTAAAACTAGAAGACAGCTTAGGGGTTCCTGGGGAGGCCAAGGTTTTCTGCATCTGGATCCCTAACTACAGTCTGATACCTGGGCCTCTACATGAAACACTGACACGAAAAGATGATGACCCTTTTGTATAGAATCCAGAAGCAGCCTTTCAAGAATGGAAAGAGCAGTCAATTTAGACCCTTGACCAGGAACTCCCTAATTTAGCTAAACCCTTTGACCTTTACATACCCGGTCAAAGGTTAATTGCCCTTGGAGCCTTAGTGCAAAAACTGGGACCACTTGAAATGGAGCAACACAAGAATGCCCTTCAGGTATGATAAATTATGGTCACCAAGGGCTTTGCCCACCAACTCATCAGGCCAGGATACTGGGGTATCTAAAAAGCTAGAAATCAGCAGCCCACAAGGCCAGCTCCCTCCTAAGGGAAAAGGACCCCACGTGGTGATCCTAACCACCCATCATGCCCTGAAGTTGCAGGGGTCGCTCTGTGGACACACTGACCTCGAGTGAGGAGGCCCTCCAACTCCACCTCCAGAGAGACAAACGGGGGCAACGGGCCCCCAAGATGACTCGTGTGACCATCACTTGACCTGGAGTTTCTCTCAGAAAACAAGAAGACTGTGCCCCTAAATAGCAGACTACTGCTTGCAGGACTTACTGCACCCAGAGGGGAGCTAATAAGCTTGGCGGGGGAAAAGTATATCACGCTTTCACCATAGAAAACCCTACAGACACTGCGGTGATGGTGGCCAATATGACCGGCTGGACTGCTGGCTACTTCTAAAGGCCGCTGACTCAGTGGACGTCATGGTCCTGGATCACCACTGACCCTGGACGGTCTGGGAGTTGCGCGGGCAGGGTTCTGACACATGGTTCTGTTTGTACATTAATTCAGGGACCTAATTAAAGAAAGCACAGACTACTGGTCAGAGCATCTAGGCTGGCAAAAACCTTCAGCCTAGGTCGCCGAACAAATGTGGGGTGGGGTGAAACCTGCCACCTCAACATCTATGTGCATCTCTTTCCTGGACACTTAAAGGTCATTAGAATCTATAACACATCCAATGTTGGTGCTCAGGCGTACGAGAAATGAGGCAGGAGGCCTTGGGACAATCAACCTCACCTGGAGGCTGTTGGGGAGTGGTTTTGCCCCTCCACCAAGGTATCAGGGCTGCCACCACAGCATGAAGCAGTTACAAAAGAGGGGTCTGCACCCTCAACACCCCAAGTATGAGGAACGGAACAAAAAGCAGAGGAGGTGTTCGTCTCCGGAAATGTTCATTAAAAATTCCTGTGAGATAAAAAGAGAACCTGGGCAATAAAATAAAGTCTAACCTGTTTTTCCTTTGTGCTTTGTCTAATTTCACGTGCTCCTAGGGTTCTGCATGCAGAGACCCCACACCCGGCACTTCAGACCCGATTTCCTATTGCAGAATGTCTGGGTCGACACCTCAGCTAGCAGAGTCCCATGCAGACTCCACAGCATAGAGCCTGAGCTGCAGCCAACCCAGCCCTCGAGAGCTCCATCCCCTCCCTCCCACTGACGCTGCCGGGATCCCTACACAGCAGCCCAGCCCACAGCCCGTGGGGGACTGCACGCTCTCACCTCTCCATTCGGTTTTCAAAATAATGTTTCCTTTGCTTCTGAACCAAACTCAGTCTTGATCTCTTGGCTCCAATGACACTGGGCACGGGGACTCCTGTTGGGGTCCACTCTGGAGGATCAGTAACAGAAATTGAGAACATTTTAACTTCAATGAACAGATGTGTGAGCCAAACTGTAGTTAACATAGAGCAGTGTATAATGCTCGTGTCAAATAAGATGTTTCTAAGACTTACCTTTGATATTTCCATCACTTTACTATAAGCAAGTTCAGTGAAGACGTCTGTCTTATTTGTCAGGTCAACATTAGAGAAATGAAGTGATTTATTTCCTTGGATGTACATCAAATACTCTTGGCTGAAGCTTCAATCTTGTTTTGAATGCTTTTCTAATGAAAAGGATACCTCTCTTTCAGCTCCCCCATTTCCGAGAAGTATAAAATCTTATAATTTATTATTACCAAAGGGGAAAGGTAGGACAAGGGATAAATTAACAGTTTGGGATTAACACATACACACTGCTATGTATAAAATAGATCATCAACAAGGAACAACTGTATAGCACAGGGAACTACACTGAATATTTTGCAATAACCTATAAGGGGAAATAATCTGAAAAAAGAATCGATATTTTTATTGACATCATCTATCAATGACAGATAAAATGTAACCTAAGCAAGGCCGATGGTGAACGCTTCTGACCCTGAAGATTTCAATCATCTAAAGTTTGGGCTCTGCCTATTTCCCAAGGCCCTTAATGGACATATGTGTAGCTGTAGCTTAAAAATTCCCCAGTTTGGGGTACGGGGAGCCACTGATTTGGAAAAATCCCTGGTGTTCTCCTTCCATGCACGGGACCCTTCCTACAGCTAAAACATGCCTGTCACACCTAGAGGATGGTAAACCATTTGATCGGAAAGAGTTTGGAAAAGGCACCTCATCTCCTTATCGCCTGGTGCTCGGGTTCACCCCTCGAGCATCTTTCCTAAAAATCTCCTCACTTGGGGATATCAGCACCGTCAACATCCTGTTGCACACAGTTTGGAATTTGTCCAGAGGATGAAGCGGAAGGATGAGAAAAATTTAGAGACAAGTCTTAGGTTTTCGGACAGGCACATGCCACTCTAATTTCCAATCTGGAAGACAAATTCATCAAAGGCTAGAATTGCCCACAGAAACAGAATAAGTCTAGAGGAAATCCCGCTGTTTTGTGTCCAGTTTCCAAAAACACAAGTTGAAAAATGGAACTCAGGGGCACTAAAATTCATGAAACTGCAGAGTTGAAAATATCTATCGTCGAAAAATGTCTTAAGGTAAGTCACAGAAAAGGACTTGTAAGCAAGGGAGAGTGGCAGGAAACAGATTTGAAGAGGTAGAAAGGACTCCCCATTAAAGCACAAGAAAAGGGGCTGAACATCGCCAATGATGCAGGTGGCACAAAAGGGCGTATGAATTTTTTCTGAATATATTCAAGTAAAGGCCATACACACGTTTTATCCAACCAAACAGGTGGGCACTGGAAATCAATACTACGAAATATATCACTTCACATCAGTCAGAAGGGCCATCCACATAAAGTGTAAACACCAGAAATGCAGGACAGGGCGAGGAGAAAAGGGAGCCCTGTGAGGCTGATAGTGGAATTGTAAGTTGCCAACGGCCACTCTGCAGAAGTGTATTGTGTTTGCTAAAACAGCTAAAAACTGAGCTACAGAGCATAAGGCACTTGCACTCATGGTCGTATACCTTGGGAAAAACAAAAATGGACAGTAAACAGGAACCACAACGTTTACCACCTCTCTGTTAAAAAGGGCCTCCACTTGGATATAACCTAAATGTCCCTGGAAGGATAAAATGGATAAAAGAGATGGGGTACTTATGTAGAGTGGAATATTACTCATCCAGAAATCAATGAAATAAGGCCAGTTGGAACACCTCTGGAGGAGTTACATACGATCATTCTAAGTGACATATGTCAGAAAGAAAAAGACACATATCATAAGATGTCACTTAAGGGTGGAATCAAACATGGGTACACATGAAATAAACTACAAAACAGAAACATAGTCAAATATGTAGAAAATAGACATGAGGCTGCTAAATGGGAAAGGTGGGGAATGGTGAGGTATTATCCAGGAGGTTGAAATTAGCAAATATACCATTCCAAGTACCAAATTGAATAACTGACAAGGCCTACACGGTACCTCAAAGAACTGCACTCAGCCCACTCAAGTCACTGGACAATAATACATATGACTCGTAAGCATCTGAAAAATAATTCACTGTTGTCTCACAGTACATGAATCAAGTGGATGTACAGCAGCAAAAACCAGAGCTTTGAAAATCAGCTGTAACCAATATAAAAATAAATTTAAAAATATTTATAAAAACGGTGAGACAGACAAAAATTCTTACAACTTTTGTTGAAGGGCTACGATGTAACATGGATTGAACATGTAGACCCACAGCAGGATGATATATAAGGCTGGAAGCTATGCAGGCTAAGAGATGTTAGAGAGGCTGGGTGAGGAAATGCAGATCTTTTAAAGTAATACTGCCTGGTATCCATTCCATGGGTCCCAAATCGGCAGGTTCAAGGGAATCTTCTGATAGCGAAAACATGCTTGCGAAACCGAGATGAATGTACACCGTGTGCTCAGGAAAGGTGTCTAAATTGAACCTCATTTTTGATCTCCTGGTGCTGAGGTTCGCCATTCCAGCCACATTACTAAAAATCTCCCCACTTTGAGAATCAGCACCTTTAACCTCCTGTTTCACACAGTTTGCAATTTGTGCAGAGGATAAATGGGAAGGGGGAACCAATGAGATATTAGCTGTAGGAGTTTTGACAGGCACATGTCACTCTAATTTCCCATTAGGAACAAGAATTAACCAAAGGCTCAGCCTGCCTCCTCAGAACCAGAATAGGGCCAGAAGCAATCCAAAGGTTTGGCGGCCAGCTCACAAAAAAGCGAGTTGAAAAATGGAGCTCAGGAGCAGACAATTCAAAGACCTGCAAAGATATAAATGATAACCAACGTCCAAAAATATATTCAGGTAAGGCAACGAAGAGGATCTGAATGAGAGGCAGAATTGCAGGAAACAGATTTCAAAAGGTAGATTGTACTCACATTTAAAGTATATGAAAAGCAGCAGAATTTCTCAAATGATGCAGTTGGGCAAAAGGGTGTATGCCATTTTTTCGTGAATATCTTCAGGAAAAAAACACATACAGAGTTTTTGGCCAACCAAGCAAGCGGGAAATGCAAATCTGCACAACAAAGAAGTCTCAATTTCCACTGCTCAGAAAGGCCATCCAAAAAATGTGAACAAACCAGAAATGCTGGAGAGGCCATGGAGAACAGGGAGCCTAGTCACGCTGATGGGTGGGGTATAAATATCCAAGAGCCACTCTGAAGAAGTGTATGCTGTTTCCTAAAACGTTTAAATCCAAAGCCCCCGAGCAAAGGGGACTTCAACTCATGGACATATAACTTGGGAAGACTAAATATCGACAAGACACAGGCACCCCAAAGTTTAGGGCTGCTCTGCATACAAGAACCTAAACTTTGGTACACCTAAAATACCCCAGGAAAAAGAGAAATGCATAAATAAATTGTGGTAATTTTGTACAACGGAATATCACTCAGACGTGAAATCAATGTCATAAGGCCAGTAGCAGCATAAAGAGTGGATTTAGGTATGATGATTCTAAGTGAAATTAGTCACACAGAAAAAGAATCTTATCATAAGATATCACTTACAGAGGGAATGTCAACATCACAACACATGAACTGAATTAAGAAAGAGAACAGAGTCTCACATTTAGAAAACACTCTTATACCTGTTTAATGGGATAGGAGACGTGGGGTGATGCATAAAACCAGAGTTTGATATTAGCACAGGTACCATTCCATAAACCAAATAGAGAATAGACGAGACCTACCCCTTCCTCAGTGAACAGGACTCAAACCCCCTATTCTCCACAGAGGAATATATCTGACTAGTGAGCATCTTAAAACCTATGTATTGATTTGTCTCCATAAGGGAATCAAGTGTGTCTAGACGGGTATAAACACGTCAGTGAAAATCAGCTCAACCGCACTATAAAAATGAATTTCAAAAACAAACAGAAAAACAGCGAAATTCTTACACAATTCCTTCAGGGGTTCTGATGAAACCGGGAATGACCCTATCTGCAAAGACAGCTGGATGAGACATAAGGCTGGACACTTGGGACTGAGAGGACTGGTGAGATTGGGAGAGAAAATGCAGACCCTTTAAAGTAGTAATGCATGCCACGATTCAATGGATCCCAAATCTCCGGGTAGTAGGGAATATCACTACAGTTATAAAATGTATGGGAAACGTAGAGAATGGACACCCTGTGATGGTGAAAGATTTCTAATAGTCTCCTAATTTTTCCTCTCCTTGTGCTACAGTTTGGCATTCCAACTGCTTTACTATCAATCTCCCAACTTAGGAGAGCCAGCCCCTATAACCTCCTGGTTTGCACAGTTTGCTAATTGTGCAGAGGATGAAAGGGAAGAGGGAGAACCAATCAGAGAGTAGATGTAGGCATTTGGACGGGCACATGTCACTCTAAATTCCAGTCAGGAAGAAGAATTAACCAAAGCCTCAGCCACCCGCAGGGAACAGTATATCCACCCCTGGAACAAGTATAGGTCCTGAAGCAAAATTGTGAATTTGCGGTCAGCTCCCAAAAATGGGATTTGAAAATTGGAGCTCACGGGCACAGCAATTCACAAACCTACAGTTATAAAGGACTACTGTCTTCCAAAAATCTGTTGAGGGAAGGCAACGAAGCTGACTTGAAAATGAGGCAGAATTGCACAAAACATATTTCAAGAGGTAAATAGGAATCGCCTTTAAAGCACAGGAAAAGCATCACAACTTCGACAATGATGCACTTGGCCAAAAAGGGCGTATGCTTTTTCCCCTGAATATATTCAGGAGAAAACGCATACGACCTTTTTGGCCAAGCAAGCAAGCAGGCAATGCAAATCCACACTACAAAGAATAGTCACTTCCCACGGGTCTAAAGGGACATCTGAAAATCTGTAAAAACCAGAAGGGCAAGAGGGAGATGACAAGGGCATGAAGCAATATGATCAAAAGTGTCATGAAGGATTGTGATGACAAGCGCATGGAGCATTGTGATGACAAGATTATGTAGCATATTCCTGACAAAGGCATGGAGCATTGTGATGACAAGTTTCATGGAGCACTGTGATGACAAGTGTCACGGAGCATTGTGATTACAGGGGTCATGGAGCATTGGGATGACAAGGGCATGGAGCATTTTGATGACAAGAGTCCCGGATCATTGTGTTGTCAGGGTTCATGGATCATTGTGATGACAGGGGTCATGAAGCATTGTTATGAGAAGGTCAAGGAGCATTTGGCTGAAAACGTTCATGGATTATTGTGATGACAGGGGCCATGGAGGCTTGTGATGACAAGGTACTGGAGCATTGTGATGAGAAGACCATGGAGACTTGTGATGACAAGTCTCATGGAATATTCTGATGAAAAGGGGCATGGAGCATTGTGATTACAGGGGTCTTGGGGCATAGTGATGACAACGGCATGGGGCATTGGGATGAGATGGCCATGGAGTGTTTGGATGACATGCATAATGGAGCTTTTGATGACAAGGGCATGGAACTTTGTGATGAAAAAGTCATGGAGCCTTGTCATGACAGGGTTAAGGGAGCATACTGAAGACAAGTGTCAGGGAGCATTGTGATGACAAGTGTATTGAGCATTTTGATGACAAAGATCATGGAGCATTGTGATGAGAAGACCATGGATAACTGTGATGACGAGCGTCATGGGGCGTTGTGATGATAAGTGTTATGGAACATTTTGATCACAAGGATTTGGAGCATTGTGATGACAGAGGTCATGGAGCATTTTGATTTCATTGTAATGACAATAGCATGAAGCATTTTGATGATGGGCATGGTGTATTGTGATGACAGAGTTCATGGAGCATTGAGATGAAAAGGGGCATGGAGCATTTTGATTACAGGGTTCTTGGAGCATTGTGATGACAAGGGCATGGAGCCTTGTGATGACAAGGCCATGGAACATCGTGATGGCAGGGGTCATCGAGCATTGTTATGACAGGGGATATTTAGAATTGTGATGGAAAGGGCATGGAACATTGTGATGAGAAGGCCATGGAGCATTCTCATGACATGTGTCATGGAGCTTTGTGATGACAAGATCATGGAGCAATGTGATGAGAGCGTTCATGGAGCATTGGGATGACAATGACATTGAGCATTGTGATGAAAAGTTCATGGAGCATTGTGGTGACACATTTCACCGAGCCTTGTGATGATGAGGACATTGACATTTGTGTTGACAAATGTCATTGAGCCTTGTGATGACGGGACACATGGAGCATTGTGATGACTGGGGTCATGTAGCATTGTGATGACAGGAGCATGGAGCATTGGTCTGACAAGTTTCATGGATAATTGTGTTGACAGAGGGCATGGCACATTGTGATGACAAGGGCATGGAGCATTGTGATGACAAGGTCATGGCGTATTGTGAAGACAGGTGTCAGGGACCATTGTGATGGCATATTTCATGTTCCATTGTGATGACAATGACATGGAGCATTGTGATGCCAAGTGTTATGGAGGATTGTGATGACAAAGGTAACGGAGCACTGTGACAACAAGGGCTTGGAGCATTGTGATGACAAGGGACATGGAGCATTGTGATGACCAGGGCATGGAGCATTGTTATGGCAAGACCGTGGAGCACTGTGATGAGAAGGCCATGGATAATTCTGGTGACGAGCATCATGTAGCACTGTAATGAGAAAGGGCATGGAGCATTGTGATGATACGTCTCATGGAGAATTGTGATGACAGGGGTCATGGATCATTGAGATGACAAAGGTCATGGAGTATTCTGATGACAAGCTTGTGGAGTATTGTGATGACAAAGCATTTAACACTGTGATGGGAAGTGTCATGGAACATAGTGATGCCAAGATCGTGGAGAATTGTGATGACAGGGAACATAGAGCATTGTGATGACCAGGGCATGGAGCACTGTGATGGCAAGACCGTGGAGCACTGTGATGAGAAGTCCATGGATAATTGTGATGATGAGCGTCATGGAGCGCTATAATGACAAGCGGCATGGAGCATTGTGATTACAGGGGTCTTGGAGCATTGTGATGACAAGGTCATGGATCAATGTCATGAAAAAGGCATGGAGCCTTGTCATGACAGTGTTCAAGGAGCATACTGACGACAAGTGTCAAGGAGCATTGTGATGACAAGTGTATTGAGCATTGTGATGAGAATGGTTATGGAGCATAGTGATGAGAATACCATGGATAATTGTGATTATGAGCATCATGGGTTGTTGTGATGAGAAGTGTTATGGAATATTGTGATCCCAACGGTTTGGAGCATTGTGATGACAGAGGTCATGGAGCATTTTGATTTCATTGTGATGAAAATACCCTGAAGCATTATGATAATGGGCATGGTGCATTGTGATGATAGGATTCATGGAGCTTTGAGATGAAAAGGGGCATGGAGCATTGTGATAAAAAGTGTCTTGGTGCATTGTGATGACAAGGGCATGGAGCATTGTGCTGAGAAGTCCATGGAACTTTCTAATGAAATGCGTCATGGAGCTTTGTGATGACAATGGCATTGAGCAATGTGATGAATGCGTTCATGGAGCATTGTGATGACAATGACATGGAGCATTGTGATGCCAAGGGTCATGGATCTTTGTGATGACAAAGGTCATGGAGGATTTTGAAGACAAGGGCGTTGTGCATTGTGAGGACAAGGGCAGGGAGCACTGTGACGACAGGGTCATGGAGCAATTTGATGAAAAGTGTCATGAAATATTTTGATGACAGTGGTTATGGAACATTGTGATGCCAGGGGTCATGGAGCATTTTGATGAAAAGATTTTGGGAGCATTTTGATGACAGGGGTTATGGAACATTGTGATATCAGGGGCCATCGAACATTGTGATGATATGTGCATGTAGCATTGTGATGACAGGAGTCATGGAACATTGTGATGACAGGGGTGAGTGAGTATTGTGACGAATAGTGATGTAACATTGTGATATCAGTGGTGAGAGAGCATTTTGATGAGAAGTGCATGGAGCATTGTGATGACAAGTTTTATGGAGCATTGTGAGGACAAGATTGTGGAGCACTGTGATGACAAGCGCACGGTGCATTTTGATGATGTGTCATGGAGCATCGTGCTGACAAGGGCATGGAGCATTGTGATGACCAGTGTCATGGAGCATTGTGCTGAGAAAGGCATAGAGGATTGTGATGACAAGGGTCAAAGAGCATTGTGATGAAAAGTTCATGGAGCATTCTGGTTAAAATGGTCTCAGAGACTGTTGATGACGAGGGCATGGACCATTGAGATGATAAAGGTCATGAAACATTTTGATGAATGAAGTCACGGAGCATTGTGATGACAGGGGTCATGGAACAATGTGATAACAAGGGATTGGAGCATTGTGATGACAAGGGCATGGAGCATTGGAATAATAAGTTTCATGAATTACTGCGATGAGAGTTGGCATGGCGCATTGTGATGACAAGGGCATGGAGCATTGTGATGACCAGGACATACAGTATTGTGAAGACAGGTGTCAGGGAGCATTGTGATGACATATGTAATGGCCTATTGTGATGACAATGGCATGGAGCATTGTGATGCCAAGTGTCATAGAGGATTCTGATGACAAAGGTAATGGAGCATTGTGATGAGAAGACCATGGATAATTGTGATGATGAGCGTCATGATGTTTTGTGATGATAAGTGTTAAGGAACATTGTAATCACAAGGGTTTGGAGCATTATGATGACAGAGGTCATGGAGTATTTTGATTTCATTGTGATGACAATAGCCTGAAGCATCATGATGATGGGCATGGTTCATTGTGATAACAGGGTTCATGGAGCATTGTGATGAAAAGGCTCATGGAGCACTGTGATTACACGGGTCTTGGAGCATTGTGATGACAAGTGCATGGAGCATTGTGAGGAGAAGGACATGGAACATTCTGATTACATACATCACGGAGCTTTGTGATGACAAGGGCATGGAGCCTTGTGATAACATGGGTCTTGGTGCATTGTGATGACAAGGGTCATGGAGCCTTGTGATGACAAGGCCGTGGAACATTGTGATGGCACGGGTCATGGAGCATTGTTATGACAGAGGTAATGGAGCATTGTGATGAGAAGGGCATTGAGCATTGGTGTGAAATATTTCATGGATTATTGTGATTAGAGTGGGCATGGAGCATTGTGATGACAAGGGCATGGAACACTGTGATATATAGGTCATGGAGGATTGTAATGACAAGGGCATGAAGCATTGTGATGAGAAGGGCATCGAGCATTGTGATGACAAGTGTCATGGAGCTTTGTGATGACAAGGGCTTGGAGCAATGTGATGAGAGTGTTCATGGAGCATTGTGATGACAATGACATGGAGCATTGTGATGCCAAGGGTCATGGCGCTTTGTGATGACAAAGGTCACGGAGCATTTTGATGACAAGTGTGTGGTGCATTGTGATGAGAAGGGCAGGGAGCATTTTGATGACAGAGTCATGCAGCAATTTGGTGAAAAGTGTAATGGAACATTTTGATGACAGGTGTTATAGAACATTGTGATGCCAGGGGTCATGGAGCATTGGGATGAAAAGGGTCATGGAGCATTTTCATGACAGGGGTTATGGCACATTGTGATGATAAGGGGATGTAGCATTGTGATGACAGGGGTCATGGAGGATTCTGATGAGAAAGGTAATGGAGCATTGTTATGACAATGGCTTGGAGCATTGTGATGACAAGGGTCATGGAGGATTCTGATGAGAAAGGTAATGGAGCATTGTGATGATAATGGCTTGGAGCATTGTGATGACAAGGGTCAGGGTGCATTGTGCTGACAGGTGCATGGAGAATTGTGAAGAAAACGGTCATGGAGTATTCTGATGAATAGCTTGTGGAGTATTTTGATGACAATGGCATGGAGCATTGTGATGAAAAGGGCATGGAGTATTGTGATGACAGGCATCATGGAGCGTTGTGATGACAAGTGTTATGGAACATTGTGATCACAAGGGTTTGGAGCATTGTGATGAGAGAGGTCATGGATCATTTTGATTTCAAGGAGCATGGAGCATTGTGATGACAAGGGCATGAAGCAATGTGATCCCAATGTTTATGGAGGACTGTGATGACAATGGTAATGGAGTATTTTGATGACAAGCGAATAGAGCATTGCAATGAAAATGTCAAGTAGCATTTTGCTGAAAAAAGCATGGAGCATTGTGATGACAGGTGTCATGGAGCACTGTGATAACAAGCGTCACAGAGCATTGTGAATAGAGGGGTCATGGAGCATTGTGATGACAAGGGCATGGATCATTGTGATGACAAATGTCATGGAACATTGGGCTGAAAATGTTCATGGAGTATTGTGATGACATGGGTGATGGAGCATTTTGATGAGAAGGTCATAGGGCATTGGGCTGAAAATATTCATGGAGTATTGTGATGACAGGGATCATGGAACATTTTGATGACATGTTCCTGGAGCACTTTGATGAGAAGACAATGCAGACTTGTGATGACAAGTCTCATGGAGCATTCTGATGAAAAGGGACAGGGAGCATTGTGATTACAGGTGTCTAGGAGCATTGTGATGAAAAGGGCATGGAGCATTGTGAGGAGAAAGCCATGGAACATTCTGATGACATGCGTCATTGAGCTTTGTGATGACAAGATCATGGAGCATTGTGATTACATGGGTCTTGGAGCATTATGATTAAAAGGGCATGGATCATTGTGATGAAAAAGGCATGGAGACGTGTCATGATAGGGTTAATGGAGCATACTGATGACAAGTGTCAGGGATCATTGTGATGACAAGTGTATTGAGCTTTGTGATGACAAAGGTCATGAAGCATTGTGATGAGAAGACCATGGATAATTGTGATGATGAGCGTCATGGGTTGTTGTGATGATAAGTGTTATGGAACATTGTGATCACAAGGGATTCGAGCATTATGAGGACAGAGGTCATGGAGAATATTGATTTCATTGTGATGACAATAGCCTGAAGCATTATGATGATGGGCATGGTCCATTGTGATGACAGGGTTCATGGAGCTTTGAGATGAAAACACGCATGGAAAATTTTGATTACAAGGGTCTTCGAGCATTGTGATGACAAGGGCATGGAGCATAGTGATAAAGGGCCATGGAACATTCTGATGACATGTGTCATGGAGCTTTTTGATGACAAGGGCATGGAGCATTTTAATTAGAAGGGTCGTGGAGCATTGTGATGACAAGTGTCTTTGAGCCTTCTGATGACAAGGCCGTGGAACATTGTGATGGCAGGTGTCAGGGAGCATTGTTATGACAGAGGTAAGGAGCACTCTGATGAGAAGGGCATGGAGCATTGGTCTGAAATGTTTCATGGATTATTGTGATGAGAGTGGGCATAGAGCAATGTGATGATAAGGGCATGGAACACTGTGATACATGGGTCATGGAGGATTTTAATGACAAGGGCATGGCCCATTGTTATGAGAAGGGCATCGGGCATTGTGATGACAAGTGTCATGTTGCTTTGTGATGACAAGGGCATGAAGCAATGTGATCCCAATGTTCATGGAGGATTGTGATGACAATGGTAATGGAGTATTGTGATGACAAGCGTATAGAGCATGGTAATGACAAGGTCATGTAGCATTTGCTGACAAAGGCATCTAACATTGTGATGACAGGTGTCATGTAGCACTGTGATGACAAGCGTCACAGAGCATTGTGAATAGAGGGGTCATGGAGCATTGTGATGACAAGGGCATGGAGCCTTGTGATGACAGGTGTCATGGAGCACTGTGATGACAAGCGTCAAGGAGCATTGTGAATACAGGGGTCATGGAGCATTGGGTTGACAAGGGCATGGATCATTGTGATGACAAGGGTCATGGAGCTTTGGGCTGAAAATGTTCACGGAGTATTTTGATGACAGGTGTCATGGAGTATTGTGATGACAGAGGTCATGGAGAATTTTTATTTCATTGTGCTGACAATAGCCGGAAGCTTTATGATGAAGGGTATGATGCATTTTGATGACAGGTTTCATGGGGCATTGAGATGAAAAGGGGCATGGAGCATTGTGATTACAGGGGTCTTGGAGCACTGTAATGAAAAGTGCATGGAGCATTTTGATGAGAAGCCCATCGAACCTTCTGATGACATGTGTCATGGAGCTTTGTGATTACAAGGGCATGGAGCATTGTGATTACAGGGGTCTTGGAGCATTGTGATGACAATTGTCATGGAGCCTTGTGATGACAAGACCGTGTATCATTTTGATGACAGAGGTCATGGAGCATTGTTATGACACGGGTAATGGAGCATTTTGATTAGGAGGGCATGGAGCATTGTGATTACAAGGTTTATGGAACATTGCTATGACAAATTTGTGGACCGTTGTGATGAAAAGTTTGTGGCACATTGTGATGACCAGGGTCATGGAGCATTTTTCTGACAAAGGCATGGAACATTGTGATGAGAAGGGTCACAGAGAATGGTGATGAAAAATTCATGGAGCATTGTGGTTACAGGGGTCTTGGAGCATTGTGATGACAAGTGTCATGGAACCTTGTGATGACTAGGCCGTGGAACATTGTGTTGGCAGGGGTCATGGTGCATTGTTATGAAAGAGGTACTGGATCATTGTGATGAGAAGGGCATGGAACATTGGTCTGAAATGTTTCATGGATTATTGTGATGAGAGTGGGCATGGAGCATTGTGATGACATGGGTACGGAACACTATGATACATGGGTCATGCAGGATTGTAATGACAAGGGCATGGAGCATTGTGATGATAAGGGCGTCGAACATCGTGATGACAAGTGTCATGGAACTTGTGATGACAAGTGCTTTGAGCAATGTTTTGAGATGGTTCATGGAGCATTGTGATGACAATAACATGGAGCATTGTGATGCCAAGTGTCATGGAGCTTTGTGATGACAAGTCATGGAGCATTTTAATGACAAGTGCATGGTGCATTGTGGTGAGATGGGCAGGGATCATTTTGATGACCGGGTCATGCAGCAATTTGATGAAATGTGTAATGGAACATTTTGATGGCAGGGGTTTTAGAACATTGTGATGTCAGGGGTCTGGAGCTTTGGGATGAAAAGGAAGGGTCATGGAGCATTTTGATGACAGGTGTCATGGAACATTGTGATGATAAGGGGATGTAGCAGTGTGATGACAGGTTCATGGATCATTGTGATTACAAGGGTGAGGGAGTATTGTGATGACTAGTGATGGAACACTGTGATATCTCTGGTGAGAGAGCATTTTGATGAGAAGTGCATGGAGCATTGCGATTACAAGGTTTATGGAGCATTGCAATGACAAGGTTGTTCACCGTTGTGATGAATTGCGTGTGGCACATTGTGATGACAATGGTCATGGAGCATTTTTCTGACAAAGACTTGGAGCACTGTGATGACAAGGGACACAGAGAATGGTGATGAAAAGTTCATGGAGCATTGTGGTTACAAAAGTCACAGATGCTTGTGATGATGCAGACATGGACCAGTGTGATGACAAACATTATGAAGCATTGTGATGACTGGGGTCACGGAGCATTGTGATGACAGTGGTCATGGAGCATTGTGATGACATGTGTAATGGAACATTGTGCTGAAAAGTGCATGGACCATTGTGATGACAAGGGTCATGGAGCATTGTGGTGAGAATGGCATAGGGCATTTTGATGACAAGGGTCAAAGAGCATTGTGATGAAAAGTTCATGGAGCATTGTGGTTGAAAAGGTCACAGAGACTGTTGATGACGAGGGCATGGACCATTGTGATGACAAAGGTCATGAAGCATTGTAATGACTGGAGTCACGGAGCATTGTGATGACAGGGGTCATGGAGCATTGTGATAACAAGGGCATGGAGCATTGTGATGACAAGTTTTATGGAGCATGGCAATGACAAGGTTGTCGCCTATTGAGACGAAAACCGCCAGGCACATTGTGATGACAAGGGTCATGGAACATTGTTCTGACAAAGGCATGGAGCATTGTGATGAGAGGGGCATGGAGCAATTGTCTGACAAGTTTCATAGATTATTGTGATGACAGTGTGCATGTTGCATTGTGATGACAAGGGCATGGAGCATTGTGAGGAGAAGTCCATGGAACATTCTGATGACATGCGTCATGGAGCTTTGTGATGACAAGGGCTTGGAGCATTGTGATTACAGGGGTCTTGGAGCATTGTGATGACAGGGGTCATGGAGCCTTGTGATGACAAGGCCGTGGAACATTGTGATGGCAGGGGTCATGGAGCATTTTTCTGACAAATGCATGGAGAATTGTGATGACAAGGGTCACGGAGCTTTCTGATGAAAATTTCATGGAGCATTGTGGTTACAAATGTAACAGAGCCCTGTGATGACGTGGGCATCTATCACTGTGATGACAAATGCTATGAAGAATTGTGATGACTGGAGTCATAGAGCATTGTGATGACAGGGGTCATAGAGCATTGTGATGACAAGGGCATGGAGGATTGTGCTGAGAAAGGCATAGAGCATGGTGATGACAAGGGGCAAAGAGCATTGTGATGAAATGTTCATGGAGCATTGTGGTTAAAAAGGTCACAGAGACTGTTGATGATGAGGGCATGGACCATTGTGATGACAAAGGTCATGGAGCATTGTGATGACAGGATTCACGGAGCATTGTGATGACATGGGTCATGGAGCACTGTGATAACAAGGGCCTGGAGCATTGTGATGACAAGGGCATGGAGCATTGTGATGACCAGGTCTTGCAGTATTGTGAAGACAGGTGTCAGGGAGCATCCTGATGACATATGTAATGGCCCATTGTGATGACAATTGGATGGAGCATTGTGATGCCAAGTGTCATGGAGGATTTTGATGACAAAGATAATGGAGCATTGTGATGAAAATGGCTTGGAGCATTGTGATGACAAGGGTCAGGGAGCATTGTGCTGACAAGTGCATGGAGAAATGTGATGACAAGGGTCATGGAGCATTCTGATGACAAGCTTGTGGAGTATTTTGATAACAATGGCATGGAGCATTGTGATGAAAACGGCAAGGGGCTTTGTGATGAAAAAGGCATGGAGCCTTTTCATGACAGGGTTCAAGGAGCATTCTGACGACAAGTGTCAGGGAGCATTGTGATGACAAGTGTATTGAGAATTGTGATGACAAAGGTCATGGAGCATTGTGATGAAAATGGCATGGAGTATTGTGATGACAGTCATCATGGAGCGTTGTGATTACAAGTGTTATGGAACATTGTGATCACAAGGGTTTGGAGCATTGTGATGACAATGCTCATGCATCATTTTGATTTCAAAGAGCATGGAGCACTCTGATGACAAGGGCATGAAGCAATGTGATCCCAAGGTTCATGGAGGATTATGATGACAATGGTAAAGGAGTATTGTGATGACAAGCACATAGAGCATTGTAATGACAAGGTCATGTAGCATTTTGCTGACAAAGGCATGGAGCATTGTGATGACTGGTGTCATGGAGCACTGTGATGACAAGCGTCACGGAGCATTGTGAATACAGGGGTCATGGAGCATTGGGATGACAAGGGCATGAATCATTGTGGTGACAAGGGTCTTGGAGCAGTGGTCTGAAAATGTTAATGGAGTATTGTGATGACAGGGGTTATGGAGCATTATGATGACAGAGGTCATGGAGAATTTTGATTTCATTGTGCTGACAATAGATGGAAGCATTATGATGATGGGCATGATGCATTGTGATGACAGTTTTCATGGACCATTGTGTTGAAAAGGGGCATGGAGCATTGTGATTACAGGGGTTTGGGAGCCTTGTGATGACAAGGGCATGGAGCATTTTGAGGAGAAGACCATGGAACATTCTGATGACATGTGTCATGGAGATTTGTGATGACAAGGGCATGGAGCATTGTGATCACAGGGGTTTGGGAGCATTGTGATGACAAGGGTCATGGAGCATTGTTATGACTGGTGTAATGGAGCATTGTGATGAGAAGGGCATGGAGCATTGTAATTAGAAGTTTTATGGGGCATTGCCCTGACAAATTTGTGGACCGTTGGGATGAAAAGCGTGTGGCACATTGTGATGACAAGTGTCATGGAGCATTTTTCTGACAAAGGCATGGAGCATTGTGATGACAAGGGTCTCAGAGCATTGTGATGAAAAGTTCATGGAACATTGTGGTTACAAAAGTAACAGAGCCTTTTGATGATGCGAGCATTGACCATTGTGATGACAAATGTTATGAAGAATTGTGATGACTGGAGGCACGGAGCATTGTGATGACAGGGGTCATGGAGCAATGTGATGACAAGGGCATGGAGCATTGTGCTGAGAAAGGCATAGATCATTGTGATGACAAGTGTCAAAGAGCATTGTGATGAAATGTTCATGGAGCATTGTGCTTAAAAAGGTCACAGAGACTGTTGATGATGAGGGCATAGACCATTGTGATGACAAAGTTCATGGAGCACTGTGATGACTGGAGTTACGGAGCATTGTGATGACAGGGGTCATGGAACATTGTGATAACAAGGGCATGGAGCATTGTGATGACAAGGGCATGGAGCATTGGTCTAATAATGTTCATGGAGTATTGCAATGACAGTTGGAATGGCGCATTGTGATGACAAGGGCATGGAGCATTGTGATGACCAGGTCATGCAGTATTTTGAAGAGAGGTGTCATGGAGCACGTGATGACATATGTAATGGCCCATTGTGAAAACAACGGCCTGGAGCATTGTGATGCCATATTTCATGGAGGATTCTGATGACAATTTTAATGGAGCATTGTGATGACAAGGATCAGGGAGCATTGTGCTGACAAGTGTATTGAGAATTGTGATGACAAAGATCATGGAGCATTGTGATGAAGAGGGCATGGAGTATTGTGATGACAGGGGTTTTGGAGCATTGTGATGACAAGGGGCATGGAGCCTTGTGATGAAAATGGCATGGGGCTTTGTGATGAAAAAGGCATGGAGCCATTTTGTGACAGGGTTCAAGGAGCATTCTGACGACAAGTGTCAGGGAGCATTGTGATGACAAGTGTATTGAGAATTGTGATGACAAAGATCATGGAGCATTGTGATGAAGAGGGCATGGAGTATTGTGATGACAGGCATCATGGAGCGTTGTGATGACAAGTGTTATGGAACATTTTGATCACAAGTGTTTGGAGCATTGTGATGACAGAGGTCATGCATCATTTTGATTTCAAGGAGCATGGAGCATTTTGATGACATGTGTCATGGAGCTTTGTGATGACAAGGGCATGGAGCATTGTGATTACAGTGGTCTTGGAACATTGTGATGAAAAGTGCATGGATAATTGTGATGAAAAGGCATGGAGCCTTGTCATGACAGGGTTCAAGGTGCATACTGACGACAATTGTCAGGGAGCATTGTGATGACCAGTGTATTGAGAATTGTGATGACAATGTTCATGGAGCATTGTGATGAGAAGACCATGGATAATTGTGATGATGAGCGTCATAGCGTGTTGTGATGTTAAGTGTTATGGAACATTGTGATCACAAGGGATTGGAGCATTATGATGACAGTGGTAATCGATAATTTTGATTTCATTGTGATGACAATTGCCTGAAGCATTTTGATGATGGGCATGGAGCACTGTGATGAGAAGGCCATAGGACATTCTGATGGCATGCGTCATGGAGCTTTGTGATGACAAGGGCATGGAGCATTGTGATTACAGTGGTCTTGGATCATTGTGATGACAAGTGTTATGGAGCCTTGTGATGACAAGGCCGTGGAACATTGTGAGGGCAGGGGTTATGGAGCATTGTTATGACAGATGTAATGGAGCATTGTGATGAGAAGGGCACTGAGCATTGGTCTGAAATGTTTCATGGATTATTGTGATGAGTTTGGGCATGGAGCATTGTGATGACAAGGGCACGGAAAACTGTGATACATGGGTCAGGGAGGATTGTAATGACAAGGGCATGGAGCATTGTGATGAGAAGGGCATCGAGCATTGTGATGACAAGTGTCATGGAGCTTTGTGATGACAAGGGCATGGAGCAATGTGATGAGAGGGTTCATGGAGCATTGTGATGAAAATGACATGGAGCATTGTGATGAAAAGGGCATGCATTATTGTGATGACAGGCATCATTGAGCGTTGTGATGACAACTGTTATGGATTTTTTTTTTTTTTTTGCGGTATGCGGGCCTCTTACTGTTGTGGCCTCTCCCGTTGCGGAGCACAGGCTCCGGATGCGCAGGCTCAGCAGCCATGGCTCACGGGCCCAGCCGCTCCGCGGCATATGGGATCCTCCTGGACCGGGGCACGAACCCGTATCCCCTGCATCGGCAGGCGGACTCTCAACCACTGCGCCACCAGGGAGGCCCTTATGGAACATTTTGATCACAAGGGTTTGGAGCATTGTGATGACCTAGGTCATGGATCATTTTGATTTCAAGGAGCATGGAGCTTCGTGATGACAAGGGAATGAAGCAATGTGATCCAAAGGTTCATGGAGGATTGTGATGACAATGGTAATGGATTATTGTGATGACAACCACATAGAGCATTTTTTTTAATTATTAGCATATTTTATTGTTCACATACATATTGTGCAAGGTCAGTTTTAAGTACAAAATAAGAGCACTTAACTTGTATGCAAAAATCATCAAAATTAAACAATTCTTAGTTCATAGTTTATACATATGCATTTTTTTTAATTTATTTTATTTTATTTTTTTGCTTTATAACAAATTTAATCAGTTATACATATACATATGTTTCCATATCCCCTCCCTTTTGCGTCTCCCTCCCACCCTCCCCATCCCACCCCTCCAGGCGGTCACAAAGTACAGAGCTGATCTCCCTGTGCCATGCGGCCGTCTCCCACCAGCTATCTACCTCACGTTTGGTAGTGTATATATGTCCATGCCGCTCTTTCACTTTGTCACAGCTTACCCTTCCCCCTCCCCATATCCTCAAGTCCATTCTCTAGTAGGTCTGTGTCTTTATTCCTGTCTTACCCCTATGTTCTTCATGACATTTTTTTTTCTTAAATTCCATATATATGTGTTAGCATACAGTATTTGTCTTTCTCTTTCTGACTTACTTCACTCTGTATGACAGACTCTAGGTCTATCCACCTCATTACAAATAGCTCAATTTCATTTCTTTTTATGGCTGAGTAATATTCCATTGTATATATGTGCCACATCTTCTTTATCCATTCATCCGATGATGGACACTTAGGTTGTTTCCATCTCCAGGCTATTGTAAATAGGGCTGCTATGAACATTTTGGTACATGTCTCTTTTTGAATTATGGTTTTCTCAGGGTATATGCCCAGTAGTGGGATTGCTGGGTCATATGGTAGTTCTATTTGTAGTTTTTTAAGGAACCTCCATACCGTTCTCCATAGCGGCTGTACCAATTCACATTCCCACCAGCAGTGCAAGAGTGTTCCCTTTTTTCCACACCCTCTCCAGCATTTATTGTTTCTAGATTTTTTGATGATGGCCATTCTGACTGGTGTGAGATGATATCTCATTGTAGTTTTGATTTGCATTTCTCTAATGAGTAAAGATGTTGAGCATCCTTTCATGTGTTTGTTGGCAGTCTGTATATCTTCTGTGGAGAAATGTCTATTTAGGTCTTCTGCCCATTTTTGGATTGGGTTGTTTGTTTTTTTGTTATTGAGCTGCATGAGCTGCTTATAAATTTTGGAGATTAATCCTTTGTCAGTTGCTTCATTTGCAAATATTTTCTCCCATTCTGAGGGTTGTCTTTTGGTCTTGTTTATGGTTTCCTTTGCTGTGCAAAAGCTTTGAAGTTTCATTAGGTCCCATGTGTTTATTTTTGTCTTTATTTCCATTTCTCTAGGAGGTGGGTCAAAAAGGATCTTGCTGTGATTTATGTCATAGAGTGTTCTGCCTATGTTTTCCTCTAAGAGTTTGATAGTGTCTGGCCTTACATTTAGGTCTTTAATCCATTTTGAGCTTATTTTTGTGTATGGTGTTAGGGAGTGATCTAATCTCATACTTTTACATGTCCCTATCCAGTTTTCCCAGCACCACTTATTGAAGAGACTGTCCTTTCTCCACTGTACATTCCTGCCTCCTTTATCAAAGATAAGGTGACCATATGTCCGTGGGTTTAACTCTGGGCTTTCTATCCTGTTCCATTGATCTATCTTTCTATTTCTGTGCCAGTACCATACTGTCTTGATTACTGTAGCTTTGTAGTATAGTCTGAAGTCAGGGAGCCTGATTCCTCCAGCTCCATTTTTCGTTCTCAAGATTGCTTTGGCTATTCGGGGTCTTTTGTGTTTCCATACAAATTGTGAAATTTTTTGTTCTAGTTCTGTGAAAAATGCCAGTGGTAGTTTGATAGGGATTGCATTGAACCTGTAGATTGCTTTGGGTAGTAGAGTCATTTTCACAATGTTGATTCTTCCAATCCAAGAACATGGTACATCTCTCCATCTATTTGTATCATCTTTAATTTCTTTCATCAGTGTCTTATAATTTTCTGCATACAGGTCTTTTGTCTCCTTAGGTAGGTTTATTCCTAGATATTTTATTCTTTTTGTTGAAATGGTAAATGGGAGTGTTTCCTTGATTTCACTTTCAGATTTTTCATCATCAGTATATAGGAATGCCAGAGATTTCTGTGCATTAATTTTGTATCCTGCAACTTTACCAAATTCATTGATTAACTCTAGTAGTTTTCTGGTAGCATCTTTAGGATTCTCTATGTATAGTATCATGTCATCTGCAAACAGTGACAGCTTTACTTCTTCTTTTCCGATTTGGATTCCTTTTATTTCCTTTTCTTCTCTGATTGCTGTGGCTAAAACTTCCAAAACTAGGTTGATTAAGAGTGGTGAAAGTGGGCAACCTTGTCTAGTTCCTGATCTTAGTGGAAATGGTTTCAGTTTTTCACCATTGAGGACAATGTTGGCTGTGGGTTTGTCATATATGGCCTTTATTATGTTGAGGAAAGTTCCCTCAATGCCTACTTTCTGCAGGGTTTTTATCATAAATGGGTGTTGAATTTTGTCGAAAGCTTTCTCTGCATCTATTGAGATGATCATATGGTTTTTCTCCTTCAACTTGTTAATATGGTGTATCACATTGATTGATTTGCGTATATTGAAGAATCCTTGCATTCCTGGAATAAACCCCACTTGATCATGGTGTATGATCCTTTTAATGTGCTGTTGGATTCTGTTTGCTAGTATTTTGTTGAGGATTTTTGCATCTATGTTCATCAGTGATATTGGCCTGTAGTTTTCTTTCTTTGTGACATCCTTGCCTGGTTTTGGTATCAAGGTGATGGTGGCCTCGTAGAATGAATTTGGGAGTGTTCCTCCCTCTGCTATATTTTGGAAGAGTTTCAGAAGGATAGGTGTTAGCTCTTCTCTAAATGCTTGATAGAATTCGCCTGTGAAGCCATCTGGTCCTGGGCTTTTGTTTGTTGGAAGACTTTTTATCACAGTTTCAATTTCAGTGCTTGTGATTGGTGTGTTCATATTTTCTATTTCTTCCTGATTCAGTCTTGGCAGGTTGTGCATTTCTAATAATTTGTCCATTTCTTCCAGGTTGTCCATTTTATTGGCATAGAGTTGCTTATAGTAATCTCTCATGATCTTTTGTATTTCTGTAGTGTCAGTTGTTACTTCTCCTTTTTCATTTCTAATTCTATTGATTTGAGTCTTCTCCCTTTTTTTCTTGATGAGTCTGGCTAATGGTTTATCAATTTTGTTTATCTTCTCAAAGAACCAGCTTTTAGTTTTATTGATCTTTGCTATCGTTTCCTTCATTTCTTTTTCATTTATTTCTGATCTGATTTTTATGATTTCTTTCCTTCTGCTAACTTTGGGATGTTTTTGTTCTTCTTTCTCTAATTGCTTTAGGTGCAAGGTTAGGTTGTTTATTCGAGATGTTTCCTGTTTCTTAAGGTGGGATTGTATTGCTATAAACTTCCCTCTTAGAACTGCTTTTGCTGCATCCCATAGGTTTTGGGTCGTCGTGTCTCCATTGTCACTTGTTTCTGGGTATTTTTTAATTTCCTCTTTGATTTCTTCAGTGATCACTTCGTTATTAAGTAGTGTATTGTTTAGCCTCCATGTGTTTGTATTTTTTACAGCTCTTTTCCTGTAATTGATATCTAGTCTCATAGCATTGTGGTCGGAAAAGATACTTGATACAATTTCAATTTTCTTACATTTACCAAGGCTTGATTTGTGACCCAAGATATGATCTATCCTGGAGAATGTTCCATGAGCACTTGAGAAAAATGTGTATTCTGTTGTTTTTGGATGGAATGTCCTATAAATATCAATTAAGTCCATCTTGTTTAATGTATCATTTAAAGCTTGTGTTTCCTTATTTATTTTCATTTTGGATGATCTGTCCATTGGTGAAAGTGGGGTGTTAAAGTCCCCTACTATGAGTGTGTTACTGTCGATTTCTCCTTTTATGGCTGTTAGTATTTGCCTTATGTATTGAGGTGCTCCTATGTTTGGTGCATAAATATTTACAATTGTTATATCTTCTTCTTGGATCGATCCCTTGATCATTATGTAGTGTCCTTCTTTGTCTCTTCTAGTAGTCCTTATTTTAAAGTCTATTTTGTCTGATATGAGAATTGCTACTCCAGCTTTCTTTTGGTTTCCATTTGCATGGAATATCTTATTCCATCCCCTTACTTTCAGTCTGTATGTGTCTCTAGGTCTGAAGTGGGTCTCTTGTAGACAGCATATAGATGGGTCTTGTTTTTGTATCCATTCAGCACTCTGTGTCTTTTGGTGGGAGCATTTAGTCCATTTACATTTAAGGTAATTATTTTTATGTATTTTCCTATTCCCATTTTCTTAATTGTTTTGGGTTCGTTATTGTAGGTCTTTTCCTTCTGTTGTGTTTCTTGCCTAGAGAAGTTCCTTTAGCATTTGTTGTAAAGCTGGTTTGGTGGTGCTGAATGCTTTCAGCTTTTGCTTGTCTGTAAACGTTTTAATTTCTCCATCAAATCTGAATGAGATCCTTGCTGGGTAGAGTAATCTTGGTTGCAGGTTTTTCTCCTTCATCACTTTAAGTATGTCCTGCCACTCCCTTCTGGCTTGTAGAGTTTCTGCTGAGAGATCAGCTGTTATCCTGATGGGGATTCCCTTGTGTGTTATTTGTTGTTTTTGCCTTGCTGCTTTTAATATGATTTCTTTGTGTTTAATTTTTGACAGTTTGATTAATATGTGTCTTGGCGTATTTCTCCTTGGATTTATTCTGTATGGGACTCTCTGTGCCTCCTGGACTTGATTAACTATTTCCTTTCCCATATTAGGGAAGTTTTCAACTATAATCTCTTCAAATATTTTCTCAGTCCCTTTCTTTTTCTCTTCTTCTTCTGGAACCCCTATAATTCGAATGTCGGTGTGTTTAATGTTGTCCCAGAGGTCTCGGAGACTGTCCTCTGTTCTTTTCATTCTTTTTTCTTTATTTTGCTCTGCAGCAGTTATTTCCACTATTTTATCTTCCACCTCACTTATCCGTTCTTCTGCCTCAGTTATTCTGCTATTGATCCCATCTAGAGTATTTTTTAGTTCATGTATTGTGTTTTTAATCGATGCTTGATTCATCTTTAGTTCTTCTAGGTCCTTGTTAACTGTTTCTTGCATTTTGTCTATTCTATTTCCAAGATTTTGGATCTGGGAAATAGAATCTTGGATCATCTTTACCATCATTATTCTGAATTCTTTTTCAGGTAGACTGCCTATTACCTCTTCATTTGTTAGGTCTGGTGGGTTTTTATCTTGCTCCTTCTCCTGCTGTGTGTTTTTCTGTCTTCTCATTTTGCTTATGTTACTGTGTTTGGGGTCTCCTTTTTGCAGGCTGCAGGTTTGTAGTTCCCGTTGTTTTTGGTGTCTGTCCCCAGTGGCTAAGGTTGGTTTAGTGGGTTGTGTAGGCTTCCTGGTGGAGGGGACTAGTGCCTGTGTTCTGGTGGATGAGGCTGGATCTTGTCTTTCTGGTGGGCAGGTCCACGTCTGGTGGTGTGTTTTGGGGTGTCTGTGGACTTTTTATGAGTTTAGGCCACCTCTCTGCTAATGGGTGGCGTTGTGTTCCTGTCTTGCTAGTTGTTTGGCTCAGGGTGTCCAGCACTGTAGCCTGCTGGTCGTTGAGTGAAGCTGGGTGCTGGTGTTGAGATGGAGATCTCTGGAAGATTTTCGCCGTTTGATATTATGTGGACCTGGGAGGTCTCTTGTGGACCAGTGTCCTGAAGTTGGCTCTCCCACCTCAGAGGCACAGCACTGACTCCGGGCTCCTCACTTTGGGATGATGTGTTGTCTATTCATGTATTCCGCAGATGCAGGGTACATCAAGTTGATTGTGGAGCTTTAATCCTCTGCTTCTGAGGCTGCTGGGAGAGGTTTCCCTTTCTCTTCTTTGTTCTCACAGCTCCTGGGTCTCAGCTTTGGATTTGGCCCCGCCTCTGCGTGTAGGTCGCCGGAGGGTGTCTGTTCTTCGCTCAGATAGGACAGGGTTAAAGGAGCAGCCTCTTCGGGGACTCTGGCTCACTCAGGCCGTGAGGGAGGGAGGGGCGCGGAGTGCGGGGCAAGCCTTTTGGGAGGTCTGGGGTCTTCTGCCAGCGTTCAGTAGGTGTTCTGTAGGAGTTGTTCCACGTGTAGCTGTATTTCTGGTGTATCCGTGGGGAGGAAGGTGATCTCCGCGTCTTACTCTTCCTCCATCTTACCCGGAAGTTTAGAGCATTTTAATGACAAGGTCATGTAGCATTTTGCTGACAAAGGCATGGAGCATTGTGATGACAGGTGTCATGGAGCTTTGTGATGACAAGGGCATGGAGCAATGTGATGAGAGGGTTCATGGAGCATTGTGATGACAATGACATGGAGCATTGTGATGCCAAGGGTCATGGAGCTTTGTGATGACAAGGGTCATGGAGCATTTTGATGACAAGTGTGTGGTGCATTGTGTTGAGAAAGGCAGGGAGCATTTTGATGACAGGGTCATGCAGCAATTTGATGAAAAGTGTAATGGAACATTTTGATGACAGGGGTTATAGAACATTGTGATGCCAGGGGTCATGGAGCTTTGGGATGAAAATTGTCACGGAGCATTTTGATGACATGGGTTATGGAACATTGTGATGTCAGGGGTCATGGAACATTGTGCTGATAAGGGGATGTAGCATTGTGATGACAGTGTTCATGGAATATTGTGATAAGATGGGTGAGGGAGGATTGTGATGACTAGTGATGGAACATTGTGATATCTCATGTGAGAGAGCTTTTGGATGAGAAGTTCATGGAGCATTGTGCTTACAAGTTTTATGGGGCATAGCGATGACAGGGTTGTGGATCATTGTGATGAAAAGCGCATGACACATTGTGATGACAAGGGTCATGGAGCATTGTTCTGACAAAGGCATGGAGCATTGTGATGAGAAGGGTCACGGAGCATTGTGATGTAAAGATCATGGAGCATTGTGGTTACAAAGGTCACAGAGCCTTGTCATGATGCGGGCATGGACCGTTGTGATGTCAAACGTTATGAAGCATTGTGATGACTGGAGTCACGGAGCATTGTGATGACAGGGGTCATGGAGCATTGTGATGACAAGGGCATGGAGCATTGTGATGATAGGGGCATGGAGCATTGGTCTGACAAGTTTCAAAGATTATTGTGATGAGAGTGGACATGGTGCATTGTAATGAGAAGGGCATGGAGCCTTTTGATTTGAAGGCAATGGAACATTCTGATGACATGTGTCATGGAGCTTTGTGATGACAAGCTCATGGAGCATTGTAATTACAGGGTTCTTGGAGCATTGTGATGACAAGCGTCATCGAGCCTTGTGATGACAAGAGCGTGGAACATTGTGATTGCAGGGGTCATGGAGCTTAGTTATGACAGGGGTCATGGAGCATTGTGATGACAAGGGCATGGAGCATTGTGATGACAGGGGAATGGAGCATTGGTCTCACAAGTTTCCTAGATTATTGTGATGACATTGGACATGATGCATTTTGATGACAAGGGCATGGAGCAGTGTGATGACAAGGTCATGGAATATTGTGAAGACAGGTGTCAGGGAGCATTGTGATGACATATGTCATGGTCCATTGCGATGACAAAGGCATGGAGCATTGTGATGCCAAATGTAATGGAGGATTGTGATGACAAATATAATGGAGCATTGTGATGACTAGGGCTTGGAGCATTATGATGACAAAACCAAGGAGCCATGTGATGACAAGTCTCAAGGAGCATACTGATTAAAAAGGGCATGGAGCATTGTGATTACAGGGGTCTTGGAACTTTGTGATGACAAGTGCATGGAGCATTGTGATGACAAGATTCCCGGATCATTGTGTTGTAAGGTGTCATGGAGTGTTGTGATGACAGTTGTCATGGAGCATTGTGATGACAAGGGAATTTAGCATGGTGATGACAAGGTCCTGGAGCATTGTGATGAGAAGACCATGGAGACTTGTGATGACAAGTCTCATGGAGCATTCTGATGAAAAGGGGCATGGAGCATTGTGAATACAGGGGTCTTGGAGCATTGTGATGACTAGGGCATGGAGCATTGTGATGAGAAGGCCATGGAGCATTCTGATGACATGCGTCATGGAGTTTTTTGATGTCAAGGGCATGGAGCATTGTGATTACAGGGTTCTTTGAACATTGTGATGACAAGGGCATGGAGCATTGTGAGGAGAAGACCAAGGTGCATTCTGATGGCATGCGTCATTGAGCTTTGTGATGACAAGGGCATGGAGCATTGAGATTACATGGGTCTTGGAGCATTGTGATGAAAAGGACATGGATCATTGTGATGAAAAAGGCATGGAGCCTTGTCATGACAGGATTCAAGGAGCATATAGACAACACGTGTCAGGGAGCATTTTGATGACAAGTGTATTGAGCATTGTGATGACAAAGGTCTTGGAGCTTTGTGATGAAAAGACCATAGATAATTGTGATGACGAGCGTCATGGGGCATTGTGATGACAAGTGTTATGGAATATTGTGATCACAAGGGTTTGGAGCATTTTTATGACAGAGGTCATGGAGCATTTTAATTTCATTGTGATGACAATAGCATGAAGCATTATGATGATGGGCATGGTGCATTGTGATGACATGGTTCATGGATCATTGAATGAAAAAGGGCATAGATCATTGTGATTAGAGGGTTCTTTGAGCAATGTGATGAGGAGGGTCATGGAGCTTTGTGATGACAAGGCCATGGAACATCGTGATGGCAGGGGTCATGGAGCATTGTTATGTCTTGTGTAATGGAGCATTGTGATGGCAAGGGCATGGAGCATTGTGATGAGAAGGCAAAGGAGCATTCTGATGACATGTGTCATGGAGCTTTGTGAAGACAAGGGAATGGAGCAATGTGATGAGAGCATTTATGGAGCATTGTGATGCCAATGACATGGAGCATTTTGATGCCAAGTGTCATGAATCTTTGTGATGACAAAGGTTATGGAGCATTTTGATGGCAAGGGCGTTGTGCATTGTGATGAGAAGGGCATGGAGCATTCTAATACAGGGTCATGGAGCAATTTGATGAAAAGTGTCATGGAACATTTTGATGACAGGTGTTATGGAACATTGTGATGTCAGGGGTCATCGAACATTGTGATGAAAAGTGCATGTAGCATTGTGATGACAGGAGTCATGGAACATTGTGATGACAGGGGTGAGGGAGTATTGTGACAAATAGTGATGTAGCATTGTGATATCAGTGGTGAGAGAGAATTTTGATGAGAAGTGCATGGAGCACTGTGATGACAAATTTTATGGAGCATTGTGATGACAAGATTGTGGAGCACTGTGATGACAAGCGCATGGTGCATTTTGATGACATGTGTCATGGAGCATTGTGCTGACAGGCGCATGGATAATTGTGATGACAAGGGTCAAAGAGCATTGCGATGAAAAGTTCATGGAGCATTGTGGTTAAAAAGTTCACAGAGACTGTTGAGGACGAGGGCATGGACCATTGTGATGACAAAGGTCATGAAGCATTGTGATGACTAGAGTCAAGGGGAATTGTGATGACAGGGGTAATGGAGCATTGTTATAACAATGGCATGGAGCATTGTGATGACAAGAGCATGGAATATTGATCTAATAAGTTTCATGGATTATTGCAATGACAGTTGGAATGGCGCATTGTGATGACAAGGGCATGGAGCATTTTGATGACCAGGTCATGCAGTATTGTGAAGAGAGGTGTCAGGGAGCATTGTGATGATATATGTAATGGCCCATTGTAATGACAATGGCATGGAGCATTGTGATTCCAAGTGTCATGGAGGATTCTGATGACAAAGGTAATGGAGCATTGTGATGACAATGGCTTGGAGCATTGTGATGACAAGTGTCAGGGAGCATTGTGCTGACAAGTGCATGGAGAATTGTGATGACAAGGGTCATGGAGCATTCTGATGACAAGCTTGTGGAGTATTTTGATGACAATGACATGGAGCATTGTGATGAAAAAGGCATGTGGCATTGTGATGACAATTGTATTGAGAATTGTGATGACAAAGGTCTTGGAGCATTGTGATGAAAAGGGCATGGAGTATTGTGATGACAAGCATCATGGAGCGTTGTGATGACAAGTGTTATGGAACACTGTGATCACAAGGATTTGGAGCATTGTGATGACAGAGGTCATGGATCATTTTGATTTCAAGGAGCATGGAGCATTGTGATGACAAGGGCATGAAGCAATGTGATCCCGAGATTCATGGAGGATTGTGATGACAATGGAAATGGAGTAACTTGATGACAAGCGCATAGAGCATTGTAATGACAAGGTCATGTAGCATTTTGCTGACAAAGGCATGGAGCATTGTGATGACATGTGTCATGGTGTACTGTGATGACAAGCGTCAAGGAGCATTGTGAATACAGGGGTCATGGAGCATTGGGATGACAAGGGCATGCATCATTGTGATGACAAGGGTCATGGAGCACTGGGCTGAAAATGTTGATGGAGTGTTGTGATGACAGGGGTCATGGAGCATTGTGATGACTAGGGAATGGAACATTGTGATGACAAGAGTCCCAGATCATTGTGTTGTCAGGTGTCATGGAATGTTGTGATGACAGTGGTCATGGAGCATTGTGATGATATTGGCCAAGGAGCATTGTGATGAGTAGGTCCTGGAGCTTTGGGCTGAAAATATTCATGGATTATTGTGAAGACAGTGGTCATGGAGCATTGTGATAACAAGGGAATGGAGCATGGTGATGACAAGGTCCTGGATCATTGTGATGAGCAGACCATGGAGAAATGTGATGACAAGTCTCATGGAGCATTCTGATGAAAAGGGGCATGGAGCATTGTGATTACAGGGGTCTTGGAAAATTGTGATGACAATGGCATGGAACACTGTGATGAGAAGGCAATGGAGCATTCTGATGACATGCGTTATGGAGTTTTTGATGACAAGGGCATGGAGTATTGTGATTACAGGGGTTGTGGAATATTGTGATGACCAGGGCATGGAGCATTGGGAGGAGAAGACTTAGGAGCATTCTGATGGCATGCGTCATTGAGCTTTGTGATGACAAGTGCATGGAGCATTGAGATTACATGGGTCTTGGAGCATTGTGATGAAAAGGACATGGATCACTGTGATGAAAAAGCCATGGAGCCTTGTCATGACAGGATTCAAGGAGCATACAGACAACAAGTGTCAGGGAGCATTTTGATGACAAGTGTATTGAGCATTGTGATGACAAAGGTCATTGAGCATTTTGATGAGAAGGCCTTTGATAATTGTGATGAGGAGTGTCATGGGGCATTGTGATGACAAGTGATATGAAATATTGTGATCACAACGGTTTGGAGGATTGTTATGACAGAGGTCATGGAGCATTTTGATTTCATTGTGATGACAATAGCATGAAGCATTATGATGATGGGCATGGTGCATTGTGATGACAGGTTTCATGGATCATTGAGATGAAAAGGGGCATAGAGCATTTTGATTACAGGATTCTTGGATCTTTGTGATGAGAATGGTCATGGAGCTTTGTGATGAAAAGGCCATGGAATATCGTGATGGCAGGGGTCATGGAGCATTGTTATGACTGGTGTAATTGAGCATTGTGATGGCAAGGTCATGGAGCATTGTGATGAGAATGCCAGGGAGCATTCTGATGCCATGAATCATGGAGTTTTGTGAAGAGAAGGGCATGGAGCAATATGATGAGAGCCTTCATGGAGCATTGTGATTACAATGACATGGAGCATTGTGATGCCAAGGGTCATGGATCTTTGTGATGACAAAAGTCATGGAACATTTTGATGGCAAGGGCGTTTTGCATTGTGATGAGAAGGGCAGGGAGCATTCTGATGAGAGGGTCATGGAGCAATTTGATGAAAAGTGTCATGGAACATTTTGATGACAGGTGTTATGGAAGATTGTGATGTCAGGGGTCATCGAACATTGTGATGATAAGTGCATGTAGCATTGTGATGACAGGAGTCATGGAACTTTGTGATGACAGGTGTGAGGGAGTATTGGGACAAATAATGATGTAGAATTGAGATATCAGTGGTGAGAGAGCATTTTGATGAGAAGTGCATGGAGAATTGTGATGACAAATTTTAAGTAGCATTGTGTTGACAAAATTGTGGAGCACTGTGATGACAAGTGTATGGTGCATTGTGATGACAAGGGTCATGGAGCATTGTGATGACATGTGTCATGGAGCATTGTGCTGACAAGGTTCTAAGAGCATTGTGATGAAATGTTCATGGAGCATTGAGGTTAAAAAGGTCACAGAGACTGTTGATGACGAGGGCTTGGACCATTGTGATGACAAAAGTCATGAAGCAGTGTGATGACTGGAGTCACGGAGCATTGTGATGACAGGGGTCATGGAGCATTGTGATAACTAGGGCATGGAGCATTGTGAAGAAAAGGGCATGAAACATTGGTCTAATAAGTTTCATGGATTATTGCGATGACAGTTGGAATGGCGTATTGTGATGACAAGGGCATGGAGAATTGTGATGATCTTTTCATGCAGTATTGTGAAGACAGGTGTCAGGGAGCATTGTGATGACATATGTAATGGCCCATTGTGATGACAATGGCATGGAACATCTGATGCCAAGTGTCATGTAGGTTTCTGATGACAAAGGTAATGGAGCATTGTGATGACAATGGCTTGGAGCACTGTGATGTCAAGGGTCAGGCAGCATTGTGCTGACAAGTGCATGGAGAATTGTGATGACAAGGGTCATGGAGCATTCTGATGACAAGCTTGTGGAGTATTTTGATGACAATTACATGGAGCATTGTGATGAAAACGGTATGGGGCATTGTGATGAAAAAGTCATGGAGTCTTTTCGTGACAGGGTTCAAGGAGCATTCTGACGACAAGTGTCAGGGAGCATTGTGATGACAAGTGTATTGAGAATTGTGATGAAAAATGTCATGGAGCATTGTGATGTAAAGGGCATGGAGAATTGTGATGACAGGCATCATGGAGCATTGTGATGACAAGTGTTTTGGAACACTGTGATACCAAGGGTTTGGAGCATTGTGATGACAGTGGTCATGGATCATATTGATTTCAAGGAGCATGGAGCATTGTGATGACAGGGGCATGAAGCAATGTGATCCCAAGGTTCATGCAGGATTGTGATGACAATGGAAATGGAGTATTGTGATGACAAGCACAGAGAGCATTGTAATGACAAGGTCATGTAGCATTTTGCTGACAAAGGCATGGTGCATTGTGATGACATGTGTCATGGAGCATTGTGATGACAACGGAATGGAGCATGGTGATGACAAGTTCCTGGAGCATTGTGATGAGAAGACCATGGAGACTTCTAATGAGAAGTCTCATGGAGCATTCTGATGAAATGGGGCATGGAGCATCGTGATTACAGGGGTCTTGGAGCATTGTGATGACTAGGGCATGGAGCATTGTGATGAGAAGGCCATGGAGCATTCTGATGACATGCGTCATGGAGTTTTGTGATGACAAGGGCATTGAGCATTTGTGAATACAGGGATCTTGGAGCATTGTGATGAAAATGGCATGGATCATTTTGATGAAAAAGGCATGGAGCCTTGTCATGACAGGGTTCAATGAGCATACTGACGTAAGTGTCAAGGAGCATTGTGATGAAAAGGTTATTGAGCATTGTGATGACAAAGATCATGGAGCATTGTGATGAGAAGACCATGGATAATTGAGATGATGAGCGTCATGGGGTTTTGTGATGATAAGTGTTATGGAACATTGTGATCACAAGGGTTTGGAGCATTATGATGACAGAGGTCATGGAGAATATTGATTTCTTTGTGATGACAATAGCCTGAAGCATTATGATAATGGGCATGGTGCATTGTGATGACAGGGTTCATGGAGCATTGAAATGAAAAGGGGCATGGAGCATTGTGATTACAAGGGTCTTGGAGCATTGTGATGACAAGGGCATGGAGCACTGTGATGAGAAGGCCATGGAACATTCTGATGACATGCGTCATGGAGCTTTGTGATGACAAGGGCATGGAGCATTGTGATTTCAGGGGTCTGGAGCATTGTGATGACAAGTGTCAAGGAACCTTGTGATGACTACGCCTTGGAACATTGTGATGGCAAGGGTCATGGTGCATTGTTATGACAGGTGTAATGGAGCATTTTGATGACAAGGGCATGGAACATTGGTCTGAAATGTTTCATGGATTATTGTGATGAGAGTGGGCATGGAGCATTGTGATGACAAGGGCACGGAACACTGTGATACATGGGTCATGCAGGATTGTAATGACAAGGGCATGGAGCATTGTGATGAGAAGGGCATCGAGCATTGTGATGACAAGTGTCATGGAACTTTGTGATGACAAGTGCATGGAGCAATGTGATGAGAGGTTTCATGGAGTATTGTGATGACAATGAAATGGAGCTTTGTGATGCCAAGGGTCATGGAGCTTTGTGATGACAAGTCATGGAGCATTTTGATGACAAGGGCATGGTGCATTGTGCTGAGAAGTGCAGGGAGTATTTTGATGACCAGGTCATGAAGCAATTTGATAAAAAGTGTAAAGGAATATTTTGATGGCAGGTGTTATAGAACATTGTGATGTCAGGGGTCTTAGAGCTTTGGGATGAAAAGTTTCATGGAGCATTTTGATGACAGGGGTTATGGAACATTGTGATGTCAGGTGTCATGGAACATTGTGATGATAAGGGGATGTAGCATTGTGATGACATGGTCCTGGAACTTTGTGATTACAGGGGTGAGGGCGTATTGTGATGACTAGAGATGGAACATTTTGGTATCTCTGGTGAGAGAGCATTTTGATGAGAAGTGCATGGACCATTGTGATTACAAGGTTTATGAAGCATAGCAATGACAAGGTTGTGGACCGTTGTGAAGAAATGTGCGTGGCAAATTGTGATGACTATGGTCATTGAGCATTGTTCTGACAAAGACATGGAGCTTTGTGATGACAAGGGCATGGAGCATTGTGATTACATGGGTCTTGGAGCATTGTGATGAAAAGGGCATGGGTCATTGTGCTGAAAATGGCATGGAGCCTTGTCATGACAGGTTTCAAGGAGCATATTGATGACAAGTGTCAGGGAGCATTGTGATGACAAGTGTATTTGAGAATTGTGATGACAAAGATCATGGAGCATTGTGATGAGAAGACCATGGATAATTGTGATGACGAGCTTCATGGGGCATTGTGATGACAAGTGTTTTGGAATATTGTGATCACAAGGTTTTGGGGCATTGTTATGACAGAGGTCATGGAGCCTTTTGATTTCATTGTGATGACAATAGCATGAAGCATTATGATGATGGGCATGGTGCATTGTGATGACAGGGTTCAAAGGTCATTGAGATGGAAAGTGGTATAGAGCATTGTGATGACAGGGTTCTTAGAGCATTGTGATGCCAAGGGTCATTGATCTTTGTGATGACAAATGTCATGGAGCATTTTGATGGCAAGGGCATTGTGCATTGTGATTAGAAAGGCAGGGAGCATTCTGATGACAGGGTCATGGAGCAATTTGATGAAAAGTGTCATGGAACATTCTGATGGCAGGTGTTATGGAACATTGTGATGTCAGGGGTCATCGAACATTGTGATGATAAGTGCATGTGGCATTGTGATGACAGGAGTCATGGAACATTGTGATGACGGGGGTTAGAGAGTATTGTGACAAATAGTGATGTAGCATTGTGATATGAGTGGTGAGAGAGCATTTTGATGAGAAGTGCATGGAGCATTGTGATGACATATTTTAAGGAGCATTGTGATGAGAAGAGCATGGTGCATTGTGATGACATGTGTCATGGAGCATTGTGCTGACAAGCGCATGGAGCATTTTGATGACAAGTGTATTGAGAATTGTGATGACAAAGGTCATGGAGCATTGTGATGAAAAGGGCATGGATTATTGTGATGACAGGCATCATGGAGCGTTGTGATGACAAGTGTTATTGAACACTGTGATCACAAGGTTTTGGAGCATTGTGATGACAGTGGTCATGGATCATTTTGATTTCAAGGAGCATGGAGCATTGTGATGACAAGGGCATGAAGCAATGTGATCCCAAGTTTCATGGAGGATTGTGATGACAATGGAAATGGAGTATTGTGATGACAAGCGCATAGAGCATTGTAACGACAATGTCATGTAGCATTTTGCTGACAAAGGCGTGGAGCATTGTGATGACATGTGTCATGGAGCACTGTGATGACTAGCGTCACGGAGCATTGTGAATACAGGGGTCATGGAGCATTGGGATGACAAGAGCATGGATCATTGTGATGACAAGTGTCATGGAGCCCTGGGTTGAAAATGTTCATGGAGTGTTGTGATGACAGGGGTCATGGAGCATTGTGATGATATTGGCCATAGAGCATTGTGATGAGTAGTTCGTGGAGCATTGGGCTGAAAATGTTCATGGATTATTGTGATGACTTGGTTCATGGATTATTGTGATGACAGGCGTAATGGAGCATTGTGATGACAAGGGAATGGAGCATGGTGATGACAAGGTCGTGGAGCACTGTGATGAGAAGACCATGGAGACTTGTGATGATAAGTCTCATGGAGCATTCTGATGAAAAGGGGCATGGTTTATTGTGATTACAGGGGTCTTGGAGCATTGTGATTACTAGGGCATGGAGCGTTGTGATGAGAAGGCCATGGAGCCTTCTGATAACATGCGTCATGGAGTTTTTTGATGACACGGGCATGGAGCATTGTGATTACAGGGATCTTGGAACATTGTGATGACAAGGGCATTGAGCATTGTGAGGAGAACACCAAGGAGAATCCTGATGGCATGTGTCATTCAGCTTTGTGATGTCAAGGGCATGGAGCATTGAGATTACATGGGTCTTGGAGCATTGTGATGAAAATGACATGGATCATTGTGATGAAAAAGGCATCGAGCCTTGTCATGACAGGATTCAAGGAGCATACATACAACAAGTGTCAGGGAGCATTTTGATGACAAGTGTATTGAGCATTGTGATGACAATGGTCATGGAGCATTGTGATGAGAAGTCCATTGATAACTGTGATGACGAGCCTCATGGGGCATTGTGATGACAAGTGATATGGAATATTGTGATCACAAGGGTTTGGAGCATTGTTATGACAGAGGTCATGGATCATTTTGATTTCATTGTGATGACAATAGCATGACGCATTATGATGATGGGCCTGGTGCATTGTGATTACATGGTTCATGGATCATTGAGATGAAAAGGGGCATAGAGCATTGTGATTACAGGATTCTTGGAGCATTGTGATGAGAAGGGTCATGGAGCTTTGTGATGACAAGGCCATGGATCATCGTGATAGCAGGGGTCATGGAGCATTGTTATGACTGGTGTAATGGAGCATTGTGATGGCAAGCGCATGGATCATTGTGATGAGAATGCCATGGAGCATTCTGATGACATGTGTCATGGAGCTTTGTGAAGACAAGGGCATGGAGCAATGTGATGAGAGTGTTCATGGAGCATTGTGATGACAATGACATTGAGCATTTTGATGCCAAGTGTCATGTATCTTTTTGATGACAAAGGACATGGAGCATTTTTTTTAAATATTTGGGGTAGGAGTTTTTATTAATTAATTTACTTATTTTTGCTGTGTTGGGTCTTTGTTTCTTTTTTTTTTTCCTCCTGAAAAAAATTTTTTTTTGCTTTATAACAAATTTAATCAGTTATACATATACCTATATTCCCATATACCCTCCCTTTTGTGTCTCCCTCCCACCCTCCCTATCCCACACCTCCAGGCGGTCACAAAGCACCGAGCTGATCTCCCTGTTCTATGCGGCTGCTTCCCACTAGCTATCTACCTTACGTTTGATAGTGTATATATGTCCATGCCGCTCTTTCACTTTGTCACAGCTTACCCTTCCCCCTCCCCATATCCTCAAGTCCATTCTCTAGTAGGTCTGTGTCTTTATTCCTGTCTTACCCCTATGTTCTTCATGACATTTTATTTTCTTAAGTTCCATATATATGTGTCAGCATACAGTATTTGTCTTTCTCTTTCTGACTTACTTCACTCTGTATGACAGACTCTAGGTCCATCCACCTCATTCCAAATAGCTCAATTTCATTTCTTTTTATGGCTGAGTAATATTCCATTGTATATATGTGCCACATCTTCTTTACCCATTCATCTGATGATGGACACTTAGGTTTTTTCCATCTCCGGGCTATTGTAAATAGGGCTGCTATGAACATTTTGGTACATGTCTCTTTTTGAATTATGGTTTTGTCAGGGTATATGCCCAGTAGTGGGATTGCTGGGTCATATGGTAGTTCTATTTGTAGTTTTTTAAGGAACCTCCATACCGTTCTCCATAGTGGCTGTACCAATTCACATTCCCACCAGCAGTGCAAGAGTGTTCCTTTTTTTCCACACCCTCTCCAGCATTTATTGTTTCTAGATTTTTTGATGGTGGCCATTCTGACTGGTGTGAGATGATATCTCATTGTAGTTTTGATTTGCATTTCTCTAATGAGCAAAGATGTTGAGCATCCTTTCATGTGTTTGTTGGCAGTCTGTATATCTTCTGTGGAGAAATGTCTATTTAGGTCTTCTGCCCATTTTTGGATTGGGTTGTTTGTTTTTTTGTTATTGAGCTGCATGAGCTGCTTATAAATTTTGGAGATTAATCCTTTGTCAGTTGCTTCATTTGCAAATATTTTCTCCCATTCTGAGGGTTGTCTTTTGGTCTTGTTTATGGTTTCCTTTGCTGTGCAAAAGCTTTTAAGTTTCATTAGGTCCCATGTGTTTATTTTTGTCTTTATTTCCATTTCTCTAGGAGGTGGGTCCAAAAGGATCTTGCTGTGATTTATGTCATAGTGTGTTCTTCCTATGTTTTCCTCTAAGAGTTTGATAGTGTCTGGCCTTACATTTAGGTCTTTAATCCATTTTGAGCTTATTTTTGTGTATGGTGTTAGGGAGTGATCTAATCTCATACTTTTACATGTCCCTATCCAGTTTTCCCAGCACCACTTATTGAAGAGACTGTCCTTTCTCCACTGTACATTCCTACCTCCTTTATCAAAGATAAGGTGACCATATGTCCGTGGGTTTATCTCTGGGCTTTCTATCCTGTTCCACTGATCTATATTTCTGTTTTTGTGCCAGTACCATACTGTCTTGATTACTGTAGCTTTGTAGTATAGTCTGAAGTCAGGGAGCCTGATTCCTCCAGCTCCATTTTTCGTTCTCAAGATTGCTTTGGCTATTCGGGGTCTTTTGTGTTTCCATACAAATTGTGAAATTTTTTGCTCTAGTTCTGTGAAAAATGCCAGTGGTAGTTTGATAGGGATTGCATTGAATCTGTAGATTGCTTTGGGTAGTAGAGTCATTTTCACAATGTTGATTCTTCCAATCCAAGAACATGGTACATCTCTCCATCTATTTGTATCATCTTTAATTTCTTTCATCAGTGTCTTATAATTTTTTGCATACAGGTCTTTTGTCTCCTTAGGTAGGTTTATTCCTAGATATTTTATTCTTTTTGTTACAATGGTAAATGGGAGTGTTTTCTTAATTTCACTTTCAGATTTTTCATCATTAGTATATAGGAATGCCAGAGATTTCTGTGCATTAATTTTGTATCCTGCAACTTTACCAAATTCATTGATTAGCTCTATTAGTTTTCTGGTAGCATCTTTAGGATTCTCTATGTATAGTATCATGTCATCTGCAAACAGTGACAGCTTTACTTCTTCTTTTCCGATTTGGATTCCTTTTATTTCCTTTTCTTCTCTGATTGCTGTGGCTAAAACTTCCAAAACTAGGTTGAATAAGAGTGGTGAGAGTGGGCAACCTTGTCTTGTTCCTGATCTTAGTGGAAATGGTTTCAGTTTTTCACCATTGAGGACGATGCTGGCTGTGGGTTTGTCATATATGGCCTTTATTATGTTGAGGAAAGTTCCCTCTATGCCTACTTTCTGCAGGGTTTTTATCATAAATGGGTGTTGAATTTTGTCGAAAGCTTTCTCTGCATCTATTGAGATGATCATATGGTTTTTCTCCTTCAATTTGTTAATATGGTGTATCACGTTGATTGATTTGCGTATATTGAAGAATCCTTGCATTCCTGGAATAAACCCCACTTGATCATGGTGTATGATCCTTTTAATGTGCTGTTGGATTCTGTTTGCTAGTATTTTGTTGAGGATTTTTGCATCTATGTTCATCAGTGATATTGGCCTGTAGTTTTCTTTCTTTGTGACATCCTTGTCTGGTTTTGGTATCAGGGTGATGGTGGTCTCATAGAATGAGTTTGGGAGTGTTCCTCCCTCTGCTATATTTTGGAAGAGTTTGAGAAGGATAGGTGTTAGCTCTTCTCTAAATGCTTGATAGAATTCACCTGTGAAGCCATCTGGTCCTGGGCTTTTGTATTTTGGAAGATTTTTTATCACAGTTTCAATTTCAGTGCTTGTGATTTGTCTGTTCATATTTTCTATTTCTTCCTGATTCAGTCTTGGCAGGCTGTGCATTTCTAAGAATTTGTCCATTTCTTCCAGGTTGTCCATTTTATTGGCATAGAGTTGCTTGTAGTAATCTCTCATGATCTTTTGTATTTCTGCAGTGTCACTTGTTACTTCTCCTTTTTCATTTCTAATTCTATTGATTTGTGTCTTCTCCTTTTTTTTTTCTTGATGAGTCTGGCTAATGGTTTATCAATTTTGTTTATCTCCTCAAAGAACCAGCTTTTAGTTTTATTGATCTTTGCTATCGTTTCCTTCATTTCTTTTTCATTTATTTCTGATCTGATTTTTATGATTTCTTTCCTTCTGCTAACTTTGGGATGTTTTTGTTCTTCTTTCTCTAATTGCTTTAGGTGCAAGGTTAGGTTGTTTATTCGAGATGTTTCCTGTTTCTTAAGGTGGGATTGTATTGCTATAAACTTCCCCCTTAGAACTGCTTTTGCTGCGTCCCATAGGTTTTGGGTCGTCGTGTCTCCATTGTCATTTGTTTCTAGGTATTTTTTTAAATTACCCTTTGATTTCTTCAGTGATCACTTTGTTATTAAGTAGTGTATTGTTTAGCCTCCATGTGTTTGTATTTTTTACAGCTCTTTTCCTGTAATTGATATCTAGTCTCATAGCATTGTGGTCAGAAAAGATACTTGATACAATTTCAATTTTCTTACATTTACCAAGGCTTGATTTGTGACCCAAGATATGATCTATCCTGGAGGATGTTCCATGAGCACTTGAGAAAAATGTGTATTCTGTTGTTTTTGGATGGGATGTCCTATAAATATCAATTAAGTCCATTTTGTTTAATGTATCATTTAAAGCTTGTGTTTCCTTATTTATTTTCATTTTGGATGATCTGTCCATTGGTGAAAGTGGGGTGTTAAAGTCCCCTACTATGAGTGTGTTACTGTCGATTTCTTCTTTTATGGCTGTTAGTATTTGCCTTATGTATTGAGGTGCTCCTATGTTTGGTGCATAAATATTTACAATTGTTATATCTTCTTCTTGGATCGATCCCTTGATCATTATGTAGTGTCCTTCTTTGTCTCTTCTAGTAGTCCTTATTTTAAAGTCTATTTTGTCTGATATGAGAATTGCTACTCCAGCTTTCTTTTGGTTTCCATTTGCATGGAATATCTTTTTCCATCCCCTTACTTTCAGTCTGTATGTGTCTCTAGGTCTGAAGTGGGTCTCTTGTAGACAGCATATATATGGGTCTTGTTTTTGTATCCATTCAGCCAATCTGTGTCTTTTGGTGGGAGCATTTAGTCCATTTACATTTAAGGTAATTATTGTTATGTATGTTCCTATTCCCATTTTCTTAATTGTTTTGGGTTCGTTATTGTAGGTCTTTTCCTTCTGTTGTGTTTCTTGCCTAGAGAAGTTCCTTTAGCATTTGTTGTAATGCTGGTTTGGTGGTGCTGAACGCTCTCAGCTTTTGCTTGTCTGTAAACGTTTTAATTTCTCCATCAAATCTGAATGAGATCCTTGCTGGGTAGAGTAATCTTGGTTGCAGGTTTTTCTCCTTCATCACTTTAATTATGTCCTGCCACTCCCTTCTGGCTTGTAGAGTTTCTGCTGAGAGATCAGCTGTTATCCTGATGGGGATTCCCTTGTGTGTTATTTGTTGTTTTTGCCTTGCTGCTTTTAATATGATTTCTTTGTGTTTAATTTTTGACAGTTTGATTAATATGTGTCTTGGCGTATTTCTCCTTGGATTTATTCTGTATGGGACTCTCTGTGCCTCCTGGACTTGATTAACTATTTCCTTTCCCATATTAGGGAAGTTTTCAACTATAATCTCTTCAAATATTTTCTCAGTCCCTTTCTTTTTCTCTTCTTCTTCTGGAACCCCTATAATTCGAATGTTGGTGCGTTTAATGTTGTCCCAGAGGTCTCTGAGACTGTCCTCTGTTCTTTTCATTCTTTTTTCTTTATTTTGCTCTGCAGCAGTTATTTCCACTATTTTATCTTCCACCTCACTTATCCGTTCTTCTGCCTCAGTTATTCTGCTATTGATCCCATCTAGAGTACTTTTTATTTCATGTATTGTGTTTTTAATCGATGCTTGATTCATCTTTAGTTCTTCTAGGTCCTTGTTAACTGTTTCTTGCATTTTGTCTATTCTATTTCCAAGATTTTGGATCTGGGAAATAGAATCTTGGATCATCTTTACCATCATTATTCTGAATTCTTTTTCAGGTAGACTGCCTATTTCCTCTTCATTTGTTAGATCTGGTGGGTTTTTATCTTGCTCCTTCTCCTGCTGTGTGTTTTTCTGTCTTCTCATTTTGCTTATGTTACTGTGTTTGGGGTCTCCTTTTTGCAGGCTGCAGGTTCGTAGTTCCCGTTGTTTTTGGTGTCTGTCCCCACTGGCTAAGGTTGGTTTAGTGGGTTGTGTAGGCTTCCTGGTGGAGGGGACTAGTGCCTGTGTTCTGGTGGGTGAGGCTGGGTCTTGTCTTTCTGGTGGGCAGGTCCACGTCTGGTGGTGTGTTTTGGGGTGTCTGTGGACTTTTTATGATTTTAGGCAGCCTCTCTGCTAATGGGTGGCGTTGTGTTCCTGTCTTGCTAGTTGTTTGGCATAGGGTGTCCAGCACTGTATCTTGCTGGTCGTTGAGTGAAGCTGGGTGCTGGTGTTGAGATGGAGATCTCTGGAAGATTTTTGCCGTTTGATATTATGTGGAGCTGGGAGGTCTCTTGTGGACCAGTGTCCTGAAGTTGGCTCTCCCACCTCAGAGGCACAGCACTGACTCCTGGCTCCTCAATTTGGGATGATTTGTTGTCCATTCATGTATTCCACAGATGCAGGGTACATCAAGTTGATTGTGGAGCTTTAATCCGCTGCTTCTCTGGCTGCTGGGAGAGGTTTCCCTTTCTCTTTGTTCTCACAGCTCCTGGGTCTCATCTTTGGATTTGGCCCCGCCTCTGCATGTAGGTCGCCGGAGGGCTTCTGTTCTTCACTTAGACAGGACAGGGTTAAAGGAGCAGCCTCTTCAGGGACTCTGGCTCACTCAGGCCGGGCGGGAGGGAGGGGCATGGAGTGCGGGGCGAGCCTGCAGCGGCAGAGTTCGGTGTGACGTTGCACCAGCCCGAGGCGCACAGTGCGTTCTCCCAGGGAAGCCGCCCCTGGATCCCGGGACCCCGGCAGTGGCGGGCTCCACAGGCTCCAGGAAGGGTGGTGTGGACAGTGACCCACGCTCGCACACAGGCTTCTTGGTGGCGGCAGCAGCAGCCCCAGCGTCCCACCCCGGTCACCGGGCTCCGCACCTTTAGTCGCGTCTTGCGCCCATCTGTGGAGCCTCTTTAAGCAGCGCTCTTAATCCCCTCTCCTGGCGCACCAGGAAACTAAGAGGGAAGAAAAAGTCTCTTGCCTCTTCGGCAGCTCCAGAGTTTTCCCGGACTCCCTGCCGGCTAGCTGTGGCTCATTAGCCCCCTTCCGGCTGAGTTCTCGCCGCCAGCCCCAGTCCCCTCCCTGCGCTCTGACTGAAGCCCGAGCCTCAGGTTCCAGCGACGCCGGGGCGAGGGGACAAGCCTCTCGGGCTGGTGAGTGCCGCTCGGCACAGATCCTCTGTGCGGGAATCTCTCCGCTTTGCCCTACCCAGGAATGTGGGGAGTTTCTTGCCTTTTGGGAGGTCCGGGGTCCTCTGCCAGCATCCAGCAGGTGTTCTGTAGGAGTTGCTCCACGTGCAGCTGTATTTCTGGTGTATCCGTGGGGAAGACGGTGACCTCCACGTCTTACTCTTCCGCCATCTTACCCGGAAGTCTCTCGACATGGAGCATTTTGCTGGCAAGGGCGTTGTGCATTGTGATGAGAAAGGCAGGGAGCATTCTGATGATAGGGTCATGGAGCAATTTGATGAAAAGTGTCATGGAACATTTTGATGACAGGTGTTATGGAACATTGTGATGTCAGGTGTCATCGAACATTGTGATGATAAGTGCATGTAGCATTGTGATGACAGGAGTCATGGAACATTGTGATGACAGGGGTGAGGGAGTATTGTGACAAATAGTGATGTAGCATTGTGATATCAGTGGTGAGAGAGCATTTTGATGAGAAGTGCATGGAGCATTGTGATGACAAATTTTAAGGAGCATTTTGATGACAAGATTGTGGAGCAATGTGATGACAAGCGCATGGTGCATTGTGATGACATGTGTCATGGAGCATTGTGCTGACAAGCGCATGGAGCATTGTGATGACAAGGGACAAAGAATATTGTGATGAAAAGTTCATGGAGCACTGTGGTTAAAAAGGTGACACAGACTGTTGATGACAAGGGCATGGACCACTGTGATGACAAAAGTCATGAAGCATTGTGATGACTGGAGTAACGGAGCACTGTGATGACAGGGGTCATGGAGCATTGTGATAACAAGGGCATGGAGAATTGTGATGACCAGGTCATGCAGTATTGTGAAGACAGGTGTCAGTGAGCATTGTGATGACATATGTAATGGCCCATTGTGATGACAATGGCATGAAGCATTGTGATGCCAAGTGTCATGAAGGATTCTGATGACAAAGGTAATGGAGCATTGTGATGACAATGGCTTGGAGCATTGTGATGACAAGTGTCAGGGAGCATTGTGCTGACAAGGCATGGAGAATTGTGATGACAAGGGTCATGGAGCTTTCTGATGATAAGCTTGTGGAGTATTTTGATGACAATGGCATGGAGCATTGTGATGAAAACGGCATGGGGCATTGTGATGAAAAAGGCATGGAGCCTTATCGTGACAGGGTTCAAGGAGCATTCTGATGACAAGTGTCAGTGAGCATTGTGATGACATGTGTATTGAGAATTGTGATGACACAGGTCATGGAGCATTGTGATGAAAAGGGCATGGAGTATTGTGATGACAGGCATCATGGAGCATTCTGATGACAAGTGTTATGGAACACTGTGATCAAAAGCATTTGGAGCATTGTGATGACAGAGGTCATGGATCATTTTGATTTCAAGGAGCATGGAGCACTGTGATGACAAGGGCATGAAGCAATGTGATCCCAAGGTTCATGGAGGATTGTGATGACAATGAAAATGGAGTATTGTGATGACAAGCGCATAGAGCATTGTAATGGAAAGGTCATGTAGCATTTTGCTGACAAAGGCATGGAGCATTGTGATGACATGTGTCATGGAGCATTGTTATGACAATGGAATGGAGCATGGTGATGACAAGATCCTGCAGCATTGTGATGAGAAGACCATGGAGACTTGTGATGACAAGTCTCATGGAGTATTCTGATAAAAATGGACATGGAGCATTGTGATTACAGGGGTCATGGAGCATTGTGATGACTAGGACATGGAGCACTCTGATGAGAAGGCCATGGAGCATTCTGATGACATGCGTCATGGAGTTTTGTGATGACAAGGGCATGGAGCATTTGTGATTACAGGGATCTTGGAGCATTGTGATGAAAAGTGCATGGATCATTCTTATGAAAAAGGCATGGAGCCTTGTCATGACAGGGTTCAAGGAGCATACTGACCACAAGTGTCAGGGAGCATTGTGATGACAAGTGTATTGAGCATTGTGATGACAAAGACCATGGAGCATTGTGATGAGAAGACCATGGATAATTGTGATGATGAGCGTAATGGGGTGTTTTGATGATAAGTGTTATGGAAGAGTGTGATCACAAGGGTTTGGAGCATTATGATGACAGAGGTCATGGAGAATATTGATTTCATTGTGATGACAAGAGCCTGAAGCATTATGATGATGGGCATGGTGCACTGTGATGACAGGGTTCATGGAGCATTGTGATTACAAGGGTCTTGGAGCATTGTGATGACAAGGGCATGGAGCATTGTGATGAGAAGGCCATGGAACCTTCTGATGACATGCGTAATGGAGCTTTGTGATTATAAGAGCATGGAGCATTGTGATTTCAGGGGTCTGGAGCATTGTGATGACAAGTGTCATGGAACCCTGTGATGACTACGCCGTGGAACATTGTGATGGCAGGGGTCATGGTGCATTGTTATGACAGGTGTAATGGAGCATTTTGATGAAAAGGGCATGGAACTTTGGTCTGAAATGTTTCCTGGATTATTGTGATGAGAGTGGGCATGGAGCATTGTGATGACAAGGGCATGGAACACTGTGACACATGGGTCATGCAGGATTGTAATGACAAGGGTATGGAGCATTGTGATGAGAAGGGCATCGAGCATTGTCATGACAAGTGTCATGGAGCTTTCTGATGAAAAGGTCATGGAGCAATATGATGAGAGGGTTCATGGAGCATTGTGATGACAATGACATGGAGCATTGTGATGCCAAGGGTCATGGAGCTTTGTGATGAAAAGTCATGGAGCATTTTGATGACAAGGGCATGGTGCATTGTGATGAGAATTGCAGGGGGCATTTTGATGACCAGGTCATGCAGCAATTTGATAAAAACTGTAATGGAACATTTTGATGGCAGGGGTTATAGAACATTGTGATGTCAGGTGTCTAGGAGCTGTGGGATGAAAAGGGTCATGGTGCATTTTGATGACAGGGTTTATGGAACATTGTGATGTCAGGCGTCATGGAACATTGTGATGATAAGTGGATGTAGCATTGTGATGACAGGGTCCTGGAATATTTTGATTACAGGTGTGAGGGAGTATTGTGATGACTAGTGATGGAACATTTTGATATCTCATGTGAGAGAGCATTTTGATGAGATGTGCATGGAGCATTGTGATTACAGGGATCTTGGAACCTTGTGATGAAAAGGGCATGGTTCATTGTTATGAAAATGGCATGGAGCCTTTTCATGACAGGGTTTAAGGAGCATATTGACCACAAGGGTAAGGGAGCATTGTGATGACATGTGTATATGAGAATTGTAATGACAAAGATCATGGAGCATTGTGATGACAAGGGCATGGAGCATTGTGAGGACCAGGTCATGCAGTATTGTGAAGAGAGTTGTCAGGGAGCATTGTGATGACATATGCAATGGCCCATTGTGATGACAATTGCATGGAGCATTGTGATGCCTATTGTCATGGAGGATTCTTATGACAAAGGTAATGGAGCATTGTGATGACAATGGCTTGGAGCAATATGATGACAAGTGTCAGGGAGCATTGTGCTGACAAGTGCATGGAAAATTGTGATGACAAGGGTCCTGGAACATTCTGATGACAAGCTTGTGGACTATTTTGATGACAATGGCATGGAGCATTGTGATGAAAACGGCATGTCGAATTGCGATGAAAGAGGCATGGAGCCTTTTCGTGACAGGGTTCAAGGAGCATTCTGACGACAAGTGTCAGGGAGCATTGTGATGACAAGTGTATTGAGAATTGTGATGACAAAGGTCCTGGAGCATTGTGATGAAAAGGGCATGGAGTATTGTGATGACAGGCATCATGGAGCGTTGTGATGACAAGTGTTATGGAACACTGTGATTACAAGATTTTGGAGTATTGTGATGACAGTAGTCATGGATCATTTTTATTTCAAGGAGCATGGAGCATTGTGATGACATGGGCATGAAACAATGTGATCCCAAGGTTCATGGAGGATTGTGATGACGATGGAAATGGAATATTGTGATGACAAGCGCATAGAGATTTGTAATGACAAGGTCATGAAGCGTTTTGCTGACAGAGGCATGGAGCATTGTGATGACATGTGTCATGGAGCACTGTGATGACAAGCGTCACGGAGCATTGTGTATACAGGGGTCATGGAGCATTGTGATGACAAGGGCATGGATCATTGTGATGAAAAGGTTCTGGGAGCACTGGGCTGAAAATATTCATGGAGTGTTGTGATGACATGTGTCATGTGGCATTGTGATGACTAGGGAATGGAGCATTGTGATGACAAGAGTCCCGGATCATTGTGTTGTCAGGTGTCATGGAGTGTTGTGATAAGAGTGGTCATGGAGCATTGTGATGATATTGGCCATTGAACATTTTGATGAGTAGGTCGTGGAGCACTGGGCTGAAAATGTTCATGGATTATTGTGATGACATGGGTCATGGAGCATTGTGATGCCAAGGGAATGGAGCATGGTGATGCCAAGGTCCTGGAGCATTGTGATGAGAAGACATGGAGACTTGTGATGACGAGTCTCATGGAGCATTCTGATGAAAAGGGACATGGAACATTGTGATTACTGGGGTCTTGGAGCACTGTGATGACTAGGGCATGGAGCATTGTGATGAGAAGGCCATGGAGCATTCTGATGACATGCGTCATGGAGTTTTTGAGGACAAGTCATGGAGCATTGTGATTACAGGGGTCTTGGAACGTTGTGATGACAAGGGCATGGAGCACTGTGAGGAGAAGACCAAGGAGCATTCTGATGGCATGCGTCATTGAAATTTGTGATGACAAGGGCATGGAGCATTGTGATTACAGGGGTCTTGGAGCATTGTGATGACAAGGGTCATGGAGACTTGTGATGACAAGGCCGTGGTATATTGTGATGGCAGGTGTCATGGAGCATTGTTATGACAGAGGTAATGGAGCATTGTGATGAGAAGGGCATTGAACATTGGTTTGAAATACTTCATACATTATTGTGATGAGAGTGGGCTGGAGCATTGTTATGACCACGGCACGTAACACTGTGATACATGGGTCATGGACAATTGTAATGACAAGGGCATGGAGCATTGTGATTACAGTGTTCATGGAGCATTGTGATGACAGGGGCATGGAGCATTGTGATGCCAAGGGTCATGGATCTTTGTGAGGACAAAGGTCATGGAGCATTTTGATGGCAAGTGTGTTGTGCATTGTGATGAGAAGGGCAGGGAGCATTCTGCTGACAGGGTCATGGAGCATTTTGATGAAAAGGGTCCTGGAGCATTTTGATGACAGGTGTTATGGAACACTGTGATGTCATGGGTCATCGAACATTGTGATGATAAGTGCATGTAGCATTGTGATGACAGGAGTCATGGAACATTGTGATGACAGGGGTGAGGGAGTATTGTGACAAATAGTGATTTAGCATTGTGATATCAGTTGTGAGAGAGCATTTGGATGAGAAGTGCATGGAGCATTGTGATTACACGGTTTATGGAGCATAGCGATGACAAGTTTGTGGATCATTGTGATGAAAAGCACATGGCACATTGTGATGACAATGGTCATGGAGCATTGTTCTGACAAAGGCATGGAGCATTGTGATGACAAGGTTCACGGAGCATTGTGATGAAATGTTCATAGAGCATTGTGGTTACAAATGTCAAAGAGCCTTGTGATGAGGCGGGCATGGACCATTGTGATCACAAACTTTATGAAGCATTGTGATGACGGGAGTCACGGAGCATTGTTTTGACAGGGGTCATAGAGGATTGAGATGACAAGGTCATGGAACATTGTGATGAGAAAATAATGGAGAGACTTCCGGGTAAAATGGCGGAAGAGTAAGACGCGGAGATCACCTTCCTCCCCACGGATACACCAGAAATACAGCTACACGTGGAACAACTCCTACAGAACACCTACTGGACGCTGGCAGAAGACCCCAGACCTCCCAAAAGGCAAGAAACTCCCCACATACCTGGGTAGGGCAAAGCGGAGAGATCCACACACTGAGGATCAGTGCCGAGTGGCACTCACCAGCCCGAGAGGCTTGTCTGCTCGCCCGCCGGGGCACGCAGCGCTAGAAGCTGAGGCTCGGGCTTCGGTCAGAGCGCAGGGAGCGGACTGGGGCTGGCGGCAAGAACTCAGCCGGAAGGGGGCTAATGTGCCACAGCTAGCCGGGAGGGAGTCCGGGAAAACTCTGGAGCTGCCGAAGAGGCAAGAGACTTTTTCTTCCCTCTTGGTTTCCTGGTGCGCGAGGAGAGGGTATTAAGAGTGCTGCTTAAAAGGGCTCCACAGACGGGCGCGAGTCGCGACTGAAAGCGCGGAGCCCATAGACGGGCGTGGGACGCTGGGGCTGCTGCCGCCGCCACCAAGAAGCGTGTGTGCGAGCGCAGGTCACTGCCCACACCACCCTTCCGGGAGCCTGTGCAGCCCGCCACTGCCGGGGTCCTGGGATCCAGGGGCGGCTTCCCTGGGAGAACACACGGCGCGCCTCGGGCTGGTGCAACGTCACGCCGACCTTTGCCGCTGCAGGCTCGCCCCGCACTCCGTGCCCCTCCCTCCCGCCCGGCCTGAGTGAGCCAGAGTCCCCGAAGAGGCTGCTCCTTTAACCCTGTCCTGCCTGAGCGAAGAACAGACGCCCTCCGGCGACCTACACGCAGAGGCGGGGCCAAATCCAAAGCTGAGACCCAGGAGCTGTGAGAACAAAGAAGAGAAAGGGAATCCTCTCCCAGCAGCCTCAGAAGCAGTGGATTAAAGCTCCACAATCAACTTGATGTACCCTGCGTCTGTGGAATACATGAATAGACAACACATCATCCCAAATTGAGGAGCCAGGAGTCAGTGTTGTGCCTCTGAGGTGGGAGAGCCAACTTCAGGACACTGGTCCACAAGAGACCTCCCAGCTCCACATAATATCAAACGGCAAAAATCTTCCAGAGATCTCCATCTCAACACTAGCACCCAGCTTCACTCAACGACCAACAAGCTACAGTGCTGGACACCCTAAGCCAAACAACTAGCAAGACAGGAACACAAAGCCACCCATTAGCAGAGAGGTGGCCTAAACTCATAAAAAGTCCACAGACACCCCAAAACACACCACCAGACGTGGACCTGCCCACCAGAAAGACAAGATCCAGCCTCATCCACCAGAACATAGGCACTAGTCCCCTCCACCAGGAAGCCTACACAACCCACTAAACAAACCTTAGCCACTGGGGACAGACACCAAAAACAACGGGAACTACGAACCTGCAGCCTGCAAAAAGGAGACCCCAAACACAGTAACATAAGCAAAATGAGAAGACAGAAAAACACACAGCAGGAGAAGGAGCAAGATAAAAACCCACCAGATCTAACAAATGAAGAGGAAATAGGCAGTCTACCTGAAAAAGAATTCAGAATAATGATGGTAAAGATGATCCAAGATTCTATTTCCCAGATCCAAAATCTTGGAAATAGAATAGACAAAATGCAAGAAACAGTTAACAAGGACCTAGAAGAACTAAAGATGAATCAAGCATCGATTAAAAACACAATACATGAACTAAAAAATACTCTAGATGGGATCAATAGCAGAATGACTGAGGCAGAAGAACGGATAAGTGAGGTGGAAGATAAAATAGTGGAAATAACTGCTGCAGAGCAAATTAAAGAAAAAAGAATGAAACGAACAGAGGACAGTCTCAGAGACCTCTGGGACAACATTAAACGCACCAACATTCGAATTATAGGGGTTCCAGAAGAAGAAGAGAAAAAGAAAGGGACTGAGAAAATATTTGAAGAGATTATAGTTGAAAACTTCCCTAATATGGGAAAGGAAATAGTTAATCAAGTCCAGGAGGCACAGAGAGTCCCATACAGAATAAATCCAATGAGAAATACGCCAAGACACATATTAATCAAACTGTCAAAAATTAAACACAAAGAAATCATATTAAAAGCAGCAAGGCAAAAACAACAAATAACACACAAGGGAATCCCCATCAGGATAACAGCTGATCTCTCAGCAGAAACTCTACAAGCCAGAAGGGAGTGGCAGGACATAATTAAAGTTATGAAGGAGAAAAACCTGCAACCAAGATTACTCTACCCAGCAAGGATCTCATTCAGATTTGATGGAGAAATTAAAACGTTTACAGACAAGCAAAAGCTGAGAGAGTTCAGCACCACCAAACCAGCTTTACAACAAATGCTAAAGGAACTTCTCTAGGCAAGAAACACAACAGAAGGAAAAGACCTACAATAATGAACCCAAAACAATTTAAAAAATGGGAATAGGAACATACATATCGATAATTACCTTAAATGTAAATGGACTAAATGCTCCCACCAAAAGATACAGATTGGCTGAATGGATACAAAAACAAGACCCATCTATATGCTGTCTACAAGAGACCCACTTCAGACCTAGAGACACATACAGACTGAAAGTAAGGGGATGGAAAAAGATATTCCATGCAAATGGAAACCAAAAGAAAGCTGGAGTAGCAATTCTCATATCAGACAAAATAGACTTTAAAATAAAGACTACTAGAAGAGACAAAGAAGGACACTACATAATGATCAAGGGATCGATCCAAGAAGAAGATATAACAATTGTAAATATTTATGCACCCAACATAGGAGCACCTCAATACATAAGGCAAATACTAACAGCCATAAAAGGAGAAATCGACAGTAACACACTCATAGTAGGGGACTTTAACACCCCACTTTCACCAATGGACAGATCATCCAAAATGAAAATAAATAAGGAAACACAAGCTTTAAATGATACATTAAACAAGATGGACTTAATTGATATTTATAGGACATTCCATCCAAAAACAACAGAATACACATTTTTCTCAAGTGCTCATGGAACATTCTCCAGGATAGATCATATCTTGGGTCACAAATCAAGCCTTGGTAAATTTAAGAAAATTGAAATTGTATCAAGTATCTTTTCCGACCACAATGCTATGAGACTAGATATCAATTACAGGAAAAGATCTGTAAAAAATACAAACACATGGAGGCTAAACAATACACTACTTAATAACGAAGTGATCACTGAAGAAATCAAAGAGGAAATTAAAAAATACCTAGAAACAAATGACAATGGAGACACGACGACCCAAAACCTATGGGATGCAGCAAAAGCAGTTCTAAGAGGGAAGTTTATAGCAATACAATCCCACCTTAAGAAACAGGAAACATCTCGAATAAACAACCTAACCTTGCACCTAAAGCAATTAGAGAAAGAAGAACAAAAACATCCCAAAGTTAGCAGAAGGAAAGAAATCATAAAAATCAGATCAGAAATAAATGAAAAAGAAATGAAGGAAACGATAGCAAAGATCAATAAAACTAAAAGCTGGTTCTTTGAGAAGATAAACAAAATTGATAACCCATTAGCCAGACTCATCAAGAAAAAAAGGGAGAAGACTCAAATCAATAGAATTAGAAATGAAAAAGGAGAAGTAACAAGTGACACTGCAGAAATACAAAAGATCATGAGAGATTACTATAAGCAACTCTATGCCAATAAAATGGACAACCTGGAAGAAATGGACAAATTCTTAGAAATGCACAACCTGCCGAGACTGAACCAGGAAGAAATAGAAAATATGAACAGACCAATCACAAGCACTGAAATTGAAACTGTGATAAAAAATCTTCCAACAAACAAAAGCCCAGGACCAGATGGCTTCACAGGCGAATTCTATCAAGCATTTAGAGAAGAGCTAACACCTATCCTTCTGAAACTCTTCCAATATATAGCAGAGGGAGGAACACTCCCAAACTCATTCTACGAGGCCACCATCACCTTGATACCAAAACCAGACAAGGATGTCACAAAGAAAGAAAACTACAGGCCAATATCACTGATGAACATAGATGCAAAAATCCTCAACAAAATACTAGCAAACAGAATCCAACAGCACATTAAAAGGATCATACACCATGATCAAGTGGGGTTTATTCCAGGAATGCAAGGATTCTTCAATATACGCAAATCAATCAACGTGATACACCATATTAACAAGTTGAAGGAGAAAAACCATATGATCATCTCAATAGATGCAGAGAAAGCTTTCGACAAAATTCAACACCCATTTATGATAAAAACCCTGCAGAAAGTAGGCATAGAGGGAACTTTCCTCAACATAATAAAGGCCATATATGACAAACCCACAGCCAACATCGTCCTCAATGGTGAAAAACTGAAACCATTTCCACTAAGATCAGGAACAAGACAAGGTTGCCCACTCTCACCACTCTTATTCAACCTAGTTTTGGAAGTTTTAGCCACAGCAATCAGAGAAGAAAAGGAAATAAAAGGAATCCAAATCGGAAAAGAAGAAGTAAAGCTGTCACTGCAGATGACATGATACTATACATAGAGAATCCTAAAGATGCTACCAGAAAACTACTAGAGTTAATCAATGAATTTGGTCAAGTTGCAGGATACAAAATTAATGCACAGAAATCTCTGGCATTCCTATAAACTAATGATGAAAAATCTGAAAGTGAAATCAAGGAAACACTCCCATTTACCATTGCAACAAAAAGAATAAAATATCTAGGAATAAACCTACCTAAGGAGACAAAAGACCTGTATGCAGAAAATTATAAGACACTGATGAAAGAAATTAAAGATGATACAAATAGATGGAGAGATGTACCATGTTCTTGGATTGGAAGAATCAACATTGTGAAAATGACTCTACTACCCAAAGCAATCTACAGATTCAATGCAATCCCTATCAAATTACCACTGGCATTTTTCACAGAACTAGAGCAAAAAATTTCACAATTTGTATGGAAACACAAAAGACCCCGAATAGCCAAAGCAATCTTGAGAACGAAAAATGGAGCTGGAGGAATCAGGCTCCCTGACTTCAGACTATACTACAAAGCTACAGTAATCAAGACAGTATGGTACTGGCACAAAAACAGAAAGATAGATCAATGGAACAGGATAGAAAGCCCAGAGTTAAACCCACGGACATATGGTCACCTTATCTTTGATAAAGGAGGCAGGAATGTACAGTGGAGAAAGGACAGTCTCTTCCATAAGTGGTGCTGGGAAAACTGGATAGGGACATGTAAAAGTATGAGATTAGATCACTCCCTAACACCATACACAAAAATAAGCTCAAAATGGATTAAAGACCTAAATGTAAGGCCAGACACTATCAAACTCTTAGAGGAAAACATAGGCAGAACACTCTATGACATAAATCACAGCAAGATCCTTTTTGACCCACCTCCTAGAGAAATGGAAATAAAGACAAAAATAAACACATGGGACCTAATGAAACTTAAAAGCTTTTGCACAGCAAAGGAAACCATAAACAAGACCAAAAGACAACCCTCAGAATGGGAGAAAATATTTGCAAATGAAGCAACTGACAAAGGATTAATCTCCAAAATTTATAAGCAGCTCATGCAGCTCAATAACAAAAAACAAACAACCCAATCCAAAAATGGGCAGAAGACCTAAATAGACATTTCTCCACAGAAGATATACAGACTGCCAACAAACACATGAAAGGATGCTCAACATCTTTACTCATTAGAGAAATGCAAATCAAAACTACAATGAGATATCATCTCACACCAGTCAGAATGGCCATCATCAAAAAATCTAGAAACAATAAATGCTGGAGAGGGTGTGGAAAAAAGGGAACACTCTTGCACTGCTGGTGGGAATGTGAATTGGTACAGCCGCTATGGAGAACGGTATGGAGGTTCCTTAAAAAACTACAAATAGAACTACCATATGACCCAGCAATCCCACTACTGGGCATATACCCCGAGAAAACCATAATTCAAAAAGAGACATGTACCAAAATGTTCATAGCAGCCCTATTTACAATAGCCCGGAGATGGATACAACCTACGTGTCCATCATTGGATGAATGGATAAAGAAGATGTGGCATATATATACAATGGAATATTACTCAGCCATAAAAAGAAATGAAATTGAGCTATTTGTAATGAGGTGGATAGACCTAGAGTCTGTCATACAGAGTGAAGTAAGTCAGAAAGAGAAAGACAAATACTGTATGCTAACACATGTATATGGAATTTAAGAAAAAATAATGTCATGAAGAACATAGGGGTAAGACAGGAATAAAGACACAGACCTACTAGAGAATGGACTTGAGGATATGGGGAGGGGGAAGGGTAAGCTGTGACAAAGTGAAAGAGCGGCATGGACATATATACACTACCAAACGTAAGGTAGATAGCTAGTGGGAAGCAGCCGCATAGCACAGGGAGATCAGCTTGGTGCTTTGTGACCGCCTGGAGGGGTGGGATATGGAGGGTGGGAGGGAGACGCAAAAGGGAGGGGATATGGAAACATATGTATATGTATAACTGATTAAATTTGTTATAAGGCAAAAAAAAAGAATTAAGTGAAGCAACTTTAAAGTAGAATTTTTTAAGTGTTTAGTGTAATAAACTGATGTGGAAGTATCCCTTCCCACCGGTCAAAAGGGACATCGACAAAATGTGTAAAAACCAGAAAGGCAAGAGAGGACCTGGAGAACAGGAAGCCTTGTTATGCTGATGGGCGGGATGTAAGTTGGCAACTGCCTCTCTGGAGGAGTGCACTGTGTTCCCTAAAAGAAGTAAACAACAGAGCTACATAGCCAAGGACACTTCCAGTCTAGGGAATATACCTTGGGAAAACTGAAAATCAATAAGACAGAGCCACCCCAAAATTTAGGGATGCACTGCTTACCAGAACCTCAACTTGGGTACACTTTAAATATCCCAGGAAAGTTAAAAATTGTTCAAAAAATTGTGGTATTTACGTACGATGGAATATCCCTCAGCCATGAAATCAATGTCATAAGACCAGTAGCAGCAAAATGAGTGGATTCAGGTATGATGATTCTAAGTGAAATAAGTCACACAGAAAAAATAATCTTATCATACGATATCACTTAAGAAGATCCTGTAAACATGGCTACACATGAAGTGAGTGAGGAAAGAGAACAGTGTCTCACATTTAGAAAACACTCTTATGCCTGCTTAAGGGGGAAGGAGAGGTGGGGTGATGCATAAAACCAGAGTTTGATATAAGCACAGGTACCGTTCCAAAAACCAACTATGGAATAGACAAGACCTACAACTTCCTCGGGGAAAGGGATTCAAAACCCCATATTTTCCGCAGAGGAATATATCTGACTACTAAGAATCTTAAAACCTATGTATTGATATGTCTCCGTCAGGGAAACAAGTGTGTCTAGACTGGCATAAACACGGCAGTGAGAATCAGCTCAAACCAACTATAAAAAGGAATTTCAAAAACAAAACAACAAAACAGGGAAATTCTTTACAATTCCTTCAGGGTCTCTGATGAAACGTGGAATGAACATATCTACAACTACAGCTTGATGTGGCATAAGGCTGGACACTTGGGACTAAGCGGATTGGTGAGACTGGGTGAGCAAACACAGACCGTTTAAAGAAATAATGCATGGCCTCCATTCCATGGTTCCAAACTCTCCAGGTTGAAGGGAATATTACTACAGCTATAACATGTACGGGAAACCTAGAGAATGGACACACTGTGTATACGAAAGGTTTCTAAAACTCAACTAGTTGTCCCTCACCTGGTGCTCCAGTTTGACTTTCCAACTGCTTTACTATCAATCTCCCAACTTGGAGAGACAGCCCCTTTAACCTCCTGGATAACACAGGTTGCCAATTTGGCAGAGGATGAAAGGGAACAGGGAGAACCAATGAGAGAATAGCTGTTAGGCATTTGGACGGGCACATGTCACTCTAATTGCCTGGCAGGAAGAAGAATTAACCAAAGACTCATCCCCTTGCTGGGAACCAGTATAGTTCTTGAACCGAAATTTTGGACTTGCGGTCAGCTCACAAAAAACGATTTGATAAATGGAGCTCAGGGGCACAGCAATTCACAAACTGGCAGTGTAATAAAGGACAACTATCTTCCAAAAATCTTTTAAAGGAAGACAACGAGGCGGACTTGAAAGCGAGGCAGAATAGCAGGAAAAAGATTTCAAGGCGTACGTTGGAATCACCTGTAAAGCACAGGGAGAGGGGCACAACTTCGACAATGATTCACTTGGCCAAAAATAGTGTATGTGTTTTCTCCTGAATATATTCAGGAGAAAACGCATACGCCCTTTTTGGCCAAGCCAGCAAGCGGGCAATGCAAATCTGCAGTACAAAGAAGTATCACTTCCCACCAGTCAATAGGGACATCCACAAAATGTGTAAAAACCAGAAAGGCAAGAGAGGACCTGGAGAACAGGGAGCCTTGTTATGCTGATGTGTGGAATGTAAGTTGCCAACTGCCTCTCTGGAGGAGTGCATTGTGTTCCCTAAAACAAGTAAACAACAGAGCTACAGAGCCAAGGGCACTTCCAGTCTAGGGAATATACCTTGGGAAAACTGAAAATCAATAAGACAGAGCCACCCCAAAATTTAGGGATGCACTGCTTACAAGAACCTCAACTTGGGTACAACATAATTATCCCAGGAAAGTTAAAAATTGTTCAAAAAATTGTGGTACTTACGTAAGATGGAATATCCCTCAGCCATGAAATCAATGTCATAAGACCAGTAGCAGCAAAATGAGTGGATTCAGGTACGATGATTCTAAGTGAAATAAGTCACACAGAAAATGAAACTTATCATAAGATATCACTTATGAAGATCCTGTAAACATAGCTACACATGAACTGAGTGAAGAAAGAGAACAGAGTCTCACATTTAGAAAACACTCTTATGCCTGCTTAAGGGGGAAGGAGAGGTGGGGTGATGCATAAAACCAGAGTTTGATATAAGCACAGGTACTGTTCCAAAAACCAACTATGGAATAGACAAGACCTACACCTTCCTCGGGGAAAGGGATTCAAAATCCCATATTTTCCGCAGAGGAATATATCTGACTAGTAAGAATCTTAAAACCTATGTATTGATATGTCTCCATAAGGGAATCAAGTGTGTCTAGACTGGCATAAACACGGCAGTGAGAATCAGCTCAAACCCACTATAAAAATGAATTTCAAAAACAGAACAACAAAACAGGGAAATTCTTTACAGTTCCTTCACGGTCTCTGATGAAACCTGGAATGAACCTCTCTTCAACTACAGCTTGATGTGGCATAAGGCTGGACACTTGGGACTGAGAGGATTGGTGAGACTGGGTGAGCAAGCACAGACCGTTTAAAGCAATAATGCGTGGCCTCCATTCCACGGTTCCAAACTCTCCAGGTTGAAGGGAATATTACTACAGCTATAACATGTACGGGAAACCTAGAGAATGGACACACTGTGAATACGAAAAGTATCTAAAACTCTACGAATAGTCCCTCTCCTGGTGCTCCAGTTTGACTTTCCAACTGCTTTACTATCAATCTCCTCACTTGGAGAGACAGCCCCTTTAACCTCCTGGATAACACAGGTTGCCAATTTGGCAGAGGATGAAAGGGAAGAGGGAGAACCAATGAGAGAGTAGCTCTCAGGCATTTGGACGGGCACATGTGACTCTAATTGCCCAGCAGGAAGAAGAATTAACCTAAGGCTCATCCCCCTACCGGAAACCAGTATCGGTCCTGAACCGAAATTTTGGACTTGCGGTCAGCTCACAAAAAACGATTTGATAAATGGAGCTCAGGGGCACAGCAATTCACAAACTGGCAGAGTAATAAAGGACAACTATCGTCCAAAAATATTTTGAAGGAAGGCAACAAGGCGGACTTGAAACTGAGGCAGAATTGCAGGAAACAGATTTCAAGAGGTACGTTGGAATCACCTGTAAAGCACAGGAAGAGGGGCACAATTTCGACAATGATGCACTTGGCCAAAAATGGTTTATTCGTTTTCTCCTGAATATATTCTGGTGAAAACGCATACACACATTTTGGCCAAGCAAGCAAGCGGGCAATGCAAATCTGCACTACAAAGAAGTATCCCTTCCCACCAGTCAAAAGGGACATCGACAAAATGTGTAAAAACCAGAAAGGCAAGAGAGGACCTGGAGAACAGGAAGCCTTGTTATGCTGATGGGCGGGATGTAAGTTGGCAACTGCCTCTCTGGAGGAGTGCACTGTGTTCCCTAAAAGAAGTAAACAACAGAGCTACATAGCCAAGGACACTTCCAGTCTAGGGAATATACCTTGGGAAAACTGAAAATCAATAAGACAGAGCCACCCCAAAATTTAGGGATGCACTGCTTACCAGAACCTCAACTTGGGTACACTTTAAATATCCCAGGAAAGTTAAAAATTGTTCAAAAAATTGTGGTATTTACGTACGATGGAATATCCCTCAGCCATGAAATCAATGTCATAAGACCAGTAGCAGCAAAATGAGTGGATTCAGGTATGATGATTCTAAGTGAAATAAGTCACACAGAAAAAATAATCTTATCATACGATATCACTTAAGAAGATCCTGTAAACATGGCTACACATGAAGTGAGTGAGGAAAGAGAACAGTGTCTCACATTTAGAAAACACTCTTATGCCTGCTTAAGGGGGAAGGAGAGGTGGGGTGATGCATAAAACCAGAGTTTGATATAAGCACAGGTACCGTTCCAAAAACCAACTATGGAATAGACAAGACCTACAACTTCCTCGGGGAAAGGGATTCAAAACCCCATGTTTTCCGCAGAGGAATATATCTGACTAGTAAGAATCTTAAAACCTATGTATTGATATGTCTCCGTCAGGGAATCAAGTGTGTCTAGACTGGCATAAACACGGCAGTGAGAATCAGCTCAAACCAACTATAAAAAGGAATTTCAAAAACAAAACAACAAAAGAGGGAAATTCTTTACAATTCCTTCAGGGTCTCTGATGAAACCTGGAATGAACCTCTCTTCAACTACAGCTTGATGTGGCATAAGGCTGGACACTTGGGACTAAGCGGATTGGTGAGACTGGGTGAGCAAACACAGACCATTTAAAGAAATAATGCATGGCCTCCATTCCATGGTTCCAAACTCTCCAGGTTGAAGGGAATATTACTACAGCTATAACATGTACGGGAAACCTAGAGAATGGACACACTGTGTATACGAAAGGTTTCTAAAACTCAACTAGTTGTCCCTCTCCTGGTGCTCCAGTTTGACTTTCCAACTGCTTTACTATCAATCTCCCAACTTGGAGAGACAGCCCCTTTAACCTCCTGGATAACACAGGTTGCCAATTTGGCAGAGGATGAAAGGGAACAGGGAGAACCAATGAGAGAATAGCTGTTAGGCATTTGGACGGGCACATGTCACTCTAATTGCCTGGCAGGAAGAAGAATTAACCAAAGACTCATCCCCTTGCTGGGAACCAGTATAGTTCTTGAACCGAAATTTTGGACTTGCGGTCAGCTCACAAAAAACGATTTGATAAATGGAGCTCAGGGGCACAGCAATTCACAAACTGGCCGAGTAATAAAGGACAACTATCGTCCAAAAATATTTTGAAGGAAGGCAACAAGGCGGACTTGAAACTGAGGCAGAATTGCAGGAAACAGATTTCAAGAGGTACGTTGGAATCACCTGTAAAGCACAGGAAGAGGGGCACAATTTCGACAATGATGCACTTGGCCAAAAATGGTTTATTCGTTTTCTCCTGAATATATACTGGAGAAAACGCATACACACATTTTGGCCAAGCAAGCAAGCGGGCAATGGAAATCTGCACTACAAAGAAGTATCCCTTCCCACCAGTCAAAAGGGACATCGACAAAATGTGTAAAAACCAGAAAGGCAAGAGAGGACCTGGAGAACAGGAAGCCTTGTTATGCTGATGGGCGGGATGTAAGTTGGCAACTGCCTCTCTGGAGGAGTGCACTGTGTTCCCTAAAAGAAGTAAACAACAGAGCTACATAGCCAAGGACACTTCCAGTCTAGGGAATATACCTTGGGAAAACTGAAAATCAATAAGACAGAGCCACCCCAAAATTTAGGGATGCACTGCTTACCAGAACCTCAACTTGGGTACACTTTAAATATCCCAGGAAAGTTAAAAATTGTTCAAAAAATTGTGGTATTTACGTACGATGGAATATCCCTCAGCCATGAAATCAATGTCATAAGACCAGTAGCAGCAAAATGAGTGGATTCAGGTATGATGATTCTAAGTGAAATAAGTCACACAGAAAAAATAATCTTATCATACGATATCACTTAAGAAGATCCTGTAAACATGGCTACACATGAAGTGAGTGAGGAAAGAGAACAGTGTCTCACATTTAGAAAACACTCTTATGCCTGCTTAAGGGGGAAGGAGAGGTGGGGTGATGCATAAAACCAGAGTTTGATATAAGCACAGGTACCGTTCCAAAAACCAACTATGGAATAGACAAGACCTACAACTTCCTCGGGGAAAGGGATTCAAAACCCCATGTTTTCCGCAGAGGAATATATCTGACTAGTAAGAATCTTAAAACCTATGTATTGATATGTCTCCGTCAGGGAATCAAGTGTGTCTAGACTGGCATAAACACGGCAGTGAGAATCAGCTCAAACCAACTATAAAAAGGAATTTCAAAAACAAAACAACAAAAGAGGGAAATTCTTTACAATTCCTTCAGGGTCTCTGATGAAACCTGGAATGAACCTCTCTTCAACTACAGCTTGATGTGGCATAAGGCTGGACAGTTGGGACTAAGCGGATTGGTGAGACTGGGTGAGCAAACACAGACCGTTTAAAGAAATAATGCATGGCCTCCATTCCATGGTTCCAAACTCTCCAGGTTGAAGGGAATATTACTACAGCTATAACATGTACGGGAAACCTAGAGAATGGACACACTGTGTATACGAAAGGTTTCTAAAACTCAACTAGTTGTCCCTCTCCTGGTGCTCCAGTTTGACTTTCCAACTGCTTTACTATCAATCTCCCAACTTGGAGAGACAGCCCCTTTAACCTCCTGGATAACACAGGTTGCCAATTTGGCAGAGGATGAAAGGGAACAGGGAGAACCAATGAGAGAATAGCTGTTAGGCATTTGGACGGGCACATGTCACTCTAATTGCCTGGCAGGAAGAAGAATTAACCAAAGACTCATCCCCTTGCTGGGAACCAGTATAGTTCTTGAACCGAAATTTTGGACTTGCGGTCAGCTCACAAAAAACGATTTGATAAATGGAGCTCAGGGGCACAGCAATTCACAAACTGGCAGAGTAATAAAGGACAACTATCGTCCAAAAATATTTTGAAGGAAGGCAACAAGGCGGACTTGAAACTGAGGCAGAATTGCAGGAAACAGATTTCAAGAGGTACGTTGGAATCACCTGTAAAGCACAGGAAGAGGGGCACAATTTCGACAATGATGCACTTGGCCAAAAATGGTTTATTCGTTTTCTCCTGAATATATTCTGGAGAAAACGCATACACACATTTTGGCCAAGCAAGCAAGCGGGCAATGCAAATCTGCACTACAAAGAAGTATCCCTTCCCACCGGTCAAAAGGGACATCGACAAAAAGTGTAAAAACCAGAAAGGCAAGAGAGGACCTGGAGAACAGGAAGCCTTGTTATGCTGATGGGCGGGATGTAAGTTGGCAACTGCCTCTCTGGAGGAGTGCACTGTGTTCCCTAAAAGAAGTAAACAACAGAGCTACATAGCCAAGGACACTTCCAGTCTAGGGAATATACCTTGGGAAAACTGAAAATCAATAAGACAGAGCCACCCCAAAATTTAGGGATGCACTGCTTACCAGAACCTCAACTTGGGTACACTTTAAATATCCCAGGAAAGTTAAAAATTGTTCAAAAAATTGTGGTATTTACGTACGATGGAATATCCCTCAGCCATGAAATCAATGTCATAAGACCAGTAGCAGCAAAATGAGTGGATTCAGGTATGATGATTCTAAGTGAAATAAGTCACACAGAAAAAATAATCTTATCATACGATATCACTTAAGAAGATCCTGTAAACATGGCTACACATGAAGTGAGTGAGGAAAGAGAACAGTGTCTCACATTTAGAAAACACTCTTATGCCTGCTTAAGGGGGAAGGAGAGGTGGGGTGATGCATAAAACCAGAGTTTGATATAAGCACAGGTACCGTTCCAAAAACCAACTATGGAATAGACAAGACCTACAACTTCCTCGGGGAAAGGGATTCAAAACCCCATATTTTCCGCAGAGGAATATATCTGACTACTAAGAATCTTAAAACCTATGTATTGATATGTCTCCGTCAGGGAAACAAGTGTGTCTAGACTGGCATAAACACGGCAGTGAGAATCAGCTCAAACCAACTATAAAAAGGAATTTCAAAAACAAAACAACAAAACAGGGAAATTCTTTACAATTCCTTCAGGGTCTCTGATGAAACGTGGAATGAACATATCTACAACTACAGCTTGATGTGGCATAAGGCTGGACACTTGGGACTAAGCGGATTGGTGAGACTGGGTGAGCAAACACAGACCGTTTAAAGAAATAATGCATGGCCTCCATTCCATGGTTCCAAACTCTCCAGGTTGAAGGGAATATTACTACAGCTATAACATGTACGGGAAACCTAGAGAATGGACACACTGTGTATACGAAAGGTTTCTAAAACTCAACTAGTTGTCCCTCACCTGGTGCTCCAGTTTGACTTTCCAACTGCTTTACTATCAATCTCCCAACTTGGAGAGACAGCCCCTTTAACCTCCTGGATAACACAGGTTGCCAATTTGGCAGAGGATGAAAGGGAACAGGGAGAACCAATGAGAGAATAGCTGTTAGGCATTTGGACGGGCACATGTCACTCTAATTGCCTGGCAGGAAGAAGAATTAACCAAAGACTCATCCCCTTGCTGGGAACCAGTATAGTTCTTGAACCGAAATTTTGGACTTGCGGTCAGCTCACAAAAAACGATTTGATAAATGGAGCTCAGGGGCACAGCAATTCACAAACTGGCAGTGTAATAAAGGACAACTATCTTCCAAAAATCTTTTAAAGGAAGACAACGAGGCGGACTTGAAAGCGAGGCAGAATAGCAGGAAAAAGATTTCAAGGCGTACGTTGGAATCACCTGTAAAGCACAGGGAGAGGGGCACAACTTCGACAATGATTCACTTGGCCAAAAATAGTGTATGTGTTTTCTCCTGAATATATTCAGGAGAAAACGCATACGCCCTTTTTGGCCAAGCCAGCAAGCGGGCAATGCAAATCTGCAGTACAAAGAAGTATCACTTCCCACCAGTCAATAGGGACATCCACAAAATGTGTAAAAACCAGAAAGGCAAGAGAGGACCTGGAGAACAGGGAGCCTTGTTATGCTGATGTGTGGAATGTAAGTTGCCAACTGCCTCTCTGGAGGAGTGCATTGTGTTCCCTAAAACAAGTAAACAACAGAGCTACAGAGCCAAGGGCACTTCCAGTCTAGGGAATATACCTTGGGAAAACTGAAAATCAATAAGACAGAGCCACCCCAAAATTTAGGGATGCACTGCTTACAAGAACCTCAACTTGGGTACAACATAATTATCCCAGGAAAGTTAAAAATTGTTCAAAAAATTGTGGTACTTACGTAAGATGGAATATCCCTCAGCCATGAAATCAATGTCATAAGACCAGTAGCAGCAAAATGAGTGGATTCAGGTACGATGATTCTAAGTGAAATAAGTCACACAGAAAATGAAACTTATCATAAGATATCACTTATGAAGATCCTGTAAACATAGCTACACATGAACTGAGTGAAGAAAGAGAACAGAGTCTCACATTTAGAAAACACTCTTATGCCTGCTTAAGGGGGAAGGAGAGGTGGGGTGATGCATAAAACCAGAGTTTGATATAAGCACAGGTACTGTTCCAAAAACCAACTATGGAATAGACAAGACCTACACCTTCCTCGGGGAAAGGGATTCAAAATCCCATATTTTCCGCAGAGGAATATATCTGACTAGTAAGAATCTTAAAACCTATGTATTGATATGTCTCCATAAGGGAATCAAGTGTGTCTAGACTGGCATAAACACGGCAGTGAGAATCAGCTCAAACCCACTATAAAAAGGAATTTCAAAAACAGAACAACAAAACAGGGAAATTCTTTACAGTTCCTTCACGGTCTCTGATGAAACCTGGAATGAACCTCTCTTCAACTACAGCTTGATGTGGCATAAGGCTGGACACTTGGGACTGAGAGGATTGGTGAGACTGGGTGAGCAAGCACAGACCGTTTAAAGCAATAATGCGTGGCCTCCATTCCACGGTTCCAAACTCTCCAGGTTGAAGGGAATATTACTACAGCTATAACATGTACGGGAAACCTAGAGAATGGACACACTGTGAATACGAAAAGTATCTAAAACTCTACGAATAGTCCCTCTCCTGGTGCTCCAGTTTGACTTTCCAACTGCTTTACTATCAATCTCCTCACTTGGAGAGACAGCCCCTTTAACCTCCTGGATAACACAGGTTGCCAATTTGGCAGAGGATGAAAGGGAAGAGGGAGAACCAATGAGAGAGTAGCTCTCAGGCATTTGGACGGGCACATGTGACTCTAATTGCCCAGCAGGAAGAAGAATTAACCTAAGGCTCATCCCCCTACCGGAAACCAGTATAGGTCCTGAACCGAAATTTTGGACTTGCGGTCAGCTCACAAAAAACGATTTGATAAATGGAGCTCAGGGGCACAGCAATTCACAAACTGGCAGAGTAATAAAGGACAACTATCGTCCAAAAATATTTTGAAGGAAGGCAACAAGGCGGACTTGAAACTGAGGCAGAATTGCAGGAAACAGATTTCAAGAGGTACGTTGGAATCACCTGTAAAGCACAGGAAGAGGGGCACAATTTCGACAATGATGCACTTGGCCAAAAATGGTTTATTCGTTTTCTCCTGAATATATTCTGGTGAAAACGCATACACACATTTTGGCCAAGCAAGCAAGCGGGCAATGCAAATCTGCACTACAAAGAAGTATCCCTTCCCACCGGTCAAAAGGGACATCGACAAAATGTGTAAAAACCAGAAAGGCAAGAGAGGACCTGGAGAACAGGAAGCCTTGTTATGCTGATGGGCGGGATGTAAGTTGGCAACTGCCTCTCTGGAGGAGTGCACTGTGTTCCCTAAAAGAAGTAAACAACAGAGCTACATAGCCAAGGACACTTCCAGTCTAGGGAATATACCTTGGGAAAACTGAAAATCAATAAGACAGAGCCACCCCAAAATTTAGGGATGCACTGCTTACCAGAACCTCAACTTGGGTACACTTTAAATATCCCAGGAAAGTTAAAAATTGTTCAAAAAATTGTGGTATTTACGTACGATGGAATATCCCTCAGCCATGAAATCAATGTCATAAGACCAGTAGCAGCAAAATGAGTGGATTCAGGTATGATGATTCTAAGTGAAATAAGTCACACAGAAAAAATAATCTTATCATACGATATCACTTAAGAAGATCCTGTAAACATGGCTACACATGAAGTGAGTGAGGAAAGAGAACAGTGTCTCACATTTAGAAAACACTCTTATGCCTGCTTAAGGGGGAAGGAGAGGTGGGGTGATGCATAAAACCAGAGTTTGATATAAGCACAGGTACCGTTCCAAAAACCAACTATGGAATAGACAAGACCTACAACTTCCTCGGGGAAAGGGATTCAAAACCCCATATTTTCCGCAGAGGAATATATCTGACTACTAAGAATCTTAAAACCTATGTATTGATATGTCTCCGTCAGGGAAACAAGTGTGTCTAGACTGGCATAAACACGGCAGTGAGAATCAGCTCAAACCAACTATAAAAAGGAATTTCAAAAACAAAACAACAAAACAGGGAAATTCTTTACAATTCCTTCAGGGTCTCTGATGAAACGTGGAATGAACATATCTACAACTACAGCTTGATGTGGCATAAGGCTGGACACTTGGGACTAAGCGGATTGGTGAGACTGGGTGAGCAAACCCAGACCATTTAAAGAAATAATGCATGGCCTCCATTCCATGGTTCCAAACTCTCCAGGTTGAAGGGAATATTACTACAGCTATAACATGTATGGGAAACCTAGAGAATGGACACACTGTGTATACGAAAGGTTTCTAAAACTCAACTAGTTGTCCCTCACCTGGTGCTCCAGTTTGACTTTCCAACTGCTTTACTATCAATCTCCCAACTTGGAGAGACAGCCCCTTTAACCTCCTGGATAACACAGGTTGCCAATTTGGCAGAGGATGAAAGGGAACAGGGAGAACCAATGAGAGAATAGCTGTTAGGCATTTGGACGGGCACATGTCACTCTAATTGCCTGGCAGGAAGAAGAATTAACCAAAGACTCATCCCCTTGCTGGGAACCAGTATAGTTCTTGAACCGAAATTTTGGACTTGCGGTCAGCTCACAAAAAACTATTTGATAAATGGAGCTCAGGGGCACAGCAATTCACAAACTGGCAGTGTAATAAAGGACAACTATCTTCCAAAAATCTTTTAAAGGAAGACAACGAGGCGGACTTGAAAGCGAGGCAGAATAGCAGGAAAAAGATTTCAAGTCGTACGTTGGAATCACCTGTAAAGCACAGGAAGAGGGGCACAACTTCGACAATGATTCACTTGGCCAAAAATAGTGTATGTGTTTTCTCCTGAATATATTCAGGAGAAAACGCATACGCCCTTTTTGGCCAAGCCAGCAAGTGGGCAATGCAAATCTGCAGTACAAAGAAGTATCACTTCCCACCAGTCAATAGGGACATCCACAAAATGTGTAAAAACCAGAAAGGCAAGAGAGGACCTGGAGAACAGGGAGCCTTGTTATGCTGATGTGTGGAATGTAAGTTGCCAACTGCCTCTCTGGAGGAGTGCATTGTGTTCCCTAAAACAAGTAAACAACAGAGCTACAGAGCCAAGGGCACTTCCAGTCTAGGGAATATACCTTGGGAAAACTGAAAATCAATAAGACAGAGCCACCCCAAAATTTAGGGATGCACTGCTTACAAGAACCTCAACTTGGGTACAACATAATTATCCCAGGAAAGTTAAAAATTGTTCAAAAAATTGTGGTACTTACGTAAGATGGAATATCCCTCAGCCATGAAATCAATGTCATAAGACCAGTAGCAGCAAAATGAGTGGATTCAGGTACGATGATTCTAAGTGAAATAAGTCACACAGAAAATGAAACTTATCATAAGATATCACTTATGAAGATCCTGTAAACATAGCTACACATGAACTGAGTGAAGAAAGAGAACAGAGTCTCACATTTAGAAAACACTCTTATGCCTGCTTAAGGGGGAAGGAGAGGTGGGGTGATGCATAAAACCAGAGTTTGATATAAGCACAGGTACTGTTCCAAAAACCAACTATGGAATAGACAAGACCTACACCTTCCTCGGGGAAAGGGATTCAAAATCCCATATTTTCCGCAGAGGAATATATCTGACTAGTAAGAATCTTAAAACCTATGTATTGATATGTCTCCATAAGGGAATCAAGTGTGTCTAGACTGGCATAAACACGGCAGTGAGAATCAGCTCAAACCCACTATAAAAAGGAATTTCAAAAACAGAACAACAAAACAGGGAAATTCTTTACAGTTCCTTCACGGTCTCTGATGAAACCTGGAATGAACCTCTCTTCAACTACAGCTTGATGTGGCATAAGGCTGGACACTTGGGACTGAGAGGATTGGTGAGACTGGGTGAGCAAGCACAGACCGTTTAAAGCAATAATGCATGGCCTCCATTCCACGGTTCCAAACTCTCCAGGTTGAAGGGAATATTACTACAGCTATAACATGTACGGGAAACCTAGAGAATGGACACACTGTGAATACGAAAAGTATCTAAAACTCTACGAATAGTCCCTCTCCTGGTGCTCCAGTTTGACTTTCCAACTGCTTTACTATCAATCTCCTCACTTGGAGAGACAGCCCCTTTAACCTCCTGGATAACACAGGTTGCCAATTTGGCAGAGGATGAAAGGGAAGAGGGAGAACCAATGAGAGAGTAGCTCTCAGGCATTTGGACGGGCACATGTGACTCTAATTGCCCAGCAGGAAGAAGAATTAACCTAAGGCTCATCCCCCTACCGGAAACCAGTATAGGTCCTGAACCGAAATTTTGGACTTGCGGTCAGCTCACAAAAAACGATTTGATAAATGGAGCTCAGGGGCACAGCAATTCACAAACTGGCAGAGTAATAAAGGACAACTATCGTCCAAAAATATTTTGAAGGAAGGCAACAAGGCGGACTTGAAACTGAGGCAGAATTGCAGGAAACAGATTTCAAGAGGTACGTTGGAATCACCTGTAAAGCACAGGAAGAGGGGCACAATTTCGACAATGATGCACTTGGCCAAAAATGGTTTATTCGTTTTCTCCTGAATATATTCTGGTGAAAACGCATACACACATTTTGGCCAAGCAAGCAAGCGGGCAATGCAAATCTGCACTACAAAGAAGTATCCCTTCCCACCAGTCAAAAGGGACATCGACAAAATGTGTAAAAACCAGAAAGGCAAGAGAGGACCTGGAGAACAGGAAGCCTTGTTATGCTGATGGGCGGGATGTAAGTTGGCAACTGCCTCTCTGGAGGAGTGCACTGTGTTCCCTAAAAGAAGTAAACAACAGAGCTACATAGCCAAGGACACTTCCAGTCTAGGGAATATACCTTGGGAAAACTGAAAATCAATAAGACAGAGCCACCCCAAAATTTAGGGATGCACTGCTTACCAGAACCTCAACTTGGGTACACTTTAAATATCCCAGGAAAGTTAAAAATTGTTCAAAAAATTGTGGTATTTACGTACGATGGAATATCCCTCAGCCATGAAATCAATGTCATAAGACCAGTAGCAGCAAAATGAGTGGATTCAGGTATGATGATTCTAAGTGAAATAAGTCACACAGAAAAAATAATCTTATCATACGATATCACTTAAGAAGATCCTGTAAACATGGCTACACATGAAGTGAGTGAGGAAAGAGAACAGTGTCTCACATTTAGAAAACACTCTTATGCCTGCTTAAGGGGGAAGGAGAGGTGGGGTGATGCATAAAACCAGAGTTTGATATAAGCACAGGTACCGTTCCAAAAACCAACTATGGAATAGACAAGACCTACAACTTCCTCGGGGAAAGGGATTCAAAACCCCATGTTTTCCGCAGAGGAATATATCTGACTAGTAAGAATCTTAAAACCTATGTATTGATATGTCTCCGTCAGGGAATCAAGTGTGTCTAGACTGGCATAAACACGGCAGTGAGAATCAGCTCAAACCAACTATAAAAAGGAATTTCAAAAACAAAACAACAAAAGAGGGAAATTCTTTACAATTCCTTCAGGGTCTCTGATGAAACCTGGAATGAACCTCTCTTCAACTACAGCTTGATGTGGCATAAGGCTGGACACTTGGGACTAAGCGGATTGGTGAGACTGGGTGAGCAAACACAGACCGTTTAAAGAAATAATGCATGGCCTCCATTCCATGGTTCCAAACTCTCCAGGTTGAAGGGAATATTACTACAGCTATAACATGTACGGGAAACCTAGAGAATGGACACACTGTGTATACGAAAGGTTTCTAAAACTCAACTAGTTGTCCCTCTCCTGGTGCTCCAGTTTGACTTTCCAACTGCTTTACTATCAATCTCCCAACTTGGAGAGACAGCCCCTTTAACCTCCTGGATAACACAGGTTGCCAATTTGGCAGAGGATGAAAGGGAACAGGGAGAACCAATGAGAGAATAGCTGTTAGGCATTTGGACGGGCACATGTCACTCTAATTGCCCGGCAGGAAGAAGAATTAACCAAAGACTCATCCCCTTGCTGGGAACCAGTATAGTTCTTGAACCGAAATTTTGGACTTGCGGTCAGCTCACAAAAAACGATTTGATAAATGGAGCTCAGGGGCACAGCAATTCACAAACTGGCAGAGTAATAAAGGACAACTATCGTCCAAAAATATTTTGAAGGAAGGCAACAAGGCGGACTTGAAACTGAGGCAGAATTGCAGGAAACAGATTTCAAGAGGTACGTTGGAATCACCTGTAAAGCACAGGAAGAGGGGCACAATTTCGACAATGATGCACTTGGCCAAAAATGGTTTATTCGTTTTCTCCTGAATATATTCTGGAGAAAACGCATACACACATTTTGGCCAAGCAAGCAAGCGGGCAATGCAAATCTGCACTACAAAGAAGTATCCCTTCCCACCAGCCAAAAGGGACATCGACAAAATGTGTAAAAACCAGAAAGGCAAGAGAGGACCTGGAGAACAGGAAGCCTTGTTATGCTGATGGGCGGGATGTAAGTTGGCAACTGCCTCTCTGGAGGAGTGCACTGTGTTCCCTAAAAGAAGTAAACAACAGAGCTACATAGCCAAGGACACTTCCAGTCTAGGGAATATACCTTGGGAAAACTGAAAATCAATAAGACAGAGCCACCCCAAAATTTAGGGATGCACTGCTTACCAGAACCTCAACTTGGGTACACTTTAAATATCCCAGGAAAGTTAAAAATTGTTCAAAAAATTGTGGTATTTACGTACGATGGAATATCCCTCAGCCATGAAATCAATGTCATAAGACCAGTAGCAGCAAAATGAGTGGATTCAGGTATGATGATTCTAAGTGAAATAAGTCACACAGAAAAAATAATCTTATCATACGATATCACTTAAGAAGATCCTGTAAACATGGCTACACATGAAGTGAGTGAGGAAAGAGAACAGTGTCTCACATTTAGAAAACACTCTTATGCCTGCTTAAGGGGGAAGGAGAGGTGGGGTGATGCATAAAACCAGAGTTTGATATAAGCACAGGTACCGTTCCAAAAACCAACTATGGAATAGACAAGACCTACAACTTCCTCGGAGAAAGGGATTCAAAACCCCATATTTTCCGCAGAGGAATATATCTGACTACTAAGAATCTTAAAACCTATGTATTGATATGTCTCCATCAGGGAAACAAGTGTGTCTAGACTGGCATAAACACGGCAGTGAGAATCAGCTCAAACCAACTATAAAAAGGAATTTCAAAAACAAAACAACAAAAGAGGGAAATTCTTTACAATTCCTTCAGGGTCTCTGATGAAACGTGGAATGAACATATCTACAACTACAGCTTGATGTGGCATAAGGCTGGACACTTGGGACTAAGCGGATTGGTGAGACTGGGTGAGCAAACACAGACCGTTTAAAGAAATAATGCATGGCCTCCATTCCATGGTTCCAAACTCTCCAGGTTGAAGGGAATATTACTACAGCTATAACATGTATGGGAAACCTAGAGAATGGACACACTGTGTATACGAAAGGTTTCTAAAACTCAACTAGTTGTCCCTCACCTGGTGCTCCAGTTTGACTTTCCAACTGCTTTACTATCAATCTCCCAACTTGGAGAGACAGCCCCTTTAACCTCCTGGATAACACAGGTTGCCAATTTGGCAGAGGATGAAAGGGAACAGGGAGAACCAATGAGAGAATAGCTGTTAGGCATTTGGACGGGCACATGTCACTCTAATTGCCTGGCAGGTAGAAGAATTAACCAAAGACTCATCCCCTTGCTGGGAACCAGTATAGTTCTTGAACCGAAATTTTGGACTTGCGGTCAGCTCACAAAAAACTATTTGATAAATGGAGCTCAGGGGCACAGCAATTCACAAACTGGCAGTGTAATAAAGGACAACTATCTTCCAAAAATCTTTTAAAGGAAGACAACGAGGCGGACTTGAAAGCGAGGCAGAATAGCAGGAAAAAGATTTCAAGGCGTACGTTGGAATCACCTGTAAAGCACAGGGAGAGGGGCACAACTTCGACAATGATTCACTTGGCCAAAAATAGTGTATGTGTTTTCTCCTGAATATATTCAGGAGAAAACGCATACGCCCTTTTTGGCCAAGCCAGCAAGCGGGCAATGCAAATCTGCAGTACAAAGAAGTATCACTTCCCACCAGTCAATAGGGACATCCACAAAATGTGTAAAAACCAGAAAGGCAAGAGAGGACCTGGAGAACAGGGAGCCTTGTTATGCTGATGTGTGGAATGTAAGTTGCCAACTGCCTCTCTGGAGGAGTGCATTGTGTTCCCTAAAACAAGTAAACAACAGAGCTACAGAGCCAAGGGCACTTCCAGTCTAGGGAATGTACCTTGGGAAAACTGAAAATCAATAAGACAGAGCCACCCCAAAATTTAGGGATGCACTGCTTACAAGAACCTCAACTTGGGTACAACATAATTATCCCAGGAAAGTTAAAAATTGTTCAAAAAATTGTGGTACTTACGTAAGATGGAATATCCCTCAGCCATGAAATCAATGTCATAAGACCAGTAGCAGCAAAATGAGTGGATTCAGGTACGATGATTCTAAGTGAAATAAGTCACACAGAAAATGAAACTTATCATAAGATATCACTTATGAAGATCCTGTAAACATAGCTACACATGAACTGAGTGAAGAAAGAGAACAGAGTCTCACATTTAGAAAACACTCTTATGCCTGCTTAAGGGGGAAGGAGAGGTGGGGTGATGCATAAAACCAGAGTTTGATATAAGCACAGGTACTGTTCCAAAAACCAACTATGGAATAGACAAGACCTACACCTTCCTCGGGGAAAGGGATTCAAAATCCCATATTTTCCGCAGAGGAATATATCTGACTAGTAAGAATCTTAAAACCTATGTATTGATATGTCTCCATAAGGGAATCAAGTGTGTCTAGACTGGCATAAACACGGCAGTGAGAATCAGCTCAAACCCACTATAAAAAGGAATTTCAAAAACAGAACAACAAAACAGGGAAATTCTTTACAGTTCCTTCACGGTCTCTGATGAAACCTGGAATGAACCTCTCTTCAACTACAGCTTGATGTGGCATAAGGCTGGACACTTGGGACTGAGAGGATTGGTGAGACTGGGTGAGCAAGCACAGACCGTTTAAAGCAATAATGCGTGGCCTCCATTCCACGGTTCCAAACTCTCCAGGTTGAAGGGAATATTACTACAGCTATAACATGTACGGGAAACCTAGAGAATGGACACACTGTGAATACGAAAAGTATCTAAAACTCTACGAATAGTCCCTCTCCTGGTGCTCCAGTTTGACTTTCCAACTGCTTTACTATCAATCTCCTCACTTGGAGAGACAGCCCCTTTAACCTCCTGGATAACACAGGTTGCCAATTTGGCAGAGGATGAAAGGGAAGAGGGAGAACCAATGAGAGAGTAGCTCTCAGGCATTTGGACGGGCACATGTGACTCTAATTGCCCAGCAGGAAGAAGAATTAACCTAAGGCTCATCCCCCTACCGGAAACCAGTATAGGTCCTGAACCGAAATTTTGGACTTGCGGTCAGCTCACAAAAAACGATTTGATAAATGGAGCTCAGGGGCACAGCAATTCACAAACTGGCAGAGTAATAAAGGACAACTATCGTCCAAAAATATTTTGAAGGAAGGCAACAAGGCGGACTTGAAACTGAGGCAGAATTGCAGGAAACAGATTTCAAGAGGTACGTTGGAATCACCTGTAAAGCACAGGAAGAGGGGCACAATTTCGACAATGATGCACTTGGCCAAAAATGGTTTATTCGTTTTCTCCTGAATATATTCTGGTGAAAACGCATACACACATTTTGGCCAAGCAAGCAAGCGGGCAATGCAAATCTGCACTACAAAGAAGTATCCCTTCCCACCAGCCAAAAGGGACATCGACAAAATGTGTAAAAACCAGAAAGGCAAGAGAGGACCTGGAGAACAGGAAGCCTTGTTATGCTGATGGGCGGGATGTAAGTTGGCAACTGCCTCTCTGGAGGAGTGCACTGTGTTCCCTAAAAGAAGTAAACAACAGAGCTACATAGCCAAGGACACTTCCAGTCTAGGGAATATACCTTGGGAAAACTGAAAATCAATAAGACAGAGCCACCCCAAAATTTAGGGATGCACTGCTTACCAGAACCTCAACTTGGGTACACTTTAAATATCCCAGGAAAGTTAAAAATTGTTCAAAAAATTGTGGTATTTACGTACGATGGAATATCCCTCAGCCATGAAATCAATGTCATAAGACCAGTAGCAGCAAAATGAGTGGATTCAGGTATGATGATTCTAAGTGAAATAAGTCACACAGAAAAAATAATCTTATCATACGATATCACTTAAGAAGATCCTGTAAACATGGCTACACATGAAGTGAGTGAGGAAAGAGAACAGTGTCTCACATTTAGAAAACACTCTTATGCCTGCTTAAGGGGGAAGGAGAGGTGGGGTGATGCATAAAACCAGAGTTTGATATAAGCACAGGTACCGTTCCAAAAACCAACTATGGAATAGACAAGACCTACAACTTCCTCGGGGAAAGGGATTCAAAACCCCATGTTTTCCGCAGAGGAATATATCTGACTAGTAAGAATCTTAAAACCTATGTATTGATATGTCTCCGTCAGGGAATCAAGTGTGTCTAGACTGGCATAAACACGGCAGTGAGAATCAGCTCAAACCAACTATAAAAAGGAATTTCAAAAACAAAACAACAAAAGAGGGAAATTCTTTACAATTCCTTCAGGGTCTCTGATGAAACCTGGAATGAACCTCTCTTCAACTACAGCTTGATGTGGCATAAGGCTGGACACTTGGGACTAAGCGGATTGGTGAGACTGGGTGAGCAAACACAGACCGTTTAAAGAAATAATGCATGGCCTCCATTCCATGGTTCCAAACTCTCCAGGTTGAAGGGAATATTACTACAGCTATAACATGTACGGGAAACCTAGAGAATGGACACACTGTGTATACGAAAGGTTTCTAAAACTCAACTAGTTGTCCCTCTCCTGGTGCTCCAGTTTGAATTTCCAACTGCTTTACTATCAATCTCCCAACTTGGAGAGACAGCCCCTTTAACCTCCTGGATAACACAGGTTGCCAATTTGGCAGAGGATGAAAGGGAACAGGGAGAACCAATGAGAGAATAGCTGTTAGGCATTTGGACGGGCACATGTCACTCTAATTGCCCGGCAGGAAGAAGAATTAACCAAAGACTCATCCCCTTGCTGGGAACCAGTATAGTTCTTGAACCGAAATTTTGGACTTGCGGTCAGCTCACAAAAAACGATTTGATAAATGGAGCTCAGGGGCACAGCAATTCACAAACTGGCAGAGTAATAAAGGACAACTATCGTCCAAAAATATTTTGAAGGAAGGCAACAAGGCGGACTTGAAACTGAGGCAGAATTGCAGGAAACAGATTTCAAGAGGTACGTTGGAATCACCTGTAAAGCACAGGAAGAGGGGCACAATTTCGACAATGATGCACTTGGCCAAAAATGGTTTATTCGTTTTCTCCTGAATATATTCTGGAGAAAACGCATACACACATTTTGGCCAAGCAAGCAAGCGGGCAATGCAAATCTGCACTACAAAGAAGTATCCCTTCCCACCAGCCAAAAGGGACATCGACAAAATGTGTAAAAACCAGAAAGGCAAGAGAGGACCTGGAGAACAGGAAGCCTTGTTATGCTGATGGGCGGGATGTAAGTTGGCAACTGCCTCTCTGGAGGAGTGCACTGTGTTCCCTAAAAGAAGTAAACAACAGAGCTACATAGCCAAGGACACTTCCAGTCTAGGGAATATACCTTGGGAAAACTGAAAATCAATAAGACAGAGCCACCCCAAAATTTAGGGATGCACTGCTTACCAGAACCTCAACTTGGGTACACTTTAAATATCCCAGGAAAGTTAAAAATTGTTCAAAAAATTGTGGTATTTACGTACGATGGAATATCCCTCAGCCATGAAATCAATGTCATAAGACCAGTAGCAGCAAAATGAGTGGATTCAGGTATGATGATTCTAAGTGAAATAAGTCACACAGAAAAAATAATCTTATCATACGATATCACTTAAGAAGATCCTGTAAACATGGCTACACATGAAGTGAGTGAGGAAAGAGAACAGTGTCTCACATTTAGAAAACACTCTTATGCCTGCTTAAGGGGGAAGGAGAGGTGGGGTGATGCATAAAACCAGAGTTTGATATAAGCACAGGTACCGTTCCAAAAACCAACTATGGAATAGACAAGACCTACAACTTCCTCGGGGAAAGGGATTCAAAACCCCATATTTTCCGCAGAGGAATATATCTGACTACTAAGAATCTTAAAACCTATGTATTGATATGTCTCCATCAGGGAAACAAGTGTGTCTAGACTGGCATAAACACGGCAGTGAGAATCAGCTCAAACCAACTATAAAAAGGAATTTCAAAAACAAAACAACAAAAGAGGGAAATTCTTTACAATTCCTTCAGGGTCTCTGATGAAACGTGGAATGAACATATCTACAACTACAGCTTGATGTGGCATAAGGCTGGACACTTGGGACTAAGCGGATTGGTGAGACTGGGTGAGCAAACACAGACCGTTTAAAGAAATAATGCATGGCCTCCATTCCATGGTTCCAAACTCTCCAGGTTGAAGGGAATATTACTACAGCTATAACATGTATGGGAAACCTAGAGAATGGACACACTGTGTATACGAAAGGTTTCTAAAACTCAACTAGTTGTCCCTCACCTGGTGCTCCAGTTTGACTTTCCAACTGCTTTACTATCAATCTCCCAACTTGGAGAGACAGCCCCTTTAACCTCCTGGATAACACAGGTTGCCAATTTGGCAGAGGATGAAAGGGAACAGGGAGAACCAATGAGAGAATAGCTGTTAGGCATTTGGACGGGCACATGTCACTCTAATTGCCTGGCAGGTAGAAGAATTAACCAAAGACTCATCCCCTTGCTGGGAACCAGTATAGTTCTTGAACCGAAATTTTGGACTTGCGGTCAGCTCACAAAAAACGATTTGATAAATGGAGCTCAGGGGCACAGCAATTCACAAACTGGCAGTGTAATAAAGGACAACTATCTTCCAAAAATCTTTTAAAGGAAGACAACGAGGCGGACTTGAAAGCGAGGCAGAATAGCAGGAAAAAGATTTCAAGGCGTACGTTGGAATCACCTGTAAAGCACAGGGAGAGGGGCACAACTTCGACAATGATTCACTTGGCCAAAAATAGTGTATGTGTTTTCTCCTGAATATATTCAGGAGAAAACGCATACGCCCTTTTTGGCCAAGCCAGCAAGCGGGCAATGCAAATCTGCAGTACAAAGAAGTATCACTTCCCACCAGTCAATAGGGACATCCACAAAATGTGTAAAAACCAGAAAGGCAAGAGAGGACCTGGAGAACAGGGAGCCTTGTTATGCTGATGTGTGGAATGTAAGTTGCCAACTGCCTCTCTGGAGGAGTGCATTGTGTTCCCTAAAACAAGTAAACAACAGAGCTACAGAGCCAAGGGCACTTCCAGTCTAGGGAATGTACCTTGGGAAAACTGAAAATCAATAAGACAGAGCCACCCCAAAATTTAGGGATGCACTGCTTACAAGAACCTCAACTTGGGTACAACATAATTATCCCAGGAAAGTTAAAAATTGTTCAAAAAATTGTGGTACTTACGTAAGATGGAATATCCCTCAGCCATGAAATCAATGTCATAAGACCAGTAGCAGCAAAATGAGTGGATTCAGGTACGATGATTCTAAGTGAAATAAGTCACACAGAAAATGAAACTTATCATAAGATATCACTTATGAAGATCCTGTAAACATAGCTACACATGAACTGAGTGAAGAAAGAGAACAGAGTCTCACATTTAGAAAACACTCTTATGCCTGCTTAAGGGGGAAGGAGAGGTGGGGTGATGCATAAAACCAGAGTTTGATATAAGCACAGGTACTGTTCCAAAAACCAACTATGGAATAGACAAGACCTACACCTTCCTCGGGGAAAGGGATTCAAAATCCCATATTTTCCGCAGAGGAATATATCTGACTAGTAAGAATCTTAAAACCTATGTATTGATATGTCTCCATAAGGGAATCAAGTGTGTCTAGACTGGCATAAACACGGCAGTGAGAATCAGCTCAAACCCACTATAAAAAGGAATTTCAAAAACAGAACAACAAAACAGGGAAATTCTTTACAGTTCCTTCACGGTCTCTGATGAAACCTGGAATGAACCTCTCTTCAACTACAGCTTGATGTGGCATAAGGCTGGACACTTGGGACTGAGAGGATTGGTGAGACTGGGTGAGCAAGCACAGACCGTTTAAAGCAATAATGCGTGGCCTCCATTCCACGGTTCCAAACTCTCCAGGTTGAAGGGAATATTACTACAGCTATAACATGTACGGGAAACCTAGAGAATGGACACACTGTGAATACGAAAAGTATCTAAAACTCTACGAATAGTCCCTCTCCTGGTGCTCCAGTTTGACTTTCCAACTGCTTTACTATCAATCTCCTCACTTGGAGAGACAGCCCCTTTAACCTCCTGGATAACACAGGTTGCCAATTTGGCAGAGGATGAAAGGGAAGAGGGAGAACCAATGAGAGAGTAGCTCTCAGGCATTTGGACGGGCACATGTGACTCTAATTGCCCAGCAGGAAGAAGAATTAACCTAAGGCTCATCCCCCTACCGGAAACCAGTATAGGTCCTGAACCGAAATTTTGGACTTGCGGTCAGCTCACAAAAAACGATTTGATAAATGGAGCTCAGGGGCACAGCAATTCACAAACTGGCAGAGTAATAAAGGACAACTATCGTCCAAAAATATTTTGAAGGAAGGCAACAAGGCGGACTTGAAACTGAGGCAGAATTGCAGGAAACAGATTTCAAGAGGTACGTTGGAATCACCTGTAAAGCACAGGAAGAGGGGCACAATTTCGACAATGATGCACTTGGCCAAAAATGGTTTATTCGTTTTCTCCTGAATATATTCTGGTGAAAACGCATACACACATTTTGGCCAAGCAAGCAAGCGGGCAATGCAAATCTGCACTACAAAGAAGTATCCCTTCCCACCAGCCAAAAGGGACATCGACAAAATGTGTAAAAACCAGAAAGGCAAGAGAGGACCTGGAGAACAGGAAGCCTTGTTATGCTGATGGGCGGGATGTAAGTTGGCAACTGCCTCTCTGGAGGAGTGCACTGTGTTCCCTAAAAGAAGTAAACAACAGAGCTACATAGCCAAGGACACTTCCAGTCTAGGGAATATACCTTGGGAAAACTGAAAATCAATAAGACAGAGCCACCCCAAAATTTAGGGATGCACTGCTTACCAGAACCTCAACTTGGGTACACTTTAAATATCCCAGGAAAGTTAAAAATTGTTCAAAAAATTGTGGTATTTACGTACGATGGAATATCCCTCAGCCATGAAATCAATGTCATAAGACCAGTAGCAGCAAAATGAGTGGATTCAGGTATGATGATTCTAAGTGAAATAAGTCACACAGAAAAAATAATCTTATCATACGATATCACTTAAGAAGATCCTGTAAACATGGCTACACATGAAGTGAGTGAGGAAAGAGAACAGTGTCTCACATTTAGAAAACACTCTTATGCCTGCTTAAGGGGGAAGGAGAGGTGGGGTGATGCATAAAACCAGAGTTTGATATAAGCACAGGTACCGTTCCAAAAACCAACTATGGAATAGACAAGACCTACAACTTCCTCGGGGAAAGGGATTCAAAACCCCATGTTTTCCGCAGAGGAATATATCTGACTAGTAAGAATCTTAAAACCTATGTATTGATATGTCTCCGTCAGGGAATCAAGTGTGTCTAGACTGGCATAAACACGGCAGTGAGAATCAGCTCAAACCAACTATAAAAAGGAATTTCAAAAACAAAACAACAAAAGAGGGAAATTCTTTACAATTCCTTCAGGGTCTCTGATGAAACCTGGAATGAACCTCTCTTCAACTACAGCTTGATGTGGCATAAGGCTGGACACTTGGGACTAAGCGGATTGGTGAGACTGGGTGAGCAAACACAGACCGTTTAAAGAAATAATGCATGGCCTCCATTCCATGGTTCCAAACTCTCCAGGTTGAAGGGAATATTACTACAGCTATAACATGTACGGGAAACCTAGAGAATGGACACACTGTGTATACGAAAGGTTTCTAAAACTCAACTAGTTGTCCCTCTCCTGGTGCTCCAGTTTGAATTTCCAACTGCTTTACTATCAATCTCCCAACTTGGAGAGACAGCCCCTTTAACCTCCTGGATAACACAGGTTGCCAATTTGGCAGAGGATGAAAGGGAACAGGGAGAACCAATGAGAGAATAGCTGTTAGGCATTTGGACGGGCACATGTCACTCTAATTGCCCGGCAGGAAGAAGAATTAACCAAAGACTCATCCCCTTGCTGGGAACCAGTATAGTTCTTGAACCGAAATTTTGGACTTGCGGTCAGCTCACAAAAAACGATTTGATAAATGGAGCTCAGGGGCACAGCAATTCACAAACTGGCAGAGTAATAAAGGACAACTATCGTCCAAAAATATTTTGAAGGAAGGCAACAAGGCGGACTTGAAACTGAGGCAGAATTGCAGGAAACAGATTTCAAGAGGTACGTTGGAATCACCTGTAAAGCACAGGAAGAGGGGCACAATTTCGACAATGATGCACTTGGCCAAAAATGGTTTATTCGTTTTCTCCTGAATATATTCTGGAGAAAACGCATACACACATTTTGGCCAAGCAAGCAAGCGGGCAATGGAAATCTGCACTACAAAGAAGTATCCCTTCCCACCGGTCAAAAGGGACATCGACAAAATGTGTAAAAACCAGAAAGGCAAGAGAGGACCTGGAGAACAGGAAGCCTTGTTATGCTGATGGGCGGGATGTAAGTTGGCAACTGCCTCTCTGGAGGAGTGCACTGTGTTCCCTAAAAGAAGTAAACAACAGAGCTACATAGCCAAGGACACTTCCAGTCTAGGGAATATACCTTGGGAAAACTGAAAATCAATAAGACAGAGCCACCCCAAAATTTAGGGATGCACTGCTTACCAGAACCTCAACTTGGGTACACTTTAAATATCCCAGGAAAGTTAAAAATAGTTCAAAAAATTGTGGTATTTACGTACGATGGAATATCCCTCAGCCATGAAATCAATGTCATAAGACCAGTAGCAGCAAAATGAGTGGATTCAGGTATGATGATTCTAAGTGAAATAAGTCACACAGAAAAAATAATCTTATCATACGATATCACTTAAGAAGATCCTGTAAACATGGCTACACATGAAGTGAGTGAGGAAAGAGAACAGTGTCTCACATTTAGAAAACACTCTTATGCCTGCTTAAGGGGGAAGGAGAGGTGGGGTGATGCATAAAACCAGAGTTTGATATAAGCACAGGTACCGTTCCAAAAACCAACTATGGAATAGACAAGACCTACAACTTCCTCGGGGAAAGGGATTCAAAACCCCATGTTTTCCGCAGAGGAATATATCTGACTAGTAAGAATCTTAAAACCTATGTATTGATATGTCTCCATCAGGGAATCAAGTGTGTCTAGACTGGCATAAACACGGCAGTGAGAATCAGCTCAAACCAACTATAAAAAGGAATTTCAAAAACAAAACAACAAAAGAGGGAAATTCTTTACAATTCCTTCAGGGTCTCTGATGAAACCTGGAATGAACCTCTCTTCAACTACAGCTTGATGTGGCATAAGGCTGGACACTTGGGACTAAGCGGATTGGTGAGACTGGGTGAGCAAACACAGACCGTTTAAAGAAATAATGCATGGCCTCCATTCCATGGTTCCAAACTCTCCAGGTTGAAGGGAATATTACTACAGCTATAACATGTACGGGAAACCTAGAGAATGGACACACTGTGTATACGAAAGGTTTCTAAAACTCAACTAGTTGTCCCTCTCCTGGTGCTCCAGTTTGACTTTCCAACTGCTTTACTATCAATCTCCCAACTTGGAGAGACAGCCCCTTTAACCTCCTGGATACCACAGGTTGCCAATTTGGCAGAGGATGAAAGGGAACAGGGAGAACCAATGAGAGAATAGCTGTTAGGCATTTGGACGGGCACATGTCACTCTAATTGCCTGGCAGGAAGAAGAATTAACCAAAGACTCATCCCCTTGCTGGGAACCAGTATAGTTCTTGAACCGAAATTTTGGACTTGCGGTCAGCTCACAAAAAACGATTTGATAAATGGAGCTCAGGGGCACAGCAATTCACAAACTGGCAGAGTAATAAAGGACAACTATCGTCCAAAAATATTTTGAAGGAAGGCAACAAGGCGGACTTGAAACTGAGGCAGAATTGCAGGAAACAGATTTCAAGAGGTACGTTGGAATCACCTATAAAGCACAGGAAGAGGGGCACAATTTCGACAATGATGCACTTGGCCAAAAATGGTTTATTCGTTTTCTCCTGAATATATTCTGGAGAAAACGCATACACACATTTTGGCCAAGCAAGCAAGCGGGCAATGGAAATCTGCACTACAAAGAAGTATCCCTTCCCACCGGTCAAAAGGGACATCGACAAAATGTGTAAAAACCAGAAAGGCAAGAGAGGACCTGGAGAACAGGAAGCCTTGTTATGCTGATGGGCGGGATGTAAGTTGGCAACTGCCTTTCTGGAGGAGTGCACTGTGTTCCCTAAAAGAAGTAAACAACAGAGCTACATAGCCAAGGACACTTCCAGTCTAGGGAATATACCTTGGGAAAACTGAAAATCAATAAGACAGAGCCACCCCAAAATTTAGGGATGCACTGCTTACCAGAACCTCAACTTGGGTACACTTTAAATATCCCAGGAAAGTTAAAAATTGTTCAAAAAATTGTGGTATTTACGTACGATGGAATATCCCTCAGCCATGAAATCAATGTCATAAGACCAGTAGCAGCAAAATGAGTGGATTCAGGTATGATGATTCTAAGTGAAATAAGTCACACAGAAAAAATAAACTTATCATACGATATCACTTAAGAAGATCCTGTAAACATGGCTACACATGAAGTGAGTGAGGAAAGAGAACAGTGTCTCACATTTAGAAAACACTCTTATGCCTGCTTAAGGGGGAAGGAGAGGTGGGGTGATGCATAAAACCAGAGTTTGATATAAATAAGCACAGGTACCGTTCCAAAAACCAACTATGGAATAGACAAGACCTACAACTTCCTCGGGGAAAGGGATTCAAAACCCCATATTTTCCGCAGAGGAATATATCTGACTACTAAGAATCTTAAAACCTATGTATTGATATGTCTCCATCAGGGAAACAAGTGTGTCTAGACTGGCATAAACACGGCAGTGAGAATCAGCTCAAACCAACTATAAAAAGGAATTTCAAAAACAAAACAACAAAACAGGGAAATTCTTTACAATTCCTTCAGGGTCTCTGATGAAACGTGGAATGAACATATCTACAACTACAGCTTGATGTGGCATAAGGCTGGACACTTGGGACTAAGCGGATTGGTGAGACTGGGTGAGCAAACACAGACCGTTTAAAGAAATAATGCATGGCCTCCATTCCATGGTTCCAAACTCTCCAGGTTGAAGGGAATATTACTACAGCTATAACATGTATGGGAAACCTAGAGAATGGACACACTGTGTATACGAAAGGTTTCTAAAACTCAACTAGTTGTCCCTCACCTGGTGCTCCAGTTTGACTTTCCAACTGCTTTACTATCAATCTCCCAACTTGGAGAGACAGCCCCTTTAACCTCCTGGATAACACAGGTTGCCAATTTGGCAGAGGATGAAAGGGAACAGGGAGAACCAATGAGAGAATAGCTGTTAGGCATTTGGACGGGCACATGTCACTCTAATTGCCTGGCAGGAAGAAGAATTAACCAAAGACTCATCCCCTTGCTGGGAACCAGTATAGTTCTTGAACCGAAATTTTGGACTTGCGGTCAGCTCACAAAAAAACTATTTGATAAATGGAGCTCAGGGGCACAGCAATTCACAAACTGGCAGTGTAATAAAGGACAACTATCTTCCAAAAATCTTTTAAAGGAAGACAACGAGGCGGACTTGAAAGCGAGGCAGAATAGCAGGAAAAAGATTTCAAGGCGTACGTTGGAATCACCTGTAAAGCACAGGGAGAGGGGCACAACTTCGACAATGATTCACTTGGCCAAAAATAGTGTATGTGTTTTCTCCTGAATATATTCAGGAGAAAACGCATACGCCCTTTTTGGCCAAGCCAGCAAGCGGGCAATGCAAATCTGCAGTACAAAGAAGTATCACTTCCCACCAGTCAATAGGGACATCCACAAAATGTGTAAAAACCAGAAAGGCAAGAGAGGACCTGGAGAACAGGAAGCCTTGTTATGCTGATGTGTGGAATGTAAGTTGCCAACTGCCTCTCTGGAGGAGTGCATTGTGTTCCCTAAAACAAGTAAACAAGAGAGCTACAGAGCCAAGGGCACTTCCAGTCTAGGGAATATACCTTGGGAAAACTGAAAATCAATAAGACAGAGCCACCCCAAAATTTAGGGATGCACTGCTTACAAGAACCTCAACTTGGGTACAACATAATTATCCCAGGAAAGTTAAAAATTGTTCAAAAAATTGTGGTACTTACGTAAGATGGAATATCCCTCAGCCATGAAATCAATGTCATAAGACCAGTAGCAGCAAAATGAGTGGATTCAGGTACGATGATTCTAAGTGAAATAAGTCACACAGAAAATGAAACTTATCATAAGATATCACTTATGAAGATCCTGTAAACATAGCTACACATGAACTGAGTGAAGAAAGAGAACAGAGTCTCACATTTAGAAAACACTCTTATGCCTGCTTAAGGGGGAAGGAGAGGTGGGGTGATGCATAAAACCAGAGTTTGATATAAGCACAGGTACTGTTCCAAAAACCAACTATGGAATAGACAAGACCTACACCTTCCTCGGGGAAAGGGATTCAAAATCCCATATTTTCCGCAGAGGAATATATCTGACTAGTAAGAATCTTAAAACCTATGTATTGATATGTCTCCATAAGGGAATCAAGTGTGTCTAGACTGGCATAAACACGGCAGTGAGAATCAGCTCAAACCCACTATAAAAAGGAATTTCAAAAACAGAACAACAAAACAGGGAAATTCTTTACAGTTCCTTCACGGTCTCTGATGAAACCTGGAATGAACCTCTCTTCAACTACAGCTTGATGTGGCATAAGGCTGGACACTTGGGACTGAGAGGATTGGTGAGACTGGGTGAGCAAGCACAGACCGTTTAAAGCAATAATGCGTGGCCTCCATTCCACGGTTCCAAACTCTCCAGGTTGAAGGGAATATTACTACAGCTATAACATGTACGGGAAACCTAGAGAATGGACACACTGTGAATACGAAAAGTATCTAAAACTCTACGAATAGTCCCTCTCCTGGTGCTCCAGTTTGACTTTCCAACTGCTTTACTATCAATCTCCTCACTTGGAGAGACAGCCCCTTTAACCTCCTGGATAACACAGGTTGCCAATTTGGCAGAGGATGAAAGGGAAGAGGGAGAACCAATGAGAGAGTAGCTCTCAGGCATTTGGACGGGCACATGTGACTCTAATTGCCCAGCAGGAAGAAGAATTAACCTAAGGCTCATCCCCCTACCGGAAACCAGTATAGGTCCTGAACCGAAATTTTGGACTTGCGGTCAGCTCACAAAAAACGATTTGATAAATGGAGCTCAGGGGCACAGCAATTCACAAACTGGCAGAGTAATAAAGGACAACTATCGTCCAAAAATATTTTGAAGGAAGGCAACAAGGCGGACTTGAAACTGAGGCAGAATTGCAGGAAACAGATTTCAAGAGGTACGTTGGAATCACCTGTAAAGCACAGGAAGAGGGGCACAATTTCGACAATGATGCACTTGGCCAAAAATGGTTTATTCGTTTTCTCCTGAATATATTCTGGTGAAAACGCATACACACATTTTGGCCAAGCAAGCAAGCGGGCAATGCAAATCTGCACTACAAAGAAGTATCCCTTCCCACCGGTCAAAAGGGACATCGACAAAATGTGTAAAAACCAGAAAGGCAAGAGAGGACCTGGAGAACAGGAAGCCTTGTTATGCTGATGGGCGGGATGTAAGTTGGCAACTGCCTCTCTGGAGGAGTGCACTGTGTTCCCTAAAAGAAGTAAACAACAGAGCTACATAGCCAAGGACACTTCCAGTCTAGGGAATATACCTTGGGAAAACTGAAAATCAATAAGACAGAGCCACCCCAAAATTTAGGGATGCACTGCTTACCAGAACCTCAACTTGGGTACACTTTAAATATCCCAGGAAAGTTAAAAATTGTTCAAAAAATTGTGGTATTTACGTACGATGGAATATCCCTCAGCCATGAAATCAATGTCATAAGACCAGTAGCAGCAAAATGAGTGGATTCAGGTATGATGATTCTAAGTAAAATAAGTCACACAGAAAAAATAATCTTATCATACGATATCACTTAAGAAGATCCTGTAAACATGGCTACACATGAAGTGAGTGAGGAAAGAGAACAGTGTCTCACATTTAGAAAACACTCTTATGCCTGCTTAAGGGGGAAGGAGAGGTGGGGTGATGCATAAAACCAGAGTTTGATATAAGCACAGGTACCGTTCCAAAAACCAACTATGGAATAGACAAGACCTACAACTTCCTCGGGGAAAGGGATTCAAAACCCCATATTTTCCGCAGAGGAATATATCTGACTACTAAGAATCTTAAAACCTATGTATTGATATGTCTCCGTCAGGGAAACAAGTGTGTCTAGACTGGCATAAACACGGCAGTGAGAATCAGCTCAAACCAACTATAAAAAGGAATTTCAAAAACAAAACAACAAAACAGGGAAATTCTTTACAATTCCTTCAGGGTCTCTGATGAAACGTGGAATGAACATATCTACAACTACAGCTTGATGTGGCATAAGGCTGGACACTTGGGACTAAGCGGATTGGTGAGACTGGGTGAGCAAACACAGACCGTTTAAAGAAATAATGCATGGCCTCCATTCCATGGTTCCAAACTCTCCAGGTTGAAGGGAATATTACTACAGCTATAACATGTATGGGAAACCTAGAGAATGGACACACTGTGTATACGAAAGGTTTCTAAAACTCAACTAGTTGTCCCTCACCTGGTGCTCCAGTTTGACTTTCCAACTGCTTTACTATCAATCTCCCAACTTGGAGAGACAGCCCCTTTAACCTCCTGGATAACACAGGTTGCCAATTTGGCAGAGGATGAAAGGGAACAGGGAGAACCAATGAGAGAATAGCTGTTAGGCATTTGGACGGGCACATGTCACTCTAATTGCCTGGCAGGAAGAAGAATTAACCAAAGACTCATCCCCTTGCTGGGAACCAGTATAGTTCTTGAACCGAAATTTTGGACTTGCGGTCAGCTCACAAAAAACTATTTGATAAATGGAGCTCAGGGGCACAGCAATTCACAAACTGGCAGTGTAATAAAGGACAACTATCTTCCAAAAATCTTTTAAAGGAAGACAACGAGGCGGACTTGAAAGCGAGGCAGAATAGCAGGAAAAAGATTTCAAGGCGTACGTTGGAATCACCTGTAAAGCACAGGGAGAGGGGCACAACTTCGACAATGATTCACTTGGCCAAAAATAGTGTATGTGTTTTCTCCTGAATATATTCAGGAGAAAACGCATACGCCCTTTTTGGCCAAGCCAGCAAGCGGGCAACAATGCAAATCTGCAGTACAAAGAAGTATCACTTCCCACCAGTCAATAGGGACATCCACAAAATGTGTAAAAACCAGAAAGGCAAGAGAGGACCTGGAGAACAGGGAGCCTTGTTATGCTGATGTGTGGAATGTAAGTTGCCAACTGCCTCTCTGGAGGAGTGCATTGTGTTCCCTAAAACAAGTAAACAACAGAGCTACAGAGCCAAGGGCACTTCCAGTCTAGGGAATATACCTTGGGAAAACTGAAAATCAATAAGACAGAGCCACCCCAAAATTTAGGGATGCACTGCTTACAAGAACCTCAACTTGGGTACAACATAATTATCCCAGGAAAGTTAAAAATTGTTCAAAAAATTGTGGTACTTACGTAAGATGGAATATCCCTCAGCCATGAAATCAATGTCATAAGACCAGTAGCAGCAAAATGAGTGGATTCAGGTACGATGATTCTAAGTGAAATAAGTCACACAGAAAATGAAACTTATCATAAGATATCACTTATGAAGATCCTGTAAACATAGCTACACATGAACTGAGTGAAGAAAGAGAACAGAGTCTCACATTTAGAAAACACTCTTATGCCTGCTTAAGGGGGAAGGAGAGGTGGGGTGATGCATAAAACCAGAGTTTGATATAAGCACAGGTACTGTTCCAAAAACCAACTATGGAATAGACAAGACCTACACCTTCCTCGGGGAAAGGGATTCAAAATCCCATATTTTCCGCAGAGGAATATATCTGACTAGTAAGAATCTTAAAACCTATGTATTGATATGTCTCCATAAGGGAATCAAGTGTGTCTAGACTGGCATAAACACGGCAGTGAGAATCAGCTCAAACCAACTATAAAAAGGAATTTCAAAAACAGAACAACAAAACAGGGAAATTCTTTACAGTTCCTTCACGGTCTCTGATGAAACCTGGAATGAACCTCTCTTCAACTACAGCTTGATGTGGCATAAGGCTGGACACTTGGGACTGAGAGGATTGGTGAGACTGGGTGAGCAAGCACAGACCGTTTAAAGCAATAATGCATGGCCTCCATTCCACGGTTCCAAACTCTCCAGGTTGAAGGGAATATTACTACAGCTATAACATGTACGGGAAACCTAGAGAATGGACACACTGTGAATACGAAAAGTATCTAAAACTCTACGAATAGTCCCTCTCCTGGTGCTCCATTTTGACTTTCCAACTGCTTTACTATCAATCTCCTCACTTGGAGAGACAGCCCCTTTAACCTCCTGGATAACACAGGTTGCCAATTTGGCAGAGGATGAAAGGGAAGAGGGAGAACCAATGAGAGAGTAGCTCTCAGGCATTTGGACGGGCACATGTGACTCTAATTGCCCAGCAGGAAGAAGAATTAACCTAAGGCTCATCCCCCTACCGGAAACCAGTATAGGTCCTGAACCGAAATTTTGGACTTGCGGTCAGCTCACAAAAAACGATTTGATAAATGGAGCTCAGGGGCACAGCAATTCACAAACTGGCAGAGTAATAAAGGACAACTATCGTCCAAAAATATTTTGAAGGAAGGCAACAAGGCGGACTTGAAACTGAGGCAGAATTGCAGGAAACAGATTTCAAGAGGTACGTTGGAATCACCTGTAAAGCACAGGAAGAGGGGCACAATTTCGACAATGATGCACTTGGCCAAAAATGGTTTATTCGTTTTCTCCTGAATATATTCTGGTGAAAACGCATACACACATTTTGGCCAAGCAAGCAAGCGGGCAATGCAAATCTGCACTACAAAGAAGTATCCCTTCCCACCAGTCAAAAGGGACATCGACAAAATGTGTAAAAACCAGAAAGGCAAGAGAGGACCTGGAGAACAGGAAGCCTTGTTATGCTGATGGGCGGGATGTAAGTTGGCAACTGCCTCTCTGGAGGAGTGCACTGTGTTCCCTAAAAGAAGTAAACAACAGAGCTACATAGCCAAGGACACTTCCAGTCTAGGGAATATACCTTGGGAAAACTGAAAATCAATAAGACAGAGCCACCCCAAAATTTAGGGATGCACTGCTTACCAGAACCTCAACTTGGGTACACTTTAAATATCCCAGGAAAGTTAAAAATTGTTCAAAAAATTGTGGTATTTACGTACGATGGAATATCCCTCAGCCATGAAATCAATGTCATAAGACCAGTAGCAGCAAAATGAGTGGATTCAGGTATGATGATTCTAAGTGAAATAAGTCACACAGAAAAAATAATCTTATCATACGATATCACTTAAGAAGATCCTGTAAACATGGCTACACATGAAGTGAGTGAGGAAAGAGAACAGTGTCTCACATTTAGAAAACACTCTTATGCCTGCTTAAGGGGGAAGGAGAGGTGGGGTGATGCATAAAACCAGAGTTTGATATAAGCACAGGTACCGTTCCAAAAACCAACTATGGAATAGACAAGACCTACAACTTCCTCGGGGAAAGGGATTCAAAACCCCATGTTTTCCGCAGAGGAATATATCTGACTAGTAAGAATCTTAAAACCTATGTATTGATATGTCTCCGTCAGGGAATCAAGTGTGTCTAGACTGGCATAAACACGGCAGTGAGAATCAGCTCAAACCAACTATAAAAAGGAATTTCAAAAACAAAACAACAAAAGAGGGAAATTCTTTACAATTCCTTCAGGGTCTCTGATGAAACCTGGAATGAACCTCTCTTCAACTACAGCTTGATGTGGCATAAGGCTGGACACTTGGGACTAAGCGGATTGGTGAGACTGGGTGAGCAAACACAGACCGTTTAAAGAAATAATGCATGGCCTCCATTCCATGGTTCCAAACTCTCCAGGTTGAAGGGAATATTACTACAGCTATAACATGTACGGGAAACATAGAGAATGGACACACTGTGTATACGAAAGGTTTCTAAAACTCAACTAGTTGTCCCTCTCCTGGTGCTCCAGTTTGACTTTCCAACTGCTTTACTATCAATCTCCCAACTTGGAGAGACAGCCCCTTTAACCTCCTGGATAACACAGGTTGCCAATTTGGCAGAGGATGAAAGGGAACAGGGAGAACCAATGAGAGAATAGCTGTTAGGCATTTGGACGGGCACATGTCACTCTAATTGCCTGGCAGGAAGAAGAATTAACCAAAGACTCATCCCCTTGCTGGGAACCAGTATAGTTCTTGAACCGAAATTTTGGACTTGCGGTCAGCTCACAAAAAACTATTTGATAAATGGAGCTCAGGGGCACAGCAATTCACAAACTGGCAGTGTAATAAAGGACAACTATCTTCCAAAAATCTTTTAAAGGAAGACAACAAGGCGGACTTGAAAGCGAGGCAGAATAGCAGGGAAAAGATTTCAAGGCGTACGTTGGAATCACCTGTAAAGCACAGGAAGAGGGGCACAACTTCGACAATGATTCACTTGGCCAAAAATAGTGTATGTGTTTTCTCCTGAATATATTCAGGAGAAAACGCATACGCCCTTTTTGGCCAAGCCAGCAAGCGGGCAATGCAAATCTGCAGTACAAAGAAGTATCACTTCCCACCAGTCAATAGGGACATCCACAAAATGTGTAAAAACCAGAAAGGCAAGAGAGGACCTGGAGAACAGGGAGCCTTGTTATGCTGATGGGTGGAATGTAAATTGCCAACTGCCTCTCTGGAGGAGTGCATTGTGTTCCCTAAAACAAGTAAACAAGAGAGCTACAGAGCCAAGGGCACTTCCAGTCTAGGGAATATACCTTGGGAAATCCGAAAATCAATAAGACAGAGCCACCCCAAAATTTAGGGATGCACTGCTTACAAGAACCTCAACTTGGGTACAACATAATTATCCCAGGAAAGTTAAAAATTGTTCAAAAAATTGTGGTACTTACGTAAGATGGAATATCCCTCAGCCATGAAATCAATGTCATAAGACCAGTAGCAGCAAAATGAGTGGATTCAGGTACGATGATTCTAAGTGAAATAAGTCACACAGAAAATGAAACTTATCATAAGATATCACTTATGAAGATCCTGTAAACATAGCTACACATGAACTGAGTGAAGAAAGAGAACAGAGTCTCACATTTAGAAAACACTCTTATGCCTGCTTAAGGGGGAAGGAGAGGTGGGGTGATGCATAAAACCAGAGTTTGATATAAGCACAGGTACTGTTCCAAAAACCAACTATGGAATAGACAAGACCTACACCTTCCTCGGGGAAAGGGATTCAAAATCCCATATTTTCCGCAGAGGAATATATCTGACTAGTAAGAATCTTAAAACCTATGTATTGATATGTCTCCATAAGGGAATCAAGTGTGTCTAGACTGGCATAAACACGGCAGTGAGAATCAGCTCAAACCCACTATAAAAAGGAATTTCAAAAACAGAACAACAAAACAGGGAAATTCTTTACAGTTCCTTCACGGTCTCTGATGAAACCTGGAATGAACCTCTCTTCAACTACAGCTTGATGTGGCATAAGGCTGGACACTTGGGACTGAGAGGATTGGTGAGACTGGGTGAGCAAGCACAGACCGTTTAAAGCAATAATGCGTGGCCTCCATTCCACGGTTCCAAACTCTCCAGGTTGAAGGGAATATTACTACAGCTATAACATGTACGGGAAACCTAGAGAATGGACACACTGTGAATACGAAAAGTATCTAAAACTCTACGAATAGTCCCTCTCCTGGTGCTCCAGTTTGACTTTCCAACTGCTTTACTATCAATCTCCTCACTTGGAGAGACAGCCCCTTTAACCTCCTGGATAACACAGGTTGCCAATTTGGCAGAGGATGAAAGGGAAGAGGGAGAACCAATGAGAGAGTAGCTCTCAGGCATTTGGACGGGCACATGTGACTCTAATTGCGCAGCAGGAAGAAGAATTAACCTAAGGCTCATCCCCCTACCGGAAACCAGTATAGGTCCTGAACCGAAATTTTGGACTTGCGGTCAGCTCACAAAAAACGATTTGATAAATGGAGCTCAGGGGCACAGCAATTCACAAACTGGCAGAGTAATAAAGGACAACTATCGTCCAAAAATATTTTGAAGGAAGGCAACAAGGCGGACTTGAAACTGAGGCAGAATTGCAGGAAACAGATTTCAAGAGGTACGTTGGAATCACCTGTAAAGCACAGGAAGAGGGGCACAATTTCGACAATGATGCACTTGGCCAAAAATGGTTTATTCGTTTTCTCCTGAATATATTCTGGTGAAAACGCATACACACATTTTGGCCAAGCAAGCAAGCGGGCAATGCAAATCTGCACTACAAAGAAGTATCCCTTCCCACCAGTCAAAAGGGACATCGACAAAATGTGTAAAAACCAGAAAGGCAAGAGAGGACCTGGAGAACAGGAAGCCTTTTTATGCTGATGGGCGGGATGTAAGTTGGCAACTGCCTCTCTGGAGGAGTGCACTGTGTTCCCTAAAAGAAGTAAACAACAGAGCTACATAGCCAAGGACACTTCCAGTCTAGGGAATATACCTTGGGAAAACTGAAAATCAATAAGACAGAGCCACCCCAAAATTTAGGGATGCACTGCTTACCAGAACCTCAACTTGGGTACACTTTAAATATCCCAGGAAAGTTAAAAATTGTTCAAAAAATTGTGGTATTTACGTACGATGGAATATCCCTCAGCCATGAAATCAATGTCATAAGACCAGTAGCAGCAAAATGAGTGGATTCAGGTATGATGATTCTAAGTTAAATAAGTCACACAGAAAAAATAATCTTATCATACGATATCACTTAAGAAGATCCTGTAAACATGGCTACACATGAACTGAGTGAGGAAAGAGAACAGTGTCTCACATTTAGAAAACACTCTTATGCCTGCTTAAGGGGGAAGGAGAGGTGGGGAGATGCATAAAACCAGAGTTTGATATAAGCACAGGTACCGTTCCAAAAACCAACTATGGAATAGACAAGACCTACAACTTCCTCGGGGAAAGGGATTCAAAACCCCATGTTTTCCGCAGAGGAATATATCTGACTAGTAAGAATCTTAAAACCTATGTATTGATATGTCTCCGTCAGGGAATCAAGTGTGTCTAGACTGGCATAAACACGGCAGTGAGAATCAGCTCAAACCAACTATAAAAAGGAATTTCAAAAACAAAACAACAAAAGAGGGAAATTCTTTACAATTCCTTCAGGGTCTCTGATGAAACCTGGAATGAACCTCTCTTCAACTACAGCTTGATGTGGCATAAGGCTGGACACTTGGGACTAAGCGGATTGGTGAGACTGGGTGAGCAAACACAGACCGTTTAAAGAAATAATGCATGGCCTCCATTCCATGGTTCCAAACTCTCCAGGTTGAAGGGAATATTACTACAGCCATAACATGTACGGGAAACCTAGAGAATGGACACACTGTGTATACGAAAGGTTTCTAAAACTCAACTAGTTGTCCCTCACCTGGTGCTCCAGTTTGACTTTCCAACTGCTTTACTATCAATCTCCCAACTTGGAGAGACAGCCCCTTTAACCTCCTGGATAACACAGGTTGCCAATTTGGCAGAGGATGAAAGGGAACAGGGAGAACCAATGAGAGAATAGCTGTTAGGCATTTGGACGGGCACATGTCACTCTAATTGCCTGGCAAGAAGAAGAATTAACCAAAGACTCATCCCCTTGCTGGGAACCAGTATAGTTCTTGAACCGAAATTTTGGACTTGCGGTCAGCTCACAAAAAACTATTTGATAAATGGAGCTCAGGGGCACAGCAATTCACAAACTGGCAGTGTAATAAAGGACAACTATCTTCCAAAAATCTTTTAAAGGAAGACAACGAGGCGGACTTGAAAGCGAGGCAGAATAGCAGGAAAAAGATTTCAAGGCGTACGTTGGAATCACCTGTAAAGCACAGGGAGAGGGGCACAACTTCGACAATGATTCACTTGGCCAAAAATAGTGTATGTGTTTTCTCCTGAATATATTCAGGAGAAAACGCATATGCCCTTTTTGGCCAAGCCAGCAAGCGGGCAATGCAAATCTGCAGTACAAAGAAGTATCACTTCCCACCAGTCAATAGGGACATCCACAAAATGTGTAAAAACCAGAAAGGCAAGAGAGGACCTGGAGAACAGGGAGCCTTGTTATGCTGATGTGTGGAATGTAAGTTGCCAACTGCCTCTCTGGAGGAGTGCATTGTGTTCCCTAAAACAAGTAAACAACAGAGCTACAGAGCCAAGGGCACTTCCAGTCTAGGGAATATACCTTGGGAAAACTGAAAATCAATAAGACAGAGTCACCCCAAAATTTAGGGATGCACTGCTTACAAGAACCTCAACTTGGGTACAACATAATTATCCCAGGAAAGTTAAAAATTGTTCAAAGAATTGTGGTACTTACGTAAGATGGAATATCCCTCAGCCATGAAATCAATGTCATAAGACCAGTAGCAGCAAAATGAGTGGATTCAGGTACGATGATTCTAAGTGAAATAAGTCACACAGAAAATGAAACTTATCATAAGATATCACTTATGAAGATCCTGTAAACATAGCTACACATGAACTGAGTGAGGAAAGAGAACAGAGTCTCACATTTAGAAAACACTCTTATGCCTGCTTAAGGGGGAAGGAGAGGTGGGGTGATGCATAAAACCAGAGTTTGATATAAGCACAGGTACTGTTCCAAAAACCAACTATGGAATAGACAAGACCTACACCTTCCTCGGGGAAAGGGATTCAAAATCCCATATTTTCCGCAGAGGAATATATCTGACTAGTAAGAATCTTAAAACCTATGTATTGATATGTCTCCATAAGGGAATCAAGTGTGTCTAGACTGGCATAAACACGGCAGTGAGAATCCGCTCAAACCCACTATAAAAAGGAATTTCAAAAACAGAACAACAAAACAGGGAAATTCTTTACAGTTCCTTCACGGTCTCTGATGAAACCTGGAATGAACCTCTCTTCAACTACAGCTTGATGTGGCATAAGGCTGGACACTTGGGACTGAGAGGATTGGTGAGACTGGGTGAGCAAACAGAGACCGTTTAAAGCAATAATGCGTGGCCTCCATTCCACGGTTCCAAACTCTCCAGGTTGAAGGGAATATTACTACAGCTATAACATGTACGGGAAACCTAGAGAATGGACACACTGTGTATATGAAAGGTTTCTAAAACTCAACTAGTTGTCCCTCTCCTGGTGCTCCAGTTTGACTTTCCAACTGCTTTACTATCAATCTCCCAACTTGGAGAGACAGCCCCTTTAACCTCCTGGATAACACAGGTTGCCAATTTGGCAGAGGATGAAAGGGAACAGGGAGAACCAATGAGAGAATAGCTGTTAGGCATTTGGACGGGCACATGTCACTATAATTGCCTGGCAAGAAGAAGAATTAACCAAAGACTCATCCCCTTGACGGGAACCAGTATAGTTCTTGAACCTAAATTTTGGACTTGCGGTCAGCTCACAAAAAATGATTTGATAAATGGAGCTCAGGGGCACAGCAATTCACAAACTGGCAGAGTAATAAAGGACAACTATCGTCCAAAAATATTCTGAAGGAAGGCAACAAGGCGGACTTGAAACTGAGGCAGAATTGCAGGAAACAGATTTCAAGAGGTACGTTGGAATCACCTGTAAAGCACAGGAAGAGGGGCACAATTTCGACAATGATGCACTTGGCCAAAAATGGTTTATTCGTTTTCTCCTGAATATATTCTGGAGAAAACGCATACACACATTTTGGCCAAGCAAGCAAGCGGGCAATGCAAATCTGCACTACAAAGAAGTATGCCTTCCCACCGGTCAAAAGGGACATCGACAAAATGTGTAAAAACCAGAAAGGCAAGAGAGGACCTGGAGAACAGGAAGCCTTGTTATGCTGATGGGCGGGATGTAAGTTGGCAACTGCCTCTCTGGAGGAGTGCACTGTGTTCCCTAAAAGAAGTAAACAACAGAGCTACATAGCCAAGGGCACTTCCAGTCTAGGGAATATACGTTGGGAAAACTGAAAATCAATAAGACAGAGCCACCCCAAAATTTAGGGATGCACTGCTTACAAGAACCTCAACTTGGGTACACCTTAAATATCCCAGGAAAGTTAAAAATTTTTCAAAAAATTGTGGTATTTATGTACGATGGAATATCCCTCATCCATGAAATCAATGTCATAAGACCAGTGGCAGCAAAATGAGTGGATTCAGATACGATGATTCTAAGTGAAATAAGTCACACAGAAAATGAAACTTATCATAAGATATCACTTATGATGATCCTGTAAATATGGCTACAGATGAACTGAGTGAGGAAAGAGAACAGAGTCTCACATTTAGAAAACACTCTTATGCCTGCTTAAGGGGGAAGGAGAGGTGGGGTGATGCATAAAACCAGAGTTTGATATAAGCACAGGTACCGTTCCAAAAACCAACTATGGAATAGACAAGACCTACACCTTCCTCCGGGAAAGGCATTCAAAATCCCATATTTTCCACAGAGGAATATATCTGACTAGTAAGAATCATAAAACCTATGTATTGATAAGTCTCCATAAGGGAATCAAGTGTGTCTAGACTGGCATAAACACGGCAGTGAGAATCAGCTCAAACCCACTATAAAAAGGAATTTCAAAACCACAACAACAGGGAAATTCTTTACAATTCCTTCAGGGTCTCTGATGAAACCTGGAATGACCCTGTGTACAAGGACAGCTGGATGTGGCATAAGGCTGGACACTTGGGACTGAGAGGGTTGGTGAATTTGGGTGAGCAAATGCAGACCCTTTAAACAATAATGCGTGGCACCCATTCCATGGTTCCCAACTCTCCAGGTTGAAGGGAATATTAGTACAGCTCTAATATGTACAGGAAACCAAGAGAATGGACACACAGTGAATACAAATGGTTTCTAAAACCCAACTAATTGTCCCTCTCCTGGTGCTCCAATTTGAGTTTCCACCTGCTTTAGTATCAATCTCCCAACTTGTAGCGACAGCCCCTTTAATCTCCTGGTTCGCATAGGTTGCCAATTTTGAAGAGGATGAAAGGGAAAAGGGGGAACCAATGAAAGAGTAGCTGTTAGGCATTTGGGCGGGCACATGTCACTCTAATTGCCCGGCAGGAAGAAGAATTAACCATAGTCTCAGCCACCCACCATGAACCAGTATAGGTCTTGAACCAAATTTTGGACTTGCGGTCAGCTCCCAAAAAACGCGTTGAAAAATGGAGATCAGGGACACAGCAATTCACAAACTGGCCGAGTAATAAAGGACAACTATCGTCCAAAAAATCTGATAAGGGAAGGCAACGAGGCAGCCTTCAACGCGAGGCAGAATAGCAGGAAAGAGATTTCAAGTGGTACGTTGGAATCACCTGTAAAGCACAGGAAGATGGGCAAAACTTCGACAGTGATGCACTTGGCCAAAAAGGGCTTATGCGTTTTCTCCTGAATATATTCAGGAGAAAACGCATACACACTTTTTGGCCAAGCAAGCAAGTGGGCAATGCAAATCTGCACAGCAAAGTTGTATCACTTCCCACCGGTCAAAAAGGACATCCAAAAAATGTATAAAAACCAGAAATCCTAGAAAGGCCCTGGAGAACATGGAGCCTTGTTATGCTGATGGGCAGAATGTAATTTGCCAACTGCCTCTCTGGAGGAGTGCATTATGTTCCGTAAAACAAGTAAACAACAGAGCTACAGAGCCAAGGGGACTTCCAGTCTAGGGAATATACCTTAGGAAAACTGAAAATCAATAAGATAGAGCCACCCCAAAATTTAGGGTGCCACTGCTTACAAGAATCTCAAATTGGGTACTCTATAAATATCCCAGGATAGATAAAAATTGTTCAAAAAATTGTGGTACTAATGTACGATGGATTATCCCTCAGCCATGATATCAATGTCATAATGCCAGTAACAGGAAAATGAGTGGATTCAGATACGATGATTCTAAGTGAAATAAGTCACACAGAAAAACAAACTCATCATAAGATAGCACTTATGAATTTTCTGTAACATGGCTACACATGAACTGAGTTAGGAAAGGGAACAGAGTCTCACATTTAGAAAACACACTTATGCCTGCTTAAGGAGGAAGGAGAGGTGGGGTGATGCATAAAACCAGTGTTTGATATTAGTACAAGTACCATTCCAAAATTGAAATACGGAATAGACAAGACCTACACCTTCATCAGTGAAATCGACTCAAAACCCAATATTCTGCGCAGAGGAAAATATCTGTCTAGTAAGAATTTTAAAACTTATGTATTGATATGTCACCCTAAGGGAATCACGTGTGTCTAGACTGGCATAAACATGGCAGTGAAAATCAGCTCAAACCCACTATAAAAAGGAATTTCAAATACAAATCAAAAAAACAGGGAAATTATTTACAATTCCTTCAGGGGCTCTGATGAAACCTGGAATGACCATACCTACAACGAAAGCTGGATGTGGCATAAAGGTGGACACTTGAGACTGAGAGGTTTGGTGAGACTGGATGAGCAAATGCAGACCCTTTAAAGCAATAATGTGTGGCACCCATTCCATGGGTCCCAACTCTCCATGTGTAACGGAATATTACTACAACCATAACATTTACTGGAAACCAAGAGAATGGACACACTGTGAATACGAAAGGTCTCTGAAACTCAACGAATAGTCCCTCTCCTTTTGCTCCAGTTTGACCTTCCAACTGCTTTACTATCAATCTCCCAAATTGGAGCGATTGTCCGTAAAACCTCCGGGTTCGCACAGGTTGCCAGTTTGGCAGAGGATGAAAGGGAGGAGGGAGAACCAATGAGAGAGTAGCGGTTAGGCATTTGGACGGGCACATGTCACTTTAATTACCCAGCAGGAAGTAGAATTAACCAAAGTCTCAGCCACCCAGCGGGAACCAGTATAGGTTTTGAACCATAATTTTGCATTTGCGGTCAGCTCACAAAAACGAGTTGAAAAATGGAGCTCAGGGGCACACAATTTCAAACAGGCAGAGTAATAAAGGACGACTATCGTCCAAAAATCTTTTGAGGGAAGGCAGAAAGGCGGAATTTAAAACGAGGCAGAATAGCAGGAAACAGATTTCAAGTGGTACGTTGGAATCACCTTTCAAGCACAGGAAGAGGGGGACAACTTCGACAATGATGCACTTGGCCAAAAAGGGCGTATGCGTTTTCTCCTGAATATATTCAGGAGAAAACGCATACGCCCTTTTTGGCCAAGCAAGCAAGCATCAATGCAAATCTGCACTACAAACAAGTATCCCTTCCCACCGGTCCAAATGGATATCCGCAAAATGTGTAAAAACCAGAAAGGCAAGACAGGCCCTGGAGATCAGGGAGCCTTATTATGCTGATCGGCGGCATGTAAATTGCCAACTGCCTCACTGGAGGAGTGCATTGTGTTCCCTAAAACAAGTAAACAACAGAGCAACACAGCCAAGGGCACTTCCAGTCTAGGGAATATACCTTAGTAAAACTGAAAATCAATAAGACAGAGCCACCCGAAAATTTAGGGGTGCACTGCTTACAAGAAACTCAACTTGGGTACACCTTAAGTATCCCAGGAAAGACAAAAATGGTTCAAGATATTGTGGTACTTACGTACGATGGAATATCGCTCAGCCATGAAATCAATGTCATAAGGCCAGTAGCAGCAAAAAGAGGGGATTCAGGTATGGTGATTCTAAGTGAAATAATTCACAAAGAAATAGAAACTTATCATGAGATATCACTTAAGAAGTTCCTGTAAACATGGCTACACATGAACTGAGTTAGGAAAGATTACAGAGTAACTAATCTTATCATAAGATATCACTCATAGCGGGAATGTACACATGACTACACATGAACTGAATGACAAACACAACAGAGTCACACATTTAGAAAACATCTTTTGCCTGCTTAAGGGGAAAGCCGAGGTGGGTTGATGCATAAAACCACAGTTTTAAATTAGCACAGATACCGTTATATAAACCATGTATGTAATAGACAACACCTACTCCCGGCTCAATGAACTAGACTCAACACCCCCTATTCATTGCAGAGGAATATGTCTGACTCTATGTATTTTAAAACATATGTATTCTCATGTCTCCATAAAGGAATCATGTGTTTGAATAACGGCATGAACACAGCACTGAAATTCAGTTAAACCCACTTATAAAAATAAATTTCAAAATCAAAATGCAAAAACAGAGAGAAAGACTTAAAAATTACGTTCAGGGCTTTTGTTGCAAGCTAGATTGACCACCTTTACACCCACAGCTGGATGAGACATAAGACTGGACACTTGGGGCTGACAAGACTTCTGAGGTTGTGTGAACAAAAGAACACCACTTAGAGCAATACTGTGTGCTACTCATTCTAGTGGTCCCAACTCTCCAGGTTTAAGGGAATCTTCCTACAGTTAAAACATGCATGGGAAACCCAGTGGATGGTACACTGTGTAATTGGGAAAGTTTTCTAAAACGTACCTCATTTTTCCTTTTGTCGTGCTCGGCTTCGCCATTCCATCTGCATTACTCAAAATCTCCCCACTTGGAGTGTCAGCGCCTTTACCCTCCCGTTATGCACAGTTTGCAAATTGTGCAGAGGATGAACAGGAAGTGGGGAAATAAATGAGAGATTAGCTGTAGGTGTTTGGATGGGCACATGTCACTCTAGTTTCCCATCAGGAAGAACAATTAACCAAAGGCTCAGCCTGAAGCCCCGGAACCAGACTAGGGCCTAAAGACATCCTGCGGTATTGCAGCCACCTCACTAAGAGGCGAGTTGAAAAATGGAAATCAGGGGCACAGCAATTCACAAACTTGCAGAGTTATAAAGGACAACTATCATCCAGAAATATATTGAGGAAAGGCAGTGAAGAGGATTTGAATGCAAGGCAGAATTGAAGGAAACAGATTTCAAGAGGTAGATTGGAGTCGTCTTTAAAGCACATGAAAAGCGACAGAATTTCGACAATGTTGCCCTTGGCTGAAAAGGGAGTATGTGTATTTTCTTGAATATATTCGGGAAAAAATGCATATGCCCTTTTTGGCCAAGCAAGCCATCAGGCATTGCAAATCCACACTTCATAGAAGTGTCCCTTACCTCCAGTCAAAAGGGCCATCCACAAATAGTGTAAAAACCACAAATGCAGGACAGGCCATGGAGAAAAGGGAGCCTGGTTTCGACGATGGACAGGATGTAAATTGCCAACAGCCTCTCTGGAGAACTGTATGTTGTTTTCTAAAACAGAGCTACAGAGCATAGCACACTTCCACTCATGGGCGTGTATTTTGGGAAAACTAAAAATCCACAACACACAGCCAGCCCAAACTTTAGGGCTGCTCTGTTTACAAGAACCTCGACTTTGGTACACTTTATATATCCCAGGAAAGGAAAAAAAAATGGATATAGATGTTGTGGTACTTATATACAATGGAATGTCACTCAGACATAAAATCAATGTCATAAGGCCAATAGCACTTAATGAGTGGCTTTAGGTACGATGATGCTAAGTGAAATGAGCCACAAAGAAAAAGAAACTTATTGTAATATATCACTTATAGAGGAAATGTAAACATGGCTACACATGAACTGAATTTCAAAAGAGAACAGAGTTACACATTTAGAAAACACACTTATGCCTCCTTAAGGGGAAAGGTGACGTGGGGTGATGTGTAAAAGCAGAGTTTGAAATTAGCACAGATCCCATTCCATATACCAAATATGTAATAGACAAGACCTACTCCTTTCTCAATGAACTGGGCACAAAACACCCTATTCACTGAAGAGGAATATATCTGACTGGTAATAACCTTGAAACCTATGTATTTATATGTCTCCATAATGGAATCAAGTGTATGTAGATTGGCATAAACACAGATCAATGGAACAGGACAGAAAGCCCAGAGATAAACCTACATACCTATGGCTATCTCATCTATGACAAAGGAGCTAAGGATATACAATGGAGAAAAGACAGTCTCTTCAGTAATTGGTGCTGGAAAAACTGGACCCCTACACATAAAGGAATGAAATTAGAACACTCCATAACACCATACACAAAAATAGACTCTAAATTGATTAGAGATCTAAATATAAGACCAGACACTATAAAACACTTAGAGGAAACCATAGGCAGAACACTCTATGACATAAATCACAGCAAGATCCTTTTTGACCCACCTCCTAGAGAAATGGAAATAAAAACAGAAATCAACAAATGGGACCTAATGAAACTTAAAAGCTTTTACAAAGTACAGGAAAACATAAACAAGATGCAAAAACAATCCTCAGAATGGGAGAAAATATATTCAAATGAAGCAATTGACAAAGGATTAATCTCCAAACTTTACAAGCACCTCATGTAGCTCAATATCACAAAAAAGAAACAACCCAATCCAAAAACGGGCAGAAGACCTAATAGACATTTCTCCAAAGAAGATATACAGATTACCAAGAAACAGATGAAAGGATGCTGAACATCACTAATCATTAAAGAAATGCAAATCAAAACTACCGTGAGGTATCACCTCACAGCAATCAGAGTGGCAATCATCAAAAAAATCTACAAAACAATAAATGCTGGAGAGGCCTTTATTGGAGGAAAGGGAACACACTTGCACTGTGGTTGGGAATGTAAATTGATATGGGCACTAGGGAGAACAGTACGGAGGGTCCTTTAAATAACTAACAATAGAAGTACCATATGACACAACAATCCAACTACTGGGCAGTTGCCTTGCAAAAACCATAATTCAAAATGAGTTATGTACAAAAATTTTCATTGCAGCTCTATTTGCGTTAGCTAGGACATGGAAGCAACCTAAGTTTCCATCGACCGATGAATGGATAAAGAAGATCTGGCACATATATACAATCAAATATTACTCAACCATAAAAAGAAGCAAAACTGAGTTATTTGTACTGAGGTGGATGGACTTAGAATCTGTCCTACACAGTGAAGTAAGTCAGAAAGGGAAAAACAAATACTGTATGTTAACAGAGATATATGGAATCTAATGAAGAAAAAAAAGGATTTTGAAGAACCTAGTGGCAGGACAGGATTAAGGACACAGACATAGAGAAAGGACTTGAGGACACCGGAAGGGGGATGGGTAAGCTGGGACGAAGTGAGGGAGTGGCATGGACATAAATACATTACCAAATGTAATACCGATAGCTACTGGGAAGCAGCCACATAGAACAGGGAGATCAGCTCGGTGCTTTGTGACCACATAAAGGGGTGGGATATGGAGTTTGGGAGGGAGATGCAAGAGGAAGGGGATCTGGTGATATTTGTATATGTATAGCTGATTCACTTTGTTATACAGCAGAAACGAACAATCCACTGTAAAGCAATTATACTCCAATAAACGTGTAAAAGGAAAAAAAAAAGAAAGCCCAAGGATAAACCTACACAAATAGGGTCAACTAATCTATGACAAAGGAGGCAAGACTATACAATAGAGATAACACAGTCTCTTCAATCATTGGTGCTGGGAAATATGGAGAGCTACATGTAAAAGAATGAAATTAGAACACTCCCCGACACCATACATAAAAATATATTCAAAATGGATTAGAGACCTTAATGTAAGACCGGACAGTATAAATCTCTGAGAGGAAAACTTACGAAGGATACTCTGACTTAAATCACAGCAAGATCTTTTTTGATCCACCTCCTATAGTGATGAAATAGAAAAGAAAACTAAACAGATGGGACCTAATGAAACGTAAAAGCTTTTTCAAAGCAAAGGAAACTACAAACAAGACAAAAAGACAACCCTCAGAATGGCAGAAAATATTTGCAAACGAATCAATGGACAAATGATTAATCTCCAATATATATAAACAGCTCATGCAGCTCAATATTAATAAAACAAACAACCCAATACAAAAATGGAAGATCTAAATAGACATTTCTTCCATGAAGACATAGAGATGGCCAGTACGCACATGAAAATCTGCTCAACATCACTAATTATTAGAGAAATGGAAATCGAAACTACAATGAGGTATCACGTCACACCTGTTAGAATGGGCATCATCAGAAAATCTACAAACAACAAATACTGGTGAGGGTGTGGAGAAAAGGAACCTTCTTCCACTATTGTTGGGAATGTAAACCGATACAGTCTCTATGGAGAAGAGTATGGAGGTTCTTTAAAAAACTAAAAATAGAATTACCATATAATCCAGCAATCCCACTACTGGGCATATACCCAGAGAAAACCATAAATCAAAAAGACACATTCACCACAATGTTCACTGCAGCACTATTTACAATAGCCAGGTAATGAAAGCAACCTAAGTGCCCACAGACAGACGAATGGATAAAGACATGGTACATATATACAACGGAATATTACTCAGCCATACATAGGAATGAAATTGGGTCATTTGTAGAGACCTTGATGGATCTAGAGACTGTCATACAGAGTGAAGTAAGTCAGAAAGAGAAAAACAAATATTGTATATTAATGCATATATGTGGAACCTAGAAAAATGGTACAGATGAACCGGTTTGCAGGGCAGAGATAGAGACACAGATTTAGAGAACAAACATATAGACACCAAGGAGGGAACGCCATGTGAGGGTGGTGGTGGGATGAATTGGGAGACTGGGATTCACATGTGCACACTTATATGTATAAAATAGATATCCAATAAGAACTTGCTCTATAAAAGAAATAAATTTAAGATGTTGCTATGATGGCGGAAGAGTAAGACGCAGAGATCACCTTCCTCCCCACGGATACACCAGAAATACAGCTACACGTGGAACAACTCCTACAGAACACCTACTGAACGCTGGCAGAAGACCCCAGACCTCGCAAAAGGCAAGAAACTCCCCACATACCTGGGTAGGGCAAAGCGGAGAGATCCGCACACAGAGGATCGGTGCCGAGCGGCACTCACCAGCCCGAGCGGCTTGTCTGCTCGCCCGCCGGGGCGCGCAGCGCTGGAAGCTGAGGCTCGGGCTTTGGTCAGAGCGCAGGGAGATGACTGGGGCTGGCGGCGAGAACTCAGCCTGAAGGGGGCTAATGTGCCACAGCTAGCCGGGAGGGAGTCCGGGAAAACTCTGGAGCTGCCGAAGAGGCAAGAGACTTTTTCTTCCCTCTTGGTTTCCTGGTGCGCGAGGAGAGGGGATTAAGAGCACTGCTTAAAGGGGCTCCATGGATGGGCGCGAGTCGCGACTGAAAGCGCGGAGCCCAGTGACAGGCGTGGGACGCTGGGGCTGCTGCTGCCGCTGCCAAGAAGCCTGTGTGTGAGCACAGGTCACTGCCCACACCACCCTTCCGGGAGCCTGTGCAGCCCGCCACTGCCGGGGTCCCGGGATCCAGGGGCGGCTTCCCTGGGAGAATGCACGGCACGCCTCGGGCTGGTGCAACGTCACGCCGACCTCTGCCGCTACAGGCTCGCCCCGCACTCCGTGCCCCTCCCTCCCTCCCGGCCTGAGTGAGCCAGAGTCCCCGAAGTGGCTGCTCCTTTAACCCTGTCCTATCTGAGCGAAAAACAGACGCCCTCCGGCGACCTACACGCAGAGGTGGGGCCAAATCCAAAGCTGAGACCCAGGAGCTTTGAGAACAAAGAAGAGAAAGGGAAACCTCTCCCAGCAGCCTCAGAAGCAGAGGATTAAAGCTCCACAATCAACTTGATGTACCCTGCATCTGTGGAATACATGAATACACAACACATCATCCCAAATTGAGGAGCCCGGAGTCAGTGCTGTGCCTCTGAGGTGGGAGAGCCAACTTCAGGACACTGGTCCACAAGAGACCTCCCAGCTCCACATAATATCAAACGGCGAAAATCTTCCAGAGATCTCCATCTCAACACCAGCACCCAGCTTCACTCAACGACCAGCAGGCTACAGTGCTGGACACCCTAAGCCAAACAACTAGCAAGACAGGAACACAACGCCACCCATTAGCAGAGAGGTGGCCTAAAATCATAAAAAGTCCACAGACACCCCAAAACACACCACCAGACCTGGACCTGCCCACCAGAAAGACAAGATCCAGCCTCATCCACCAGAACACAGGCACTAGTCCCCTCCACCAGGAAGCCTACACAACCCACTAAACCATCCTTAGCCACTGGGGACAGACAACAAAAACAACAGGAACTACGAACCTGCAGCCTGCAAAAAGGAGACCCCAAACACAGTAACATAAGCAAAATGAGAAGACAGAAAAACACACAGCAGGAGAAGGAGCAAGATAAAAACCCACCAGACCTAACAAATGAAGAGGTAATAGGCACTCTACCTGAAAAATAATTCAGAATAATGATGGTAAAGATGATCCAAGATTCTATTTCCCAGATCCAAAATCTTGGAAATAGAATAGACAAAATGCAAGAAACAGTTAACAAGGACCTAGAAGAACTAAAGATGAATCAAGCATCGATTAAAAACACAATAAATGAAATAAAAATTACTCTAGATGGGATCAATAGCAGAATAACTGAGGCAGAAGAACGGATAAGTGAGATGGAAGATAAAATAGTGGAAATAACTGCTGCAGAGCAAAATAAAGAAAAAAGAATGAAAAGAACAGAGGACAGTCTCAGAGACCTCTGGGACAACATTAAACGCACCAACATTCGAATTATAGGGGTTCCAGAAGAAGAAGAGAAAAAGAAAGGGACTGAGAAAATATTTGAAGAGATTATAGTTGAAAACTTCCCTAATATGGGAAAGGAAATAGTTAATCAAGTCCAGGAGGCACAGAGAGTTCCATACAGAATAAATCCAAGGAGAAATACGCCAAGACACATATTAATCAAACTGTCAAAAATTAAACACAAAGAAATCATATTAAAAGCAGCAAGGCAAAAACAACAAATAACACACAAGGGAATCCCCATCAGGATAACAGCTGATCTCTCAGCAGAAACTCTACAAGCCAGAAGGGAGTGGCAGGACATACTTAAAGTGATGAAGGAGAAAAACCTGCAACCAAGATTACTCTACCCAGCAAGGATCTCATTCAGATTTGATGGAGAAATTAAAACGTTTACAGACAAGCAAAAGCTGAGAGAGTTCAGCACCACCAAACCAGCTTTACAACAAATGCTAAAGGAACTTCTCTAGGTAAGAAACACAACAGAAGGAAAAGACCTACAATAATGAACACAAAACAATTAAGAAAATGAGAATAGGAACATACATATCGATAATTACCTTAAATATAAATGGACTAAATGCTCCCACCAAAAGACACAGATTGGCTGAATGGATACAAAAATAAGACCCATATATATGCTGTCTACAAGAGACCCACTTCAGACCTAGAGACACATACAGACTGAAAGTAAGGGGATGGAAAAAGATATTCCATGCAAATGGAAACCAAAAGAAAGCTGGAGTAGCAATTCTCATATCAGACAAAATAGACTTTAAAATAAGGACTACTAGAAGAGACAAAGAAGGACACTACATAATGATCAAGGGATCGATCCAAGAAGAAGATATAACAATTGTAAATATTTATGCACCAAACATAGGAGCACCTCAATACATAAGGCAAATACTAACAGCCATAAAAGGAGAAATCGACAGTAACACACTCATAGTAGGGGACTTTAACACCCCACTTTTACCAATGGACAGATCATCCAAAATGAAAATAAATAAGGAAACACAAGCTTTAAATGATACATTAAACAAGATGGACTTAATTGATATTTATAGGACATTCCATCCAAAAACAACAGAATACACATTTTTCTCAAGTGCTCATGGAACATTCTCCAGGATAGATCATATCTTGGGTCACAAATCAAGCCTTGGTAAATTTAAGAAAATTGAAATTGTATCAAGTATCTTTTCCGACCACAATGCTATGAGACTAGATATCAATTACAGGAAAAGATCTGTAAAAAATACAAACACATGGAGGCTAAACAATACACTACTTAATAACGAAGTGATCACTGAAGAAATCAAAGAGGAAATTAAAAACTACCTAGAAACAAATGACAATGGAGACACGACAACCCAAAACCTATGGGATGCAGCAAAAGCAGTTCTAAGAGGGAAGTTTATAGCAATACAATCCCACCTTAAGAAAGAGGAAACATCGCGAATAAACAACCTAACCTTGCACCTAAAGCAATTAGAGAAAGAAGAACAAAAACATCCCAAAGTTAGCAGAAGGAAAGAAATCATAAAAATCAGATCAGAAATAAATGAAAAAGAAATGAAGGAAACGATAGCAAAGATCAATAAAACTAAAAGCTGGTTCTTTGAGAAGATAAACAAAATTGATAAACCTTTAGCCAGACTCATCAAGAAAGAAAGGGAGAAGACTCAACTCAATAGAATTAGAAATGAAAAAGGAGAAGTAACAACTGACACTGCAGAAATACAAAAGATCATGAGAGATTACTACAAGCAACTCTATGCCAATAAAATGGACAACCTGGAAGAAATGGACCAATTCTTAGAAATGCACAACCTGCCAAGACTGAATCAGGAAGAAATAGAAAATATGAACAGACCAATCACAAGCACTGAAATTGAAACTGTGATAAAAAATCTTCCAACAAACAAAAGCCCAGGAACAGATGGCTTCACAGGCGAATTCTATCAAGCATTTAGAGAAGAGCTAACACCTATCCTTCTGAAACTCTTCCAAAATATAGCAGAGGGAGGAACACTCCCAAACTCATTCTACGAGGCCACCATCACCTTGATACCAAAACCAGGCAAGGATGTCACAAAGAAAGAAAACTACAGGCCAATATCACTGATGAACATAGATGCAAAAATCCTCAACAAAATACTAGCAAACAGAATCCAACAGCACATTAAAAGGATCATACACCATGATCAAGTGGGGTTTATTTCAGGAATGCAAGGATTCTTCAATATACGCAAATCAATCAACGTGATACACCATATTAACAAACTGAAGGAGAAAAACCATATGATCATCTCAATAGATGCAGAGAAAGCTTTCGACAAAACTCAACACCCATTTATGATAAAAACCCTGCAGAAAGTAGGCATAGAGGGAACTTTCCTCAACATAATAAAGGCCATATATGACAAACCCACAGCCAGCATCGTCCTCAATGGTGAAAAACTGAAACCATTTCCACTAAGATCAGGAACAAGACAAGGTTGCCCATTTTCACCACTCTTATTCAACCTAGTTTTGGAAGTTTTAGCCACAGCAATCAGAGAAGAAAAGGAAATAAAAGGAATCCAAATTGGAAAAGAAGAAGTAAAGCTGTCACTGTTTGAAGATGACATGATACTATACATAGAGAATCCTAAAGATGCTACCAGAAAACTACTAGAGTTAATCAATGAATTTGGTAAAGTTGCAGGATACAAAATTAATGCACAGAAATCTCTGGCATTCCTATATACTGATGATGAAAAATCTGAAAGTGAAATCAAGGAAACACTCCCATTTACCATTGCAACAAAAAGAATAAAATATCTAGGAATAAACCTACCTAAGGAGACAAAAGACCTGTATGCAGAAAATTATAAGACACTGATGAAAGAAATTAAAGATGATACAAATAGATGGAGAGATGTACCATGTTCTTGGATTGGAAGAATCAACATTGTGAAAATGACTCTACTACCCAAAGCAATCTACAGATTCAATGCAATCCCTATCAAACTACCACTGGCATTTTTCACAGAACTAGAACAAAAAATTTCACAATTTGTATGGAAACACAAAAGACCCCGAATAGCCAAAGCAATCTTGAGAACGAAAAATGGAGCTGGAGGAATCAGGCTCCCTGACTTCAGACTATACTACAAAGCTACAGTAATCAAGACAGTATGGTACTGGCACAAAAACAGAAAGATAGATCAATGGAACAGGATAGAAAGCCCAGAGTTAAACCCACGGACATATGGTCACCTTATCTTTGATAAAGGAGGCAGGTATGTACAGTGGAGAAAGAACAGTCTCTTCCATAAGTGGTGCTGGGAAAACTGGATAGGGACATGTAAAAGTATGAGATTAGATCACTCCCTAACACCATACACAAAAATAAGCTCAAAATGGATTAAAGACCTAAATGTAAGGCCAGACACTATCAAACTCTTAGAGGAAAACATAGGCAGAACACTCTATGACATAAATCACAGCAAGATCCTTTTTGACCCACCTCCTAGAGAAATGGAAATAAAGACAAAAATAAACACATGGGACCTAATGAAATTTAAAGCTTTTGCACAGCAAAGAAAACCATAAACAAGACCAAAAGACAACCCTCAGAATGGGAGAAAATATTTGCAAATGAAGCAACTGACAAAGGATTAATCTCCAAAATTTATAAGCAGCTCATGCAGCTCAATAACAAAAAAACAAACAACCCAATCCAAAAATGGGCAGAAGACCTAAATAGACATTTCTCCACAGAAGATATACAGACTGCCAACAAACACATGAAAGGATGCTCAACATCTTTACTCATTAGAGAAATGCAAATCAAAACTACAATGAGATATCATCTCACACCAGTCAGAATGGCCATCATCAAAAAATCTAGAAACAATAAATGCTGGAGAGGGTGTGGAAAAAAGGGAACACTCTTGCACTGCTGGTGGGAATGTGAATTGGTACAGCCGCTATGGAGAACAGTATGGAGGTTCCTTAAAAAAACTACAAATAGAACTACCATATGACCCAGCAATCCCACTACTGGGCATATACCCTGAGAAAACCATAATTCAAAAAGAGACATGTAGCAAAATGTTCATAGCAGCCCTATTTACAATAGCCCGGAGATGGAAACAACCTAAGTGTCCATCATCGGATGAATGGATAAAGAAGATGTGGCACATATATACAATGGAATATTACTCAGCCATAAAAAGAAATGAAATTGAGCTATTTGTAATGAGGTGGATAGACCTAGAGTCTGTCATACAGAGTGAAGTAAGTCAGAAAGAGAAAGACAAATACTGTATGCTAACACATATATATGGAATTTAAGAAAAAATAATGTCATGAAGAACATAGGGGTAAGACAGGAATAAAGACACAGACCTACTAGAGAATGGACTTGAGGATATGGGGAGGGGGAAGGGTAAGCTGTGACAAATTGAAAGAGCGGCATGGACATATATACACTACCAAACGTGAGGTAGATAGCTAGTGGGAAGCAGCCGCATAGCACAGGGAGATCAGCTCGGTACTTTGTGAGCGCCTGGAGGGGTGGGATAGGGAGGGTGGGAGGGAGACGCAAAAGGGAGGGGATATGGAAACATATGTATATGTATAACTGATTAAATTTGTTATAAAGCAAAAAAATAAAATAAAATAAAATTAAAAAAAAAAGAAATAAATTTAAAAAAATATAAATAAATAAATAACATTTAATAAAATAAAACAGAAAAAAGTATTTCCCTTCACATAGACGTCTTTATATTAATGCATTACTTCCATGTTTATATCTCCAAATTAAAAAAAAGAGGAATAAATAAAATGTAACTTGAACCAAAAAGAAAAAAAGAAAAAAAAAAAAAAAAACAGAACCCACCAGTTATACAGAGGAAAATCGTATCAGGGCACTTGCTCCAGTGGTAAAAAATTCTTAAGTTGGTCAGAGGTGGGAAATCGTCTCCCATGCAGTCAGCAGTGCTCCCCCACACAAGGAGCATCCTCATTGCAAAGCTGGGGGAATGTGTCGAGGCGTCTGTGAGTAAATGTGAGCTGAGCCCCAGTCCTGCTGCAGCTGAACTCTTCCCACCCTTTCCAGGTAAAACACCTGAATATGTACAAGCACTTGCAAGCCTAGAGGAAAGGCTGTGGAGCCACACTAGCGAGAGCACGCAGGCCGACTTGGTGCCTGCAGGCCAGCCAGGATGGTCCTGGCCCCAGATGCTCTTCTGGAATCTTTCCATTTCCCTGCCTGAGATACCCCTCCTGCCACGGCCCCCACTGCTTTTTTACTTCCTCACCTCTGCCTGGGGAGAAATTCCAGTGGCAGGTATGGATGACACATCCTCTTCTTTAGCAGGTGGCAGCCTGGCAACTCCTGCAGAAAATCCAGCAGAGCCCCACTCACACTGGGCCACCCACAAAGCCACGGCCCCTCACTCCCTCCCACCACCCCAGCCCCGACACTGCTGACGGGGCAGAGAATATGGCGTCAGGCACAGCTACAGGGGCTCTTGCTGACTGGAGAGGTGTTTATATTGACCTCAACCCAGGCACACCTGTGGGGTGGGGGCTGGCAGGCAGTGTCAGGCTGCCCAAATCAGCCAATCCTCACCCCTCAGGGGCTCACAGTTGCAGAAAATGAACCTTGCTAAACGGGTCAGTCCCAAGGAACAGGTGTGGGCTCTTGAGAGTCAGGCTAGACAAGGGGCTGCAGCTGCGGCTTGTTTTCTTATCATTTTATCTGGTCCATGAGTGGAAAACGACTTCAAGAAGACCCTATCCTAATGAGAGGAACCCAGGAGTCAGGGAGAGGAGTGATGGTGGGTGGAGACAGAGGCCTGGTGCCCTGGCTGCAGTGGAAGTGTCTGGAAGACCAGGCAGAGAGAGGCTGCACAGAGTGATAGCCAGGGTCACAGACCTGTCAGAGCTGCTGTTTGTTAGTTCAAGTCCTGCTCTGAGGTGTTCTGTGTCAGCTGTGAGCGACAGGTGAGCTGGGGGTTCTCTGCAAGGTGGGTTATGTGCACAGTTCCTGTGTGTCCAGCCCTGCTGGGGTACCTGCCCAGGGGAGTTCCATATCCTGGGAAGGGCCTGACTATGAGAGCCCCATGGGCTGCTGGGTAGCTGCACAGGTGAGCTCCATAACCTGGGAGGGACTTGAACACGAGAGCCCCGTGGGCTGTGGGGTGCGGGATGCAGCCCAGGTGAGCTCCATATCCTGGGATTTGCCTGATCACTAGAGCCCCATGGGCTGCTGGAGACCTGGTAAAGGATATCAGGACAGTCAGTGAAGCCACAGAGGATATACATCCAGTAGCTCCTATTTCCTACACCCTGCTGCTCATTCTACCATCCACCAGGCCATGGCATTCTGTATTACACTTCAATGATACCTTCTTCTGTATTCCATTCATCTCAGAGTCACAAGAATTTTTGGCTTGTGAGTGGCAGGACACAACATGCAACACAAGCAAAAATGCTGGGCCGTCCTGCCCCAATGGTTCAAAAATCCCCACACCATCATTGGGTAATGTCCTCTAAAGACCTAAAAGTTCTACCTATGTAAAAGAGAACCCTCCTTCAATATGCAGATGACATTCTGATCGCCAGGCCTACTAAAGATGCCTCTGAACTACCTAGCCAAGAAAGGATAGAAGGTGTCCAAGAAAAAGGCTCAAATATCCCAGGCTCAGGTGACATGCCTGGGCTTCATTCTCACAGATATTCGGAGAAACGCATCCCAGGATAGGGAAGAAGCCATTTGCAGCCTTACCTCTTCTAAAACTAGAAGACAGCTTATGGGTTCCTGGGGAGGCCAAGGTTTTCTGCATCTGGATCCCTAACTACTGTCTAATAGCTGGGCCTCTACATGAAACACTGACACGAAAAGATGATGATCCTTTTGAATAGAATCCAGAAGCAGCCTTTCAAGAATGGAAAGAGCAGTCAATACAGATCCTTGCCCAGGAACTCACTAATTTAGCTAAACCCTTTGACCTTTACATAACCGGTCAAAGGTTAATCGCCCTTGGAGCCTTAGTGCAAAAACAGGGACCACTTGAAATGGAGCAACACAAGAATGCCCTTCAGGTATGATAAACTATGGTCACCAAGGGCTTAGCCCACCGACTCATCAGGCCAGGATACTGGGGTATCTAAAAAGCTAGAAATCAGCAGCCCACAAGGCCAGCTCCCTCCTAAGGGAAAAGGACCCACGTGGTGATCCTAACCACCCATCATGCCCTGAAGTTGCAGGGGTCGCTCTGTGGACACACTGACCTCGAGTGAGGAGGCCTTCCAACTCCAACCTCCAGAGAGACAAATGGGGGCATTGGGCCCCCAAGATGACTTCTGTGACCATCACTTGACCTGGAGTTTCTCTCAGAAAACAAGAAGACTGTGCCCCGAAAGAGCAGACTACTGCTTGCAGGACTTACTGCACCCAGAGGGGAGCTAATAAGCTTGGCGGGGGAAAAGTATATCACACTTTCACCATAGTAAACCCTACAGACACCACGGTGATGGTGGCCAATATGACTGGCTGGACTGCTGGCTACTTCTAAAGGCCGTTGACTCAGTGGACGTCATGGTCCTGTATCACCACTGACACTGGACTGTCTGGGAGTTACGCGGGCAGGGCTCTGACACATGGTGCTGTTTGTACATTAATTCAGGGACCTAATTAAAGAAAGCACAGACTACTGGTCAGAGCATCTAGGCTGGCAAAAACCGTCAGCCTAAGGTCACCGAACAAATGTGGGGTGGGGTGAAACCTGCCACCATAGCATCACTGCGCACCTCTTTCCTGGACCCTTAAAGGTCATTAGAATCTATAACACTTCCACTGCTGGTGCTCAGGCGGACGAGAAGTGAGGCAGGAGGATTTGGAACAATCAACCTCACCTGGAGGCTGGTGGGGAGACGTTTTGCCCCTCACCCCAGGTATCAGGGCTCCCACCACAGCATGAAACAGTTACAAAAGAGGTGTCTGCACCCTCAACACCCCAAGAATGAGGAACGGAACAAAAGCAGAGGAGGTGCTCATCTCTGGCAACGTTCATTAAAAATTCCTGGGAGATAAAAAGAGATTCTGGGCAATAAAATAAAGTCTAAGCTGTTTTTCCTTTGTGCTTTGTCTAATTTCACGTGCTCCTAGGGTTCCGCATGCAGAGGTCCCACACCCGGCACTTCAGACCCGATTTCCTAGTGCAGAATGGCTGGGTCGACACCTCAGCTAGCGGAGTCCGATGCAGACTCCACGGCATAGAGCCTGGGCTGCAGCCAACCCAGCCATCGAGAGCTCCATCCCCTAACTCCCAATGACGCTGCCGGGATCCCTACACAGCAGCCCAGCCCACAGCCCGTGGGGGAGTGCACGCTCTCACCTCTCCATTCGGTTTTCAAAATAATGTTTCCTTTGCTTCTGAACCAAACTCAGTCTTGATCTCTTGGCTCCAATGACACTGGGCTCGGGGACTACTGTTGGGGTCCACTCTGGAGGATCAGTAACAGAAATTGAGAACATTGTAACTTCAATGAACAGATGTGTGAGCCAAACTGTAGTTAACATAGAGCAGTGTATAATGCTCGGGTAAAATAAGATTTTTCTAAGACTTACATTTGATAATTCCATCACTTTACTACAGGCAAGTTCAGTGCAGACGCCTGTCTTATTTGTCAGGTCAACATTAGAGAAATGAAGTGATTTATTTCCATGGTTGTACATCGAATACTCTTGGCTGAAGCTTCAATCTTGTTTTGAATGCTTTTCCATTGAAAAGGATACCTCTCTTTCAGCTCCCCCATTCCTGAGCAGTATAAAATCTTATAATTTATTATTACCAAAGGGGAAAGGTAGGAAAAGGGATAAATTAACAGTTTGGGATTAACACATACACACTGCTATGTATAAAATAGATCATCAACAAGGAATTACTGTTTAGCACAGGGAACTACACTGAATATTTTGCAATAACCTATAAGGGGAAATAATCTGAAAAAGAATCGATATTTTTACTGACATCATCTATCAATGACAGATAAAATGTAACCTAAGCAAGGCCGATGGTGAGCGCTTCTGAACCTGAAGATTTCAGTCATCTAAAGTTGGGCTTTGCCTATTTCCCAAGGCCCTTAATGGACATACGTGTAGCCGTAGCTTAAAAATTCCCCAGTTTGGGGTTCGGGGAGGCACTGATTTGGAAAAAATCCCTGGTGTTCTCCTTACATGCACGGGACCCTTCCTACAGCTAAAACATGCCTGTCACACCTAGAGGATGGTACACCGTTTGATCGGAAAAAGTTTGGCAAAGGCACCTCATCTCCTCATCGCCTGGTGCACGGGTTCACCCCTCCAGCATCTTTCCTGACAATCTCCTCACTTGGGGATATCAGAACCGTCAACATCCTGTTGCACACAGTTTGGAATTTGTCCAGAGGATGAAGCAGAAGGATGAGAAAAATTTAGAGACAAGTCTTAGTTGTTCGGACAGGCAAATGCCACTCTAATTTCTTATCTGGAAGACAAATTCATCAAAGGCTAGATTTGCCCATGGAAAGAGAATAGGGCTAGAGGAAATCCCGCTGTTTTGTGTCCAGTTTCCAAAAACACAAGTTGAAAAATGGAACTCGGGGGCACTAAAATTCATGAAACTGCAGAGTTGAAAATATCTATTGTCGAAGAATGTCTTGAGGTATGTCACACAAAAGGACTTGTAAGCAAGTGAGAGTGGCAGGAAACAGATTTGAAGAGGTAGAAAGGACTCCCCATTAAAGCACAAGAAAAGGGGCTGAACATCGCCAATGATGCAGTTGGCTCAAAAGGGCGTATGCATTTTTTTCTGAATATATTCAAGTAAAGGCCATACACACTTTTTATCCAACCAAACAGGTGGGCACTGGAAATCAATACTACAAAATGTATCACTTCACATCAGTCAGAAGGGCCATCCACATAAAGTGTAAACACCAGAAATGCAGGACAGGGTGAGGAGAAAAGCGAGCCCTGTGAGGCTGATAGTGGAAATGTAATTTGCCAACGGCCACTCTGGAGAAGTGTATTGTGTTTGCTAAAACATCTAAAAACTGAGCTACAGAGCATAGGGCACTTGCACTCATGGGCGTATACCTTGGGAAAAACAAAAAATGACAGAAAACAGGCACCCCAACGTTTACCACCTCTCTGTTAAAAAGGGCCTCCACTTGGATATAACCTAAATGTCCCTGGAAGGATAAAATGGATAAAAGAGATCGGGTACTTATGTAGAGTGGAATATTACTCATCCAGAAATCAATGAAATAAGGCCGGTTGTAACAACTCTGGAGGAGTTACATATGATCATTCTAAGTGACACATGTCAGAAAGAAAAAGACACATATCATAAGATGTCACTTAAAGGTGGAATCAAAAATGGCTACACATGAAATAAACTACAAAACAGAAACATAGTCAAATATGTAGAAAATAGACATAAGGCTGCTAAATGGAAAAACTGGGGAATGGTGAGGTATTATCCAGGAGGTTGAAATTAGCAAAGATACCATTCCAAGTATCGAATTGAATAACTGGCAAGGCCTACACGGTACCTCAAAGAACTGCACTCAGTCCACTCAAGTCACTGGAAAATAATACATATGACTCGTAAGCATCTGAGAAAGAATTTATTGTTGTCTCACAGTACATGAATCAAGTGGATGTACAGCAGCAAAAAACAGAGCTTTGAAAATCAGCTGTAACCAATATAAAAATAAATTTAAAAATATTTATAAAAACAGTGAGACAGACAAAAATTCTTACAACTTTTGTTGAAGGGTTACGATGTAACATGGATTGAACACATGTAGACCCACAGCAGGATGATATATAAGGCTGGAATCTATTCACGCTAAGACATGTTAGAGAGGCTGGGTGAGGAAATGCAGACCTTTTAAAGTAATACTGCCTGGTACCCATTCCATGGGTCCGAAATCTGCACTTTCAAGGGAATCTTCTGACAGGGAAAACATGCCTGGGAAACCGAGATGAATGTACACCGTGTGCTCAGGAAAGGTGTCTAAAATGCACCTCATTTTTGATCTCCTGGTGCTGGTGTTCGCCATTCCAGCCACATTACTAACAATCTCCCCACTTGGAGAATCAGCACCTTTAACCTCCTGTTTCACACAGTTTGCAAATTTTGCAGAGGATAAATGGGAAGAGGAGGAACCAATGAGAGACTAGCTGTAGGAGTTTTGACAGGCACATGTCACTCTAATTTTCCATTAGGAAGAAGAATTAACCAAAGGCTCAGCCTGCCTCCCCAGAACCAGAATAGGGCCGGAATTAATCCAATGGTTTGGCGGCCAGCTCACAAAAAAAGCGAGGTGCAAAATGGAGCTCAGGAGCAGAAAATTCAAAGACCTGCAAAGATATAAATGATAACCAACGTCCAAAAATATATTCAGGTAAGGCAACGAAGAGGTTCTGAATGAGAGGCAGAATTGCAGGAAACATTTTTCAAAAGGTAGATTGTACTCACATTTAAAGCATATGAAAAGCAGCAGAATTTCTAAAATGATGCAGTTGGGCAAAAGGGTGTATGCGTTTTATTCGTGAATATCTTCAGGAAAAAAACACATACAGAGTTTTTGGCCAACCAAGCAAGAGGGAAATGCAAATCCGCACAATAAAGAAGTCTCAATTTCCACTGCTCAGAAAGGGCATCCAAAAATGTGTACAAATCAAAAATGCAGGAGAGGCCATGGAAAACAGGGAGACTAGTCACGCTGATGGGTGGGGTATAAATATCCAAGAGCTACTCTGAAGAAGTGTATGCTGTTTCCTAAAATATCTAAAATACAAAGCCCCCGAGCAAAGGGGACTTCAACTCATGGACATATGACTTGGGAAGATTAAATATCAACAAGACACAGGCACCCAAAAATTTAGGGCTGCTCTGCATACAAGAACCTCAACTTTGGTACACCTAAAGTTTCCCAGGAAAAAGAAATGCATAAAGCACTTGTGGTAATTTTGTACAACGGAATATCACTCAGATGTGAAATCAATGTCATAAGGCCAGTAGCAGCATAATGAGAGGATTTAGGTATGATGATTCTAAGGGAAATTAGTCCCACAGAAAAAGAATCTTATCAGAAGATATCACTTACAGAGGGGATGTCAACATCACAACACATGAACTGAATTAGGAAAGAGAGCAGCATCTCACATTTAGAAAACACTCTTATGCCTCCTTAAGGGGAAAGGAGAGGTGGGGTGATGCATAAAACCAGAGTTTGATATTAGCACAGGTACCATTCCATAAACCAAATACAGAATAGAAAAGACCTACACCTTCCTCAGTGAACGGGACTCAAAACCCCTATTCCCCACAGAGGAATATATCTGATTAGTAAGAATCTTAAAACCTATGTATTGATATGCCTCTGTAAGGGAATCAAGTGTGTCTAGACCGGCATAAACACGTCAGTGAAAATCAGCTCAACCCCATTATAAAAATGAATTTCAAAAACAAAACAAAAAACAGCGAAATTCTTACACAATTCCTTCAGGGGTTCTAATGAAACCTAGAATGACCCTATCTGCAAAGACAGCTGGATGAGACATAAGGCTGGACACTTGGGACTGAGAGGACTGGTAAGATTGGGAGAGAAAATGCAGACCCTTTAAAGTAGTAATGCATGCCACCATTCCATGGGTCCCAAATTTCCAGGTAGAAGGGAATATCACTACAGTTATAACATGTATGGGAAACCTAGAGAATGGACACCCTGTGATGGGGAAAGGTTTCTGAAAGTCTCCTACTTTTTCCTCTCCTTGTGCTACAGTTTGGCTTTCCAACTACTTTACTATCTATCCCCCAACTTAGGAGTGGCATCCCCTATAACCTCCTGGTTGTCACAGTTTGCTAATTGTGCAGAGGATGAAAGGGAAGAGGGAGAACCAATCAGAGAGTAGATGTAGGCCTTTGGACGGACACATGTCTCTCTAAATTCCCGTCAGGAAGAAGAATTAAGCAAAGCCTCAGCCACCCACAGGGAACCAGTATAGCCACCCCTGGAACCAGTATAGGTCCTGAAGCAAAATTGTGGATTTGCGGTCAGCTCCCAAAAATGGGATTTGAAAATTGGAGCTCAGGGGCAAAGCAAATCAAAAACCTGCAGAGTTATAAAGGACTACTCTCTTCCAAAAATCTGTTGAGGGAAGGCAACAAAGCGGACTTGAAAATGAGGCAGAATTGTACAAAACATATTTCAAGAGGTAAATTGGAATCGCCTTTAAAGCACAGGAAAGGCATCACAACTTCGAGAATGATGCACTTTGCCAAAAATAGCATATGACTTTTCTCCTGAATATATTCAGGAGAAAAGGCATAGGCCCTTTTTGGCCAATCAAGCAAGCGTGCAATGCAAATCCACACTACAAAGAATTGTCATTTCCCACCGGTCCAAAAGGACATCCGAAAATCTGAAAAACCAGAAAGGCAAGATAGAGATGAGAAGGGCATAAAGCAATATGATCCCAAGGGTCATGGAGGATTGTGATGACAAGAGCATGGAGCATTGTGATGACAAGATTATGTATCATTTTGCCGTCAAAGGCATTGTGAAGACAAGGTTCATGGAGCACTGTGATGACAAGCGTCATGGAGCATTGTGATTACAGGGTTCATGGAGCATTGGGATGACAAGGGCATTGAACATTGGGATGAGAATGTCATTGAGCGTTCTGATGACATGCATCATGGAGCTTTGTGATGACAAGGGCATGGAGCATTGTGATTACAGGGGTCTTGGAGCACTGTGATGACAAGGGCATTGGACATTGGGATGAGAATGTCATGGAGCGTTCTGATGACATGCATCATGTAGCTTTGTGATGAGAAGGGCATGGAGCATTGTGATTACAGGGGTCGAGGAGCACTGTGAGGAAAAGTGCATGTAACATTGTGATGAAAAAGGCATGGAGCCTTGTCATGAAAGGGTTCAAAGAGCATACTGATGACAAGTGTCAGCGACCATTGTGATGACAAGGGTATTGAGCATTGTGATGACAAATGTCATGGAGCATTGTGATTAGAAGACCATGGATAATTGTGATGACTTGCGTTATGGGGAGCTGTGATGATAAGTGTTAGGGAATATTGTGATCACAAGGATTTGGAGCATTGTGATGACAGAGGTCATAGAGCATTTTGATTTCATTGTGATGACAATAGCATGAAGCATTATGATGATGCGCATTGGTGCATTGTGATGACAGCGTTCATGGAGCATTGAGATGAAAAGGGGCATGGAGCATTATGATTACAGGAGTCTTGGATCATTGTGATGAAAAGGGCATGGAACATTGGTCTGAAATATTTCATGGATTATTGTGATGAGAGGGGGCAAGGAGCATTTTGATAACAAGGGTACGAAACACTGTGATACATGGTTCATGGAGGATTGTAATGACAAGTGCATGGAGCATTGTGAGAAGAATGGCATTGAGCATTGTGATGAAAAGCATCATGGATCCTGTGATGACAAGGGCTTGGAACAATGTGATGAGATGTTTTTAGAGCATTTTGATGACAATGGCATGGAGCATTGTGATGCCACGTGTCATGGAGTTTTTTGATGACAAAGGTCACGGAGCATTTTGATGACAAGGGTGTGGTGCATTCTCTTGTGAAGGGCAGGGAGCATTGTGATGACAGGGTCATGGAGCAATTTGATGAAAAGTGTCATGGAATATTTTGATGACACGGGTTATGGAACATTGTGATGTCAGGAGTCATGGAACATTTTCATGATGGTGTTGTGGACCATTGTGATGACAGGGGAGTGGGTGTATTGTGATGACTAGTGAGGGAACATTTTGATATCATTCGTGAGAGAGCATTTTGATAAGAAGTGCATGGAGCATTGTGATGACAAGTTTTATGGAGCATTGTGAGGACAAGGTTGTTGAGCATTGTGATGAGAAGCACATGGCGCATTGTGATGACATGGGTCAAGGAGCACTGTGCTGACAAAGGCATGGAGCATTGTGATGACAAGGGTCAACGAGCATTTTGATGAAAATGTCATGGAGCATTTTGGTGACAAATGTCACAGAACCGTATGATGACGAGGGCATGGACCATTGTGATGACAAAGGTCATGAAGCATTGTGATTACTGGAGTCACGGAGCATTGTGATGACAGGGGTCATAGAGCATTGTGATGAAAAGGCAATGAGCATTGTGATGACAGGGGCATGGAGCATTGGCCTGACATGTTTCATGGATTATTGTGATGACAGTGGGCATAGTGCAATGTGATGACAAAGGCATGGAGCATTGTGATGAGAAGGTCATGGAGTATTTTGAAGACAGGTCTCAGGGAGCATTGTGATGACATATGTCATGGTCCATTGCGCTGACAATGGAATGGAACGTTGTGATGCCAAGTGTCATGGAGGATTGTGATGACAAATGTAATGGAGCATTTTGATGACAAGGGCTTGGAGCATTGTGATGACAAGGGACATTGAGAATTTTTATGACAAGTTCATGAAACATTGTGATGAGAAGCACATGGAGCTTCCTAAGACAGGGGTCATGGAGCATTGCGATGACAAGTGCATAGAGAATTGTGATGACAAATCATGTAACATGGTGATGAGAAGTGTCATGGAGCATAGCGATGCCAAGAACGAGGAGAATTGTGATGACAGTGGACATGGAGCATTGTGATGACCAATGCATGGAGAATTGTGATGGCAAGACCGTGGAGCATTGTGATGAAAAAACCGTGGATAATTGTGATGACAAGCGTCATGGAACACTGTAATGACAAGGGGAATGGAGCATTGTGATGACAGTGGCCATGGAGCATTGTGATGACAAGGGTCATGGAGCATTTGGATGACAAGGGCGTGGAGCATTGTGATGAGAAGACCATGGATAATTGTGATGACGAGAGTCATGGAGCACAGTAATGACAAGGGGTATGGAGCATTGTGATGACAGTGGCCATGGAGAATTATGATGACAAGGGTCATGGAGTATTCTGATGACAAGCTTGTGGAGTATTGTGACGACAATGGCATGGAGAATTGTGATGAAAAGGGCATGGAGCATTGTGATGAAAAAGGCATGAAGCCATTTCATGATAGGTTTCAAGGAGCATTCTGATGACAAGTGTCAGGGAACATTGTGATGACAAGTGTATTGAGAATTGTGATGAAAAAATTCATGGAGCATTTTGACGAAAAGGGCATAGAGTATTGTGATGACAGGCATCATGGAGCATTGTGATGACAAGTGTTATGGAACATTGTGATCACAAGTATTTGGAGCATTGTGATGAAAGAAGTCATGGATCATTTTGTTGTCAAGGAGCATGGAGCATTGCGATGACAAGGGCATGAAGCAATGTGATCCCAAGGTTCATGGAGGATTGTGATGACAATGGTAAGGGAGTATTGTGATGACAAGCAAATGGAGCATTTTGATGACAAGGTCATGTAGCCTTTTGCTGACACAGGCATGGAGCATTGTGATGATACGGGTCATAGAGCACTGTGATGGGAAGCATCACGGATCATTGTGATTGCAGGGGTCATGGAGCATTGGGATGGCAAGTACATGGATCATTGTGATGACAAGTGTCATGGAGCATTGGGCTGAAAATGTTCATGGAGCATTGTGATGACTAGGGAATGGAGCATTGTGATGACAAGAGTCCCGGATCACTGTGTTGTCAGGGGTCATGGAGCGTTGTGATGTCAGTGGTCATGGAGCATTGTGATGATAGGGATCATGAAGCATTGTGATGAGAAGTTCCTGGAGAATAGGACTGAAAATGTTCAGGAAGTATTGTGAGGACAGGGGTCATGGAGCATTGTGATGACAAGGGAATGGAGCACTGTTATGAAAAGTTCCTGGAGCATTGTGATGAGAAGACCATGGAGCCTTGTAATAACAAGTCTCATGGAGCATTCTCATGAAAAGGGACATGGAGTATTGTGATGAGAGGGGTCTTGGAGCATTGTGATGACAAGGGCATGGAGCATTGTGATTACTGGTGTCTTGGAGCACTGTGATGAAATTGGCATGGATCATTGTTATGAAAATGGTATAGAGCCTTGTCATGACATGGTTCCAGGAGCATACTGATGACAAGTGTCAGGGAGCATTGTGATGACAAGTGTATAGAGCATTTTGATGACAAAGGTCATGGAGCACTGTGATGAGAAGACCATAGATAACTGTGATGATGAGCGTCATGGGGCGTTGTGATGAAAAGGGTTATGGAACATTGTGATCACAAGGATTTGGAGCATTGTGATGAGATAGATCATCGAATATTTTGACTTTATTGTGATGACAATAGCCTGAAGCATTATGATGATGGGCATGGTGCATTTTGATGACAGGGTTCATGGAGCATTGAGATGCAAAGGGGCATGGAGCATTGTGATTAGAGGGTTCATGGAGCATTGTGATGACAATGGTATGGAGCATTGAGATGCCAAGGGTCATGGAGCTTTGTGATGACAAAGGTCATGGAGCATTTTGATGACAAGGGCGTGGTACATTGTGATGAGAATGGCAGGGAGCATTGTGATGACAGGGTCATAGAGCAATTTGATGAAAAGGGTCATGGAATATTTTGATGACAGGGGTTATGGAACATTGTGATGTCAGGGGTCATGGAGCATTTTGATGAAAAGGATCATGGAGAATTATGATGACAGGGGTTATGGAACATTGTGTTGTCAGGGGTCAATGAGCATTTTGATAAAAGTGTTATGGAGCATTTTGATGACGGGGTTATGGAACATTGTGATGTCAGGGGTCATCGAACTTTGTGATGATATGTGCATGTAGCATTGCAAAGACAAAAGTCATGGAACATTGTGATGACATGGGTGAGGGAGTATTGTGATGAACAGTGCTGTAATATTGTGATATCATTGGTGAGAAAGCATTTTGATGAGAAGTGCATGGAGAATTGTGATGACAAGTTTTATGGAGCATTGTGGTCACAAGATTGTGGAGCACTGTGATGAGAAGTGCAGGGTGCATTGTGATGACATGGGTCATGGAGCATTGTGCTGACAAGCGCATGGAGCATTGTGATGACAAGGGTCATGGAGCATTGTGCTGAGAAAGGCATAGAGCATTGTGATGACAAGGGGCAAAGAGCATAGTGATGAAAAGTTCATGGAGCATTGTGGTTAAATATGTCACAGAGACTACTGATGACGAGGGCATGGACCATTGTGATGACAAAGGTCATGAAGCATTGTGATGAATGGAGGCATGGAGCATTGTGATGACAGGGGTCATGGAGCATTGTGATAACAAGGGCATGGAGCATTGTGATGACAAGGGAATGGAGCACTGGTCTATAAAAGTTTCATGGATATTTGTGATGACTGTTGGAATGGCGCATTGTGATTTCAAGGGCATGGAGCATTGTGATGACCAGGTGATGCAGTATTTTGAAGACAGTTGTCAGGGAACATTGTGATGACATATGTAATGGCCCATAGTGATGACAATGGCATGGAGCATTTTGATGCCATGTGTCATGGATGATTCTGATGACAAAAGTAATGGAGCATTGTGATGACAATGGCTTGGAACATTGAGATGACAAGGGTCAGGGAGCATTGTGTTGACAGGTGCATGGAGAATGTGACGAAAAGGGTCATGGAGTATTCTGATGACAAGCTTGTGGAGTATTTTGATGACAATGGCATGGAGCATTGTAATGAAAAATGCATGGGGCATTGTGATGAGAAGTGTATTGAGAATTGTGATGACAAAGGTCATGGAGCATTGTGAGGAAAAGGGCATGGAGTATTGTGATGACAGGCATCATGGAGGGTTGTGATGCCAAGTGTTATGGAACCTTGTGAAAACAAGGGTTTGGAGCATTGTGATGACAGGGGTCATGGATCATTTTGATTTCAAGGAGCATGGAGCATTGTGATGACATGGGCATGAAGCAATGTGATCCCAAGGTTCAAGGAGTACTGTGATGACAATGGTAATGGAGTATTGTGATGACAAGCAAATAGAGCATTTCAATGACAAGGTCATGTAGACTTTTGCTGACACAGGCATGGAGCATTGTGATGACAGGTGTCATGGAGCACTGTGATGACAAGCATCACGGAGCATTGTGAAAACAGGGGTCATGGAGCATTGGGATGACAAGGGCATGGATCATTGTGATGACAAGGGTCATGGAGCATTGGGCTGAAAATGTTCATGGAGTATTGTGATGACAGGGGTCATGGAGCATTTTGATGAGAAGGTCATAGAGCATTGGGCTGAATATGTATATGGAGTGTTGTGATGACAGGGATCATGGAGCATTTTGATGACAAGTTCCTGGAGCACTTTTATGAGAATACAATGGAGATTTGTGATGACAAGTCTCATGGAGCATTCCGATGAAAATGGACATGGAGCATTGTGATTACAGGGGTCTTGGAATATTGTGATGACAAGGGCATGGAGCATTGTGAGGAGAAGGCCATGGAGCATTCTGATGACATGTGTCATTGAGTTTTGTGATGACAAGGGCATGGAGCATTGTGATTACAGGTGTCTTGGAGCATTGTGATTAAAAGGGCATGGATCATTGTGATGAAAAAGGCATGGAGACGTGTCATGACAGGGTTAATGGAGCATACTGATGACAAGTGTCAGGGAGCATTGTGATGACATGTGTATTGAGAATTGTGATGACAAAGGTCATGGAGCATTGTGAGGAGAAGACCATGGATAATAGTGATGATGAGCGTCATAGGGTGTTGTGATGATAAGTGTTATGGAACATTGTGATCACAAGGGATTGGAGCATTGTGATGACAGAGGTCATGGAGCATATTGATTTAATTGTGATGACAATAGCCTGAAGCTTTTTGATGACGGGCATGGTCCATTGTGATGACAGGGTTCATGGAGCATTGAGATGAAAAGACGCATGGCGCATTTTGATTACAAGGGTCTTGGAGCATTGTGATAACAAGGGCATGGAGCATTGTGGTGACAGGGCCATAGAACATGAAAATGGCATGAAGCATTTTGATTAGATTGGTCGTGGAGCATTGTGATGACAAGTGTTATGGAGCCTTGTGATGACAATGCCATGGAAAATTGTGATGGCAGGTGTCATGGAGCATCGTTATGACAGAGGTAAAGGAGCATTGTGATGAGAAGGGCATGGAGCATTGGTTTGAAATGTTTCATGGTTTATTGTGATGAGAGTGGGCATAGAGCATTGTGATGATAAGGGCATTGAACACTGTGATACATGGGTCATGGAGGATTGTAATGACAAGGGCATGGGGCATTGTGATGAGAAGCGCATCGAGCATTGTGATGACAAGTGTCATGGAGCTTTGTGATAACAGGGCATGGAGCAATGTGATGAGAGGGTTCATGGAGCATTGTGAAGACAATGACATGGAGCATTGTGATGCCAACTGTCATGGCGCTTTGTGATGACACAAGTCATGGAGCATTTTGATGATAAGTGCATGCTGCATTGTGATGAGAAGGGCAGGGAGTATTCTGATGACAGGGTCATGCAGCAATATGATGAAAAATGTATTGGAACATTTTGATGACAGGGGTTATTGAATATTGTGATGTCAGGGGTCATGGAACATTGTGATAATAAAGGAATGTAGCATTGTGATGACAGGGGTCATGGGACATTGTGATTACAGGGGTGAGGGAGTATTGTGAGGACTAGTGATGGAACACTGTGATATCTCTGGTGAGAGAGCATTTTGATGAGAAGTATATGGAGCATTGTGATTACAAGGTTTATGGAGCATTGCAATGACAAGTTTCTGGACCATTGTGATGAAAATTGAATGGCACATTTTGATGACAAGGGTCATGGAATATTTTTCAGACAAAGGCATGGAGCATTGTAATGACAATGGTCACGGAGCATTGTGATGAAAATGGAATAGAGCATTGTGATGAAAAAGGCATGGAGCCTTGTCATGACAGGGTTCAAGGAGCATACAGACAACAAGTGTCAGGGAGCATATTGATGACAAGTGTATTGATCTTTGTGATGACAAATGTCATGGAGCATTGTGATGAGGAGACCATTGGTAATTGTGATGACGAGCGTCATGGGGCATTCTGATGACAAGTGTTATGGAATATTGTGATCACAAGGGTTTGGAGCATTGTTATGACAGAGGTCATGGAGCATTTTGATTTCATTGTGATGACAATAGCATGAAGCATTATGATGATGGGCATGGTGCATTTTGATGACAGGTTTCATGGATTATTGAGATGAATAGGGGAATAGAGCATTGTGATTACAGTATTCTTGGAGCACTGTGATGAGAAGGGTCATGGAGACTTGTGAAGACAAGGCCATGGAACATCGTGATGGCAGGGGTCATGGAGCATTGTTATGACATGTGTCATGGAGCTTTGTGAAGGCAAGGGCATGGAGCAATGTGATTAGGGCGTTCATGGAGCATTGTGATGTCAATGACATGGAGCATTGTAATGCCAAGGGTCATGGATCTTTGTGATGACAAAAGTCATGGAGCATTTTGATGGCAAGGGCGTTGTGCATTTTGATGAGAAGGGCAGGGAGCATTCTGACGACAGAGTAAAGGAGCAATTTGATGAAAATTGTCATGGAACATTTTGATGACAGGTGTTATGGAACATTGTGATGTCAGGTGTCATCGAACATTGTGATGATAAGTGCATGTAGCATTGTGATGAGAGGAGTCATGGAACGTTGTGATGACACGGGTGAGGGAGCATTGTGACATATAGTGAGGTAGCATTGTGATATCAGTGGTGAGAGAGAATTTTGATGAGAAGTGCATGGAGCATTATGATGACAATGTTTATGGAGCATTGTGAGGACAAGATTGTGGAGCACTGTGACGACAAGTGCATGGTGCATTGTGATGACATGTGTCATGGAGTATTGTGCTAACAAGCGCATGGAGCATTGTGATGACAAGGGTCATGGAGCATTGTGGTGAGAAAGGCATAGAGCATTGTGATGACAAGGGTCAAAGAGCATTGTGATGAAAAATTCATGGAGCAACGTGGTTAAAATGGTCACAGAGACTGTTGATGACGAGGTCATGGACCATTGTGATGACAAAGGTCATGAAGCATTGTGATGACTGGAGTCACGGAGCATTGTGATGGCAGCGTTCATGGAGCATTGTGATAACAAGGGCATGGAGCATTGTGATGACCAGGTCATGCAGTACTGTGAGGACAGGTGTCAGGGAGCATTGTGATGACATATGTAATGGCCCACTGTGATGACAATGACATCGAGCATTGTGATGCCAAGTGTCATGGAGGATTCTGATGACAAAGGTAATGGAGCATTGTGATGACAATGGCTGGGAGCATTGTGCTGACCAGTGCATGGAGAATTATGATGACAAGGGTCATGGAGCATTCTAATGAGAAGCTTGTGGAGTATTTTGATGACAATGGCATGGAGCATTGTGAAGAAAACGGCATGGGGCATTGTGATGAAAAATGCATGGAGCTTTTTTGTGGCAGGTTTCAAGGAGCGTTCTGACGACAAATGTCAGGGAGCATTGTGACGACAAGTGTATTGATAATTGTGATGACAAATGTCATGGAGCATTTTGGTGAAAAGGGCATGGGGTATTGTGATGACAGGTGTCGGAGCATTGTGATGACATATTTCATGGTGCATTACGATGACAATGGCAGGGAGCATTGGATGCCAAATATAATGGAGGATTGTGATGACAAATAAAATGGAGTATTTTGATGACTGGGGCTTGAAGCATTATGATGACAAGGGCCATTGAGAATTTCAGGACAAGTCGTGAAGCATTGTGATGACAATGTCCTGGAGCATTGTGATGAGAATACCATGGAGCCTTGTGATGACAACTCTCATGGAGCATACTGATGAAAAAGGGCATGGACCATTGTGATTACTGGGGTCTTTGAACATTGTGATGACTTGGGCATGTAGCATTGTGAGGAGAAGTCCAATGAGCATTCTGAAGACATGTGTCATTGAGCTTTGTGATGAAAAGGGCATGGAGCATTATGATTACAGCGGTCTTGGAACATTGTGATGAAAAGGGCATGGATCACTGTGATGAAAAAGTCATGGATCCTTGTCCTGACAGGGTTCAAGGATCATACAGACAACAAGCGTCAGGGAGCATTTTGATAACAAGTGTATTGATCATTGTGATGACAAAGGTCATGGAGCATTGTGATGAGAAGTCCATGGATAATTGTGGTGACGAGCGTCATGGGGCATTGTGATGACAAGTGTTATGGAATATTGTGATCACAAGGGTTTGGAGCATTGTTATGACAGAGGTCATGGAGCAATTTGATTTCATTGTGATGACAATAGCATGAAGCATTATGATGATGGGCATGGTGCAATTTGATGACAGGGTTCATGGATCATTGAGATGAAAAGGGGCACAGAGTTTTGTGATTACAGTGTTCTTGGAGCATTGTGATGAGAAGGGTCATGCAGCCTTGTGAAGACAAGGCCATGGAACATCGTGATGGCAGGGGTAATGGAGCATTGTTATGACAGGGGTAATGGAGCATTGTGATGACAAGGGTCAAAGAGCATTTTGATGAAAAGTTCATGTAGCATTGTGCTTAAAAAGGTCACAGAGACTGTTGATGACGAGGGCATGGACCATTGTGATGACAAAGGTCATGAAGCATTCCGATAACTGGAGTCACAGAGCATTGTGATGACAGAGGTCATGGAGCATTGTGATAACAAGGGCATGGAGCATTGTGATGACAAAGGCATGGAGCATTGGTCTAATAAGTTTCATGGATTATTGAGATGACAGTTGGAATGGCTCATTGTGGTGACAAGGGCATGGAGCATTGTGATGACCAGGTCCTGCAGTATTGTGAAGACTGGTGTCAGGGAGCATTGTGTTGACATTTGTAATGCCCCATTGTGATGACAATGGCATGGAGCATTGTGATGCCATGTGTCATGGAGGATTCTGATGACAAAGGTAATGGAGCATTGTGATGACAATGACTTGGAGCATTGATATGACAAGGTTCAGTTAGCATTGTGCTGACAATTGCATGGAGAATTGTGATGACAAGGGTCATGAAGCATACTCAAGACAAGCATGTGGAGTATTTTGATGACAGTGGCGTGGATCATAGTGATGAAAACGGCATGGGGCATTGTGTTGAAAATGGCATGGAGCCTTTTCGTGAAAGGGTTCAAGGAGCATTCTGACGACAAGTGTCAGGGAGCATTGTGATGACAAGTGTATTGAGAATTGTGATGACAATGGTCATGGAGCATTGTGATGAAAAGGGCATGGAGTATTTGATGACAGGCATCATGGAGCGTTGTGATGACATGTGTTATGGAACATTTTGATCACATGTGTTTGGAGCATTGTGATGACAGAGGTCAGGGATCATTTTGATTTCAAGGAGCATGGAGCACTGTGATTACAAGGGCATGAAGCAATGTGATCCCAAGGTTCATGGATGATTGTGATGACAATGGTAATGGAGTATTGTGATGACAAGCGCATAGAGTATTGTAATGACAAGGTCATGTAGCATATTGCTGACAAAGGCATGGAGCATTGTGATGACAGGTGTCATGGAGCACTGTGATGACAAGCGTAACGGTACATTGTGAATACAGGGGTCATGGAGCATTGCGATGACAAGGGCATGGATCATTGTGATGACAAGGGTCATGGAGCAGTGGGCTGAAAATGTTCATGGAGTATTGTGATGACAGGGGTCATGGAGCATTTTGATGACAGAGGTCATGGAGAATTTTGATTTCATTGTGCTAACAATAGCCGGAAGTGTTATGAGGTTGAGCATGATGCATTGTGATGACAGGGTTCATGGAGCATTGAGATGAAAAGGGGCATGGAGCATTGTGATTACAGGAGTCTTGGAGCACTGTAATGACAAGGGCATGGAGCATTTTGATGAGAAGGCCATCGAACATTCTGATGACATGTGTCATGGAGCTTTGTGATGACAAGGGCATGGAGCATTGTGATTAAAGGGGTCTTGGAGCATTGTGATGACAAGTGTCATGGAGCTTTGTGATGACAAGGCCGTGGAACATTGTGATGGCAGGGGACATGGAGCATTGTTTTGACAGGGTTAATGGAGCATTGTGATGAGAAGGGCTTGGAACTTTGTGATTACAAGTTTTATGGAGCATTGCTATTACAAATTTGTGGACCATTGTGATGAAAAGCGCGTGGCACATTGTGATGACAAGGGTCATGTAGGATTTTTCTGACAAAGGCATGGGGCATTGTGATGACAAGGATTACGGAGCATTGTGATGAAAAGTTCATGGATCATTGTGGTTACAAAGGTCACAGAGCTTAGTGATGACGCGGGCATGGACAATTGTGATGACAAATGTTATGAAGCATTGTGGTGACTGGAGTCACGGAGCATTGTGATGACAGGGGTCATGGAGTACTCTGATGACAAAGGCATGGAGCATTGTGATGACAGGTGTCATGGAACAATGTGATGACAAGGGTCATGGAGCATTGTGAATACAGGTGTCAAGGAGCATTGGGATGACAATGGCATGGAGCATTGTGATGAGAAGGGCATGGAACATTGGTCTGAAATGTTTCATGGATGATTGTGATGAGAGTGTGCATGGAGCATTGTGATGAAAAGGGCACAGAACACTGTGATACGTGGGTCATGCAGGATTTTAATGACAAAGGCATGGAGCATTGGGATGAGAAGGGCATCGAGCATTGTGATGACAAGTGTCATGGAGCTTTGTGATGACAAGTGCATTGAGCAATGTGATGAGAGTGTTCATGGAGCATTGTGATGACAAAGACATGGAGCACTGTGATGCCATGGGTCATGGATCTTTGTGATGACATGTCATGGAGCATTTTGATGACAAGGGAATGGTGCATTGTGATGAGAAGTGCAGGGAGCATTTTGATGACAGGCTCATGCAGCAATTTGATGAAAAGTGTAATGGAACATTTTGATGGCAGGTGTTATAGAACATTGTGATGTCAGGGTTCTTGGAACTTAGGGATGAAATGGGTCATGGAGCATTTTGATGACAGGGGTTATGGAACATTTTTATGTCAGGGGTCATGGAACATAGTGATGATAAGGGGATATAGCATTGTGATGACAGGGTCATGGATCATTGTGATTACAGGGGGGATGGATTATTGTGATGACTAGTGATGGAACATTCTGATATCTCTGGTAAGAGAGCATTTTGATGAGATGTGCATGGCCCATTGTGATTACAATGTTTATGGAGCATTACAATGATAAGGTTGTGGACCGTTGTGATGAAATGTGCGTGGCACATTGTGATGACAATGGTCATGGAGCATTGTTCTCACAAAGAAATGGAGCATTGTGATGACATGTGTCACAGTGAATGGTGATGAAAAGTTCATGGAGCATTGTGGTTACAAATGTCACAGAGCCTTGAGATGACGCGTCCATGGACCATTGTGATGACAAACGTTATGAATCATTGTGATGAGTGGAGTTACGGAGCATTGTGATGACAGGGGTCATGGAGCATTGTGATGACAAGTGCAAGGAGTATTGTGATGACAGGGAATGGAGCACTGGTCTGACAAATTTCATAGATTATTGTGATGAGAGTGGGCAAGGTGCATTGTGATGAGAAGGGCATGGAGCATTGTGATGAGAAAGTCATGGAGTATTGTGAAGACAGATGTCAGGGAGCATTGTGATGACATGTGTCATGGTCCATTGCGATTACAATGGCATGGAGCATTGTGATGCCAAATGTAATGGAGGATTGTGATGACAAATATAACGGAGCATTGTGATGTTTAGGGCTTGGAGCATTATGATGACAAGGGGATTGAGAATTTTCATGACAAAGTCGTGAAGCATTGTGCTGACAAGTTCCTGGAGCATTGTGATGACAAAACTATGGAGCCTTGTGATGACAAGTCTCATGGAGCCTACTGATGAAAAGGGGCATGGAGCATTGTGATTACAGGGGTCATCGAATATTGTGATGACAAGGGCATGGAACATTGTGAGGAGAAGACCAAGGAGCATTCTGATGGCATGGGTTATTGAGTTTGTGATGACAAGGGCATGGAGCATTGTGATTACATTCGTCTTGGAGCATTGTGATGAAAAGGGCATGGATCATTGTGATGAATAAGGCATGGAGCCTTGTCATGACAGGGTTCAAGGAGCATACAGACAAGTGTTAGGGAGCATTTTGATGACAAGTGTATTGAGCATTGTGATGACAACGGTCATGGAGCATTGTGATAAGAAGAGCATGGATAATTGTGATGACGAGCATCATGGGGCATTGTGATGACAAGTGATATGGAATATTGTGATCACAAGGGTTTGGAGCATTCTTATAACAGAGGTCATGGAGCATTTTGATTTCATTGTGATGACAATAGCATGAAGCATTATGATGATGGGCATGGTACATTTTTATGACAGGGTTCATGGAACACAGAGATGAAAAGGGGCATGGAGCATTGTGATTACAGGGTTCTTGGAATGTTGTGATGAGAAGGGTCATGGAGACTTGTGATGACAAGGCCATGGAACATCGTGATGGCAGGGGTCATTGAGCATTGTTATGACAGGTGTAATGGAGCATTGTGATGGCAAGGGAATGGAGCATTGTGATGAGAAGGCCATGGTGCATTCTCATGACATGTGTCATGGAGTTTTGTGAAGACAAGGGCATGGAGCAATGTGAAGAGAGCGATCATGGAGCATTATGATGACAATAACATGGAGCATTGTGATGCCAAGGGTCATGGATCTTTGTGATGACAGGTCATGGAGCATTTTGATGGCAAGTGCGTTGTGCATTGTGATGAGAAGGGCAGGGAGAATTGTGATGACAGGTTCATGGAGCAATTTGTTGAAAATTGTCATGGAACATTTTGATGACATGTGTTATGGAACATTGTGATGTCAGGGGTCATCGAACATTGTGATGATAAGTGCATGTAGCATTGTGATGAGAGGAGTCATGGATCATTGTGATGACATGGGTGACGGAGTACTGTGACAAATAGTGTTGTAGCACTGTGATATCAGTGGTGAGAGAGCATTTTGTTGAGAAGTGAATGGAGCATTATGATGACAATGTTTATGGAGCATTGTGATGACAAGATTGCAGAGCAGTGTGATGACAAGCGCATGGTGCATTGTGATGACATGTGTCATGGACAATTGTGCTGACAAGCGCATGGAGCATTGTGATGAAAAGGGTCATGGAGCATTGTGCTGAGAAAGGCATAGAGCATTGTGATGACAAGGGTCAAAGAGCATTGTGATGAAAAGTTCATGGAGAATTGTGGTTAAAATGGTCACAGAGACTGTTGATGACGATGGCATGGACCATTGTGATGACAAAGGTCATGAAGCATTGTGATGACTGGAGTCACGGAGCATTGTGATGACAGGGTTCAGGGAGCATTGTGACAACAAAGGCATGGAGCATTGTGATGACAAGGGCATGGAGCATTGGTCTAATATGTTTAATGGATTATTGCGATGACATTTGGAATGGCGCATTGTGATGACAAGGACATGGAGCATTGTGAAGACCAGGTCATGCAGTATTGTGAAGACAGGTGTCAGGGAGCATTGTGATGACATATGTCATGGCCCATTGTGATGACAATGGCATGGAGCATTGGGATGCCAAGTGTCATGGAGGATTCTGATGACAAAAGTAATGGAGCATTGTGATGACAATGGCTTGGAGCATTGTTATGACAAGGGTCAGGGAGCATTGTGCTGACAATTGCATGGAGTATTGTGATGACAAGGGTCATGGAGCATTCTGATGACAAGCATGAGGAGTATTTTGATGACAATGGCATGGAGCATTGTGATGAAAATGACATGGGGCATTGCGATGAAAAAGGCATGTAGCCTTTTCGTGACAGGGTTCAAAGAGCATTCTGATGACAATGTCAGGGAGCATTGTGATGACATGTATATTGAGAATTGTGATGACAAAGGTCATGGAGCATTGTGATAAAAAGGGCATGGAGTATTGTGATGACAGGCATCATGGAGCGTTGTGATGACAAGTGTTATGGAACATTGTGATCACAAGGGTTTGGAGCATTGTGATGACAGAGGTCATGGATCATTTTGATTTCAAGGAGCATGGAGCATTGTGATGTCAAGGGCATGAAGCAATGTGATCCCAAGGTTCATGGAGGATTGTGATGACAATGGAAATGGAGTTTTGTGATGACAAGAACATAGAGCATTGTAATGACAATTTCATGTAGCATTTTGCTGACAAATGCATGGAGCATTGTGATGACATGTGTCATGGAGCACTGTGATGACAAGCGTCATGAAGCATTGTGAATACAGGGGTCATGGATCATTGGGATGACAAGGGCATGGATCATTGTGATGACAAGGGTCATGGAGCACTGGGCTGAAAATGATCATGGAGTGTTGTGATGACAGGTGTCAAGGAGCATAGTGATGTGTAGTGAATGGAGCATTGTGATGACAAGAGTCCCGGATCATTGTGTTGTCTCGATTCATGGAGTGCTCTGATGACAGTGGTCATGGAGCATTGTGATGATATTGGCCATGGAGCATTGTTATGTGTAGATCGTGGAGCATTGGGCTGAATATGTTAATGGATTATTGTGATGACAGGGGTCATGGAGCATTGTGATGACAAGGGAATGGAGAATGGTGATGACAAGATCCTGGATCATTGTGATGAGATGACCATGGAGACTTCTGATGACATGTCTCACGGAGCATTCTGATGAAAAGGGGCATGGAGCATTGTGATTACAAGGGTCTTGGAGCATTGTGATGACTAGGGCATGGAGCATTGTGATGAGAAGTCCATGGAGCATTCTCATGACATGCTTCATGGAATTTTGTGATGACAAGGACATGGAACATTGTGATTACAGTGATTTTGGCGCATTGTGATGAAAAGGGCACGGATCATTGTGATGAAAAAGGCATAGAGACTTGTCATGACAGCGTTCAAGGAGCATACTGACGACAAGTGGCAGGGAGCATTGTGATGACAAGTGTATTGAGCATTGTGATGACAAAGATCATGGAGCATTGTGATGAGAATACCATGGATAATTGTGATGATGAGCGTCTTGGGGATTTGTGATGATAAGTGTTATGGAACATTGTGATCACAAGGATTTGGAGCATTATGATGACAGAGGTCATGGAGAATTTTGATTTCATTGTGATGACAATAGCCTGAAGCATTATGATTATGGGCATGGTGTTTTGTCATGACAGGGTTCATGGAGCATTGAGATGCAAAGGGGCATGGAAAATTGTGATTACAGGGGTCTTGGAGCATTGTGATGACAAGGGCATGGAGCATTGTGATGAGAAGGCCATGGAACATTCTGATGACATGTGTCAATCAGCTTTGTGATGAAAAGGGCATGGAACATTGTGATTACAGGGGTCTTGGAGCATTGTGATGACAAGGGTCATGGATCCTTGTGATGACAAGGCCGTGGAACATTGTGATGGCAGGGGTCATGGAGCATTGTTATGACAGAGGTAATGGAGCATTCTGATGAGAAGGGCATTGAGCATTGGCCTGTAAGGTTTCATGGATTATTGTGATGAGAGTGGGCTGGAGCATTGTGATGACAAGGGCACGGAACACTGTGATACATGGGTCATGGAGGATTCTGATGAAAAGAGCATGGAGCATTTTGATGAGAAGGGCATCGAGCATTGTGATGACAAGTGTCAAGGAGCTTTGTGATGACAAGGGCATGGAGCAATGGGATGAGAGGGTTCATGGATCATTTTGATGAAAATGACATGGAGCATTGTGATGCCAAGGGTCATGGAGCTTTGTGATGACAACAGTCATTGAGCATTTTGATGACAAGTGTGTGGTGCATTGTGATGAGAAGGAGAGGGAGCATTTTGATGACAGGGTCATGCAGCAATTTGATGAAAAGTGTAATGTAACATTTTGATGACAGTGGTTACAGAACATTGTGATGCCATGGGTCATGGAGCTTTGGGATGAAAAGTGTCATGGAGCATTTTGATGCCAGTGGTTATGGAATATTGTGATGTCAGGGGTCATGGAACATTTTGATTACAGGGTTGAGGGAGGATTGTGATGACTAGTGATGCAACATTGTGATATATCAGGTGAGAGAGCATTTGGATAAGTGCATGGAGCATTTTGAATACAAGGTTTATGGAGCATAGCGATGACAAGGTTTTGGATCATTGTGATGAAAAGCGCGTGGCACATTGTGATGACATGGGTCATGGAATATTGTTCTGAGAACGGCATGGAGCATTGTGATGACAAGGGTCATAGAGCATTGTGATGAAAAGTTCATGGAGCATTGTGGTTACAAATGTCACAGAGACTTGTTTTGACGCGGGCATGGACCGTTGTGATGACAAACGTTATGAAGCATTCTGATGACTGCCGTCATGGAGCATTGTGATGACAGGGGTCATGGAGCATTTTGATTTCATTGTGATGACAATAGCATGAAGCATTATGATGATGGGCATGGTACATTTTGATGGCAGGGTTCATGGAACACTGAGATGAAAAGGGGCATGGAGCGTTGTGATTACAGGATTCTTGGAGTGTTGTGATGAGAAGGGTCATGGAGACTTGTGATGACAAGGCCATGGAACATCGTGATGGCAGGGGTCATTGAGCATTGTTATGACAGGGGTAATGGAGCATTGTGATGGCAAGGGAATGGAGCATTGTGATGAGAAGGCCATGGTGCATTCTCATGACATGTGTCATGGTGCTTTGTGAAGACAAGGGCATGGAGCAATGTGAAGAGAGCGTTCATGGAGCATTATGATGACAATGACATGAAGCATTGTGATGCCAAGGGTCATGGATCTTTGTGATGACAAAGGTCATGGAGCATTTTGATGGCAAGGGCGTTGTGCATTGTGATGAGAAGGGCAGGGAGAATTGTGATGACAGGTTCATGGAGCAATTTGATGAAAATTGTCATGGAACATTTTGATGACATGTGTTATGGAACATTGTGATGTCAGGGGTCATCGAACATTGTGAGGATAAGTGCATGTAGCATTGTGATGACAGGAGTCATGGATCATTGTGATGACAGGGGTGAGGGAGTATTGTGACAAATAGTGATGTAGCACTGTGATATCAGTGGTGAGAGAGCATTTTGTTGAGAAGTGAATGGAGCATTATGATGACAATGTTTATGGAGCATTGTGATGACAAGATTGCAGAGCAGTGTGATGACAAGCACATGGTGCATTTTGATGACATGTGTCATGGACCACTGTGCTGACAAGCGCATGGAGCATTGTGATGAAAAGGGTCATGGAGCATTGTGCTGAGAAAGGCATAGAGCATTGTGATGACAAGGGTCAAAGAGCATTGTGATGAAAAGTTCATGGAGAATTGTGGTTAAAATGGTCACAGAGACTGTTGATGATGACGGCATGGACCATTGTGATGACAAAGGTCACGAAGCATTGTGATGACTGGAGTCACGGAGCATTGTGATGACAGGGGTCAGGGAGCATTGTGATAACAAGGGCATGGAGCATTGTGATGACAAGGGCATGGAGCATTGTGATGACAAGGGCATGGAACATTAGTCTCATAATTTTCATGGATTATTGCGATGACAGTTGGAATGGTGCATTGTGATGACAAGGGCATGGAGCATTGTGATGCCAAATGTAATGGAGGATTTTGATGCCACATGTAATGGAGGATTGTGATGACAAATCTAATGGAGCATTGTGATGACTAGGGTTTGGACCATTATGATGACAAGGGCCATTGAGAATTTTCATGACAATGTCGGGAAGCATTGTGATGACAATGTCCTGGAGCATTGTGATGAGAAAACCATGGAGCCTTTTGATGACACGTCTCATGGAGGATACTGATGAAAACGGGCAAGGAGAATTTTGATTACAGGGTTCTTGGAACATTGTGATAACAAGGGCATCGAGCATTGTGATGACAAGGGCATGAACATTGGTCTAATAAGTTTCATGGATTATTGCGATGACAGTTGGAATGGCGCATTGTGATGACAAGCGCATGAAGCATAGTGATGACCAGGTCATGCAGTATTGTGAAGAGAGGTGTCAGGGAGCATTGTGATGACATATGTAATGGCCCATTGTGATGACAATGGCATGGAGGATTCTGATGACAAAGTTAATGGATCATTGTGATGACAATGGCTTGGAGCATTGTGATGACAAGGGTCAGGGAGCATTGTGCTGACAAGTGCATGGAGAATTGTGATGACAAGGGTCATGGAGCATTCTGATGATAAGCTTGTGGAGTATTTTGATGACAATGGCATGGAGCATTGTGGTGAAAACGGCATGGGACATTGTGATGAAAAAGGCATAGAGCATTTTTGTGACAGGTTTCAAGGAACATTCTGACGACAAGTGTCAGGAAGCATTGTGATGACAATTGTATTGAGAATTGTGATGACAAAGGTCATGGAGCATTTTGATGAAAAGAGCATGGAGTATTTTGATGACAGGCATCATGGAGCGTTGTGATGACAAGTGTTATGGAACATTGTGATCACAAGGGTTTGGAGCATTGTGATGACAGAGGTCATGGATCATTTTGATTTCAAGGAGCATGGAGCATTATGATGACAAGGGCATGAAGCAATATGATCCCAAGGTTCATGGAGGATTGTGATGACAATGGAAATGGAGTATTGTGATGACAAGCGCATAGAGCATTGTAATGACAAGGTCATGTAGCATTTTGCTGACAAAGGCATGGAGAATTGTGATGACATGTGTCATGGAGCTCTGTGATGACAAGCGTCATGGAGCATTGTTAATACAGGGGTCATGGAGCATTGGGATTACAAGGGCATGGATCATTGTGATGACAAGGTTCATGGAGCACTGGGCTGAAAATCTTCATGGAGTGTTGTGATGACAGGGGTCATGGAGCATATTGATGTGTAGGGAATGGAGCATTGTGATGACAAGAGTCCCGGATCATTGTGTTGTCACGTGTCATGGAGTGTTGTGATGACAGTGGTCATGGAACATTGTGATGATATTGGCCATGGAGCATTGTGATGAGAAGATCATGGAGCATTGTGATTACAGGTGTCTTGATGCATTGTGATGAAAAGGGCATGTAACATTGTGATGAAAAAGGCATAGAGCCTTGTCATGACAGGTTTCAAGAAGCATACTGACGACAAGTGACAGGGAGCATTGTGATGACAAGTGTATTGAGCATTTTATGACAAAGTTCATGGAGCATTGTGATGAGAAGACCATGGATAATTGTGATGATGAGCGTCATGGGGTGTTGTGATGATAAGTGTTATGGAACATTGTGATCACAAGGGTTTGGAGCATTATGGTGACAGAGGTCATGGAGAATTTTGATTTCATTGTGATGACAATAGCCTGAAACATTATGATGATGGGCATGGTGCATTATGATGACAGGGTTCATGGAGAATTGAGATGAAAATGGGAATGGAGCATTGTGATTACAGGGGTCTTGGAGCATTGTCATGACAAGGGCATGGAGCATTGTGATGAGAAGGCCATGGAACATTCTGATGTCATGCGTCATGGAGCACTGTGATGACAAGGGCCTGGAGCATTGTGATTACAGGGGTCTTGGAGCATTGTGATGACAAGGGACATGGAGCCTTGTGATGACATGCCGTTGAACACTGTGATGGCAGGTGTCATGGAGCATTGTTATGACAGAGGTAATGGAGCATTGTGATGAGAAGGGCATTGAGCTTTTGTCTAAAATATTTCATGGATTATTGTGATGAGAGTGGGCATGGAGCATTGTGATGACAAGGGCACGGAACACTTTGTTACATGGTTCATGGAGGATTGTAATGACAAGGGCATGGAGCATTGTGATGAGAAGGGCATCGAGCGTTGTGATGACAAGTGTCATGGAGCTTTGTGATGACAAGGGCATGGAGCAATGTGATGAGAGTGTTCATGGAGCATTGTGATGACAATGACATGGAGCATTGTGATGCCAAGGGTCAAGGACATTTGTGATGACAAATAATGGAGCATTTCGATGACGATGGTGTGGTGCATTGTGATGAGAAGGGCAGGGAGCATTTTGATTACAGGTTCATGTAGCAATATGATTAAAAGTGTAAAGGAATATTTTGAGGGCATAGGTTATAGAAAATTATGATGTCAGGGGTCATGGAGCTTTGGGATGAAAAGGGTCATTGAACATTTTGATGGCAGGGGTTATGGAACTTTGTGATGTCAGGGTTCATGGCACATTGTGATGATAAGGGTATTTAGCATTGTGATGACAGGTGTCATGGAACACTATGATTACAGGGGTGAGGGAATATTGTGATGACTAGTGTTGGAACATTGTGATATCTCTGGTGAGAGAGCATTTGGATGAGAAGTGCAAGGAGCATTGTGATTATAAGTTTTATGGAGCATAGCAATGACAAGTTTGTGGACCGATGTGATGAAAAGCACGTGGCACATTGTGATGACAAGGGGCTTGGAGCATTGTTCTGACAAAGGCATGGAGCATTGTGATGACAAGGGTCATGGAGCATTGTGATGAAAAGTTCATGGAGTACTGTGGTTAAAATGGTCACAGAGCCTTGTGATGACGCGGGCATGGACCGTTTTGATGACAAACCTTATGAAGCATTGTGATGACTGGAGATACGGAGCATTGTGATGATAGGGGTCATGGAGCATTGTGATGACAAGGGCATGGAGCATTGTGATGACAGGGGCATGGATCACTGGTCTGACAAGTTTCATAGATTATTGTGATGACAGTGGACATGGTGCATTGTGATGACAAGGGCATGGATCATGGTGATGAGAAGGTCATTGAGTATTGTGAAGACAGGTGTCAGGGAGCATTGTGATGACATATGTCATGGTTCATTGCGATGACAATGGCATGGAGCATTGTGATGCCAAATGTAATGGAGGATTGTGATGACAAATAAAAGGGAGCAATGTGATGACTAGGGCTTGGAGCACTATGATGACAAGTGCCATTGAGAATTTTCATGACAAGGTCGTGAAGCTTTGTGATGACAAGCTCCTGGAGCATTGTGATGAGAAATCCATGGAGCATTGTGATGACAAGTCTCATAGAGCATACTGATGAAAATGGGAATGGACCATTGTGATTAGAGGGGTCTTGGAACATTGTGATGACAAGGGCATGGAGCATTGTGAAGAGAAGGCCAAGGAGCATTCTGAGGACATGCGTCATTGAGCTTTGTGATGACAAGCGAATGGAGCATTGTGATTACAGTGGTCTTGGAGCATTGTGATGAAAAGTGCATGGATCATTGTGATGAAAAATGCATGGAGCCTTGTCATGACAGGGTTCAAGGAGCATACAGACAACAAGTGTCAGGGAACATATTGATGACAAGTGTATTGAGCATTGTGATGACAAAGGTCATGAAGCATTGTGATGAGAAGGCCATGGAGCATTCTGATGACGTGTCATGGAGCTTCGTGATGACAAGGGCATGGAGCAATGTGATGCCAAGGGTCATGGATATTTGTGATGACAAATGTTATGGAGCATTTTGATGACAAGGGCGTTGTGCATTGTGATGAGAATTGGAGGGAGCATTGTGATGAGAGTGTCATGGAGCAATTTGGTGAAAAGTTTCAAGGAACATTTTGATGACAGGGGTTATGGAACATTGTGATGTCATGGGTCATCGAACATTGTGATGATAAGTGCATGTAGCCTTGTGATGACAGGAGTCATGGAACATTGTGATGACAGTGGTGAGGGAGTATTGTGACAAATAGTGAGGTAGCATTGTGATATCAGTGGTGAGAGAGCATTTTGATGAGAAGTGCGTGGAGCATTGTGATGACGAATTTTATGTAGCATTGTGATGACAAGATTGCAGAGCACTGTGATGACAAGCGCATGGTGCATTGTGATGACATGTGTCATTGAGCATTGTGCTGACAAGCGCATGGAACATTGTGATGACGAGGGTCAAAGAGCATTGTGATGAAACGTTCATGGAGCATTGTGGTTAAAAATGTCACAGAGACTGTTGATGACCAGGGCATAGACCACTGTGATGACAAAGGTCATGAAGCATTGTGATGACTGGAGTCACGGAGCATTGTCATGACACGGCTCATGGAGTATTGTGATAATTAGGGCATGGAGCATTGTGATGACAAGGGCATGGAACATTGGTCTAATTAGTTTCATGGATTACTGTGATGACAGTTGGAATGGCACATTGTGATGACAAGGGCATGGAGCACTGTGATGACCCCGTCATGGAGTATTGTGAAGACAGGTGTCAGGGAGCATTGTGATGACATATGTAATGGCCCATTGTGATGACAATGGCATTGGGCATTGTGATGCCAAGTGTCAAGGATGATTCTGATGACAAAGGTAATGGAGCATTCTGATGACAATGGCTTGGAACATTGTGATGACAAGGGTCAGGGAGCATTTTGCTGACAAGTGCATGGAGAACTGTGATAACAAGGGTAATGGAGCATTCTGATGACAAGCTTGTGGAATATTTTGATGACAATGGCATGGAACATTGTGTTGAAAACGGCATGGGGCATTGTGATGAAAAAGGCACGGAACCTTTTCGTGACAGGTTTCAAGGAGAATTCTAATGACAAGTGTCAGGGAGCATTTTGATGACAAGTTAATTGAGAATTTTGATGACAAAGGTCATGGAGCATTGAGATGAAAAGGGCATGGAGTATTGTGATGACAGGCATCATGGAGCGTTGTGCTGACAAGTGTTATGGAACATTGTGATCAGAAGATTTGGGAGCATTTTGATGACAGAGGTCATGGATCATTTTGATTCCAAGGAGCATGGAGCATTGTCATGACAAGGGCATGAAGCAATGTGATCCCAAGGTTCATGGAGGATTGTGATGACAATGGAAATGGAGTATTGTGATGACAAGCGCATAGAGCACTGTAATGACACAGTCCTGTAGCATTTTGCTGACAAAGGCATGGAGCATTGTGATGACATGTGTCATGGATCACTGTGATGACAAGCGTCATGGAACATTGTGAATACAGGCATCATGGAGCATTGGGATTACAAGGGCATGGATCATTTTGATGACAAGTGTCATGGAGCACTGGGCTGAAAATGTTCATGAAGTGTTGTGATGACCAGGGTCATGAAGCATAGTGATGTGTAGGGAATGGAGTATTGTGATGACAAGAGTCCCGGATCACTGTGTTGTCAGGAGTCATGGAGTGTTGTGTTGACTGTGGTCATGGAGCATTGAGATGATATTGGCCATGGAGAATTGTGATGAATAGGTCGTGGAGCATTGGGCTGAAAATATTCATGGATTATTGTGATGGCAGGGTTCATGGAGCACTGGGATGAAAAGGGGCATGGAGCATTGTGTTTACAGGGGTCTTGGAGCATTGTGATGACAAGGGCATGGAGCACTGTGATGAGAAGGCCATGGAGCATTCTGATGACGTGTGTCATGGAGCTTTGTGATGACAAGCACATGGAGCAATGTGATGAGAGCGTTCATGGAGCATTGTGATGCCAATGACATGGAGCATTGTGATGCCAAGGGTCATGGATCTTTGTGATGATAAATGTCATGGAGCATTTTGATGGCAAGGGGGTTGTGCATTGTGATGAGGAGGCCAGGGAGCATTGTGATGACAGGGTCACGGAGCAATTGGATGAAATGTGTCATGGAATATTTTGATGACAAGTGTTATGGAACATTGTGATGTCAGGGGTCTTGGAGCATTTTGATGAAAAAGGTCATGGAGCATTTTGATGACAGGTGTTATGGAACATTGTGATGTCAGGGGTCATCCAACATTGTGATGATAAGTGCATTTAGTATTTTGATGACAGGAGTCATGGAACATTGTGATGACAGGGATGAGGGAGTACTGTGACAAATAGTGATGTAGCATTGTGATATCAGTGGTGAGAGAGCATTTTGTTGAGAAGTGCATGGAGCATTGTGATGACAAGATTGTGGAGCACTGTGATGACAAGCGCATGGTGCATTTTGATGACCTGTGTCATGGAGCATCATGCTGACAAGTGCATGGAGCATTTTGATGACAAGGGTCAAAAAGCATTGTGATGAAAATTCATGGAGCACTGTGGTTAAAAAGGTCACAGAGACATTTGATGATGAGGACATTGACCACTGTGATGACAAAGTTCATGAAGCATTGTTATGACTGGTGTCACGGAGCATTGTGATGACAGGGGTCATGGAGCATCGTAATAACAAGGGCATGGAACATTGCGATGACAATGGCATGGAACATTGGTCTAATAATTTACATGAATTATTGTGGTGACAGTTGGAATGGCGCATTGTGATGACAAGGGCATGGAGCATTGTGATGACCAGTTCATGCAGCATTGTGAAGACAGGTGTCACGGAGAATTGTGATGACATATGTAATGTCCCATTGTGATGACAATGGCATGGAGCATTTTGATGCCTAGTGTCATGGAGGATTCTGATGACAAAGATAATGGAGCATTGTGATGACAATGGCTTGGAGAATTGTGATTTCAAAGGTCAGGGAGCATTGTGCTGACAAGTGCATGGAGATTTGTGATGACAAGGGTCATGGAACATTCTTATGACAAGCTTGTGGTGTATTTTGATGACAATAGCATGGAGCATTGTGATGAGAAGGGCATGGAACATTGGTCTGAAATGTTTCTTGGATGATTGTGATGAGAGTGGGCATGGAGCATTGTGTTGACAAGGGCACGGAACACTGTGATACATGGGTCAAGGGTCATGCAGCTTTGTGATGAAAATTCATGGAGCATTTTGATGACAAGGGCATGGAGCATTGTGATGACAGGGGCATGGAGCATTTGTCTGACAATTTTCAGAGATAATTGTGATGACATTGGACATGGTCCATTGTGATGACAAGGGCATTGATCATTGTGAAGAGAAGGTCATGGAGTATTGTGAAGACAGGTGTCAGGGAGCATTGTGATGACATATGTCATGGTCCATTGCGATGACAATGGCAGGGAGAATTTTGATGCCAAATGTATTGGAGGATTGTGATGACAAATATAATGGAGGATTGTGATGACTAGGGCTTGGAGAATTATGATGACAAGGGCAATTGAGAATTTTCATGACAAGGTCGTGAAGCATTGTGATGACAAGATCCTGGAGCATTGTGATGAGAAATCCATGGAGCTTTGTGATGACAAGTCTCATGGAGCATACTGATGAAAACGGTCATGGAGCATTGTGATTACAGGGGTCTTGCCACATTGTGATGACAAGGGCATGGAGCATTGTGAGCAGAAGGCCAAGGAGCATTCTGAAGGCATGCGTCATTGAGCTTTGTGATGACAATGGCATGGAGCATTGTGATTACAGGGGTCTTGAAGCATTGTGATGAAAAGGGCATGGATCATTGTGATGAAAAAGGCATGGAGCCTTATCATGACATGTTTCAAGGAGAATACAGAAAACAAGTGTCAGGGAGAATTTTGATGACAAGTGTATTGAGCATTGTGATGACAAAGGTCATGGAACACTGTGATGAGAAGACCATGGATAATTGTGATGACGAGCGTCTTGGGACATTGTGATGACAAGTGTTATGGAATATTGTGATCAGAAGGGTTTTGAGCATTGTTATGACAGAGGTCATGGAGCATTTTCATTTCATTGTGATGACAATAGCATGAAGCATTATGATGATGGGCATGGTGCATTGTGATGACAGGGTTCATGGATCATTGAAATGAAAATGGGCGTAGAGCATTGTGATTACAGGGTTCTTGGAGCATTGTGATGAGATGGGTGATGGAGCCTTGTGATGACAAGGCCATGGAATATCGTGATGGCAGGGGTCATGGAGCATTGTTATGACAGGGGTAATGGAGCATTGTGATGGCAAGGTCATGGAGCATTGTAATGAGAAGGCCATGGAGCATTCTGATGACATGTGTCATGGAGCTTTGTGAAGATAAGTGCATGGAGCAATGTGATGAGAGCGTTCATGGAGCATTGTGATGACAGTGACATGGAGCATTGTGATGAGAAGGCCATGAAGCATTCTGATGACAAAGGTAATGGAGCATTGTGATGACAATGGCTTGGAGCATTGTGATGACAAGTGCATGGAAATTTCTGATGACAAGGGTCATGGAACATTCTGATGAGAAGCTTGTGGAGTATTCTGATGACAATGGAATGGAGCATTGTGATGTAAACGGCATGGGGCATTGTGATGAAAAGGCATGGAGCCTTTTCGTGACAGGGTTCAAGGAGCATACTGACGACAAGTGTCAGGGAGCATTGTCATGACAAGTGTATTGAGCATTGTGATGACAAAGGTCATGAAGCATTGTGATGAAAAGGGCATGGAGTATTGTGATGACAGGCATCATGGAGCGTTGTGATGACAAGTGTTATGGAACATTGTGATCACAAGGGCTTGGAGCATTGTGATGACAGAGGTCATGGATCATTTTGATTTCAAGGAGCATGGAGCATTTTGATGACAAGGGAATGAAGCAATGTGATCCCAAGGTTCATGGCGGATTGAGATGACAATGGAAATGGAGTATTGTGATGACAAGCACATAGAGCATTGTAATGACAAGGTCATGTAGCATTTTGTTGACAAAGGCATGGAGCATTGTGACGACAGGTGTCATGGAGCACTATGATGACAAGCGTCACAGAGCATTGTGTATACAGGGGTTATGGAGCATTGGGATGACAAGGGCATGGATCATTGTGATGACAAGTGTCCTGGAGCCTTGTGATGACTAGGTAATGGAGCATTGTGATGAAAAGAGTCCGGGATCATTGTGTTGTCAGGTGTCATCGAGTGTTGTGATGACAGTAGTCATGGAGAATTGTGATGATATTGGTCATGGAGCATTGCGATGACAAGCGAATGGAGCATGGTGATGAAAATGTCCTGGATCATTGTGATGAGAAGACCATGGAGACTTTTGATGAGAAGTCTCATGGTGCATTCTGTTGAAAAGGGGCATGGAGCATTGTGATTACAGGGGTCTTGGAGCATTGTGATGACAAGGGAATGAATCATGGTGATGAGAAGGCCATGGAGCATTCTGATGACATGCGTCGTGGAGCTTTGTGATGACAAGGGCATGGAACATTGTTATTACAGGGGTCTTGGAGCATTGTGATGAAAAGGGCATGGATCACTGTGATGAAAAAGGCATGGAGCCTTGTCATGACAGGGTTCAAGGAGCATACTGACGACAAGTGTCTGGGAGCATTGTCATGACAAGTGTATTGAGCACTGTGATGACAAAGGTCATAGAGCATTGTGATGAGAAGGCCATGGATAATTGTAATGATGAGCGTCGTGGGGTTTTGTGATGATAAGTGTTATGGAACATTGTGATCACAAGGGTTCAGAGTATTATGATGACAGAGGTCATGGAGCATTTTGATTTCACTGTGATCACAATAGCCTGAAGAATTATGATGATGGGCATGTTGCATTGTGATGACAGGGTTCATGGAGCATTGAAATGAAAAGGGGCATGGAACATTTTGATTACAAGGGTCTTGGAATATTGTGATGACAAGGGCATGGTGCATTGAGATGAGAAGGCCATGGAACCTTCTGATGACATGCGTCATGGAGCTTTGTGATGACAAGGGCAAGGAGCATTGTGATTTCAGGGGTCTTGAGCATTGTGATGACAATTGTCATGGAACCATGTGATGACTAGGCCGTGGAACATTGTGATGGCGTGGGTCATGGTGCATTGTTATGAAAGCGGTAATGGAGCATTGTGATGAGAAGGACATGGAATATAGGTCTGCAATGTTTCATGGATTATTGTGATGAGAGTGGGCATGGAGCATTGTGATGACAAGGGTACGGAACACTATGATACATGGGTCATGCAGGATTGTAATGACAAGGGCATGGAGCATTGTGATGAGAAGTGCATCGAGCATTGTGATGACAAGTGTAATGGAGCTTTGTGATGACAAGGACATTGAGCAATGTTATGAGAGGGTTCATGGAGCATTGTGATGACAATGACATGGAGCATTTTGATGACAAGGTCATGGTGCACTGTGATGAGAAGGGCAGGGAGCATTTTGATGACCGTGTCATGCAGCAATTTGATGAAAAATGTAATGGAACATTTTGATGGCAGCGGTTATAGAACATTGTGATGTCAGGTGTCTTGGAGCTTTGGGATGAAAAGGGTCATGGAGCATATTGATGACAGGGGTTATGGAACAATGTGATGTCAGGGGTCATGGAACATTGTGATGGTAAGTGGATGTAGCATTGTGACGACAGGGTCATGGAACATTGTGATTCCATGTGTGAGGGAGTATTGTGATGACTAGTGATGGAACACTGTGATATCTCTGGTGAGAGAGCATTTTGATGAGAAGTGCATGGAGCATTGTGATTATATTGTTTATGGAGCATTGCAATGAAAAATTTGTGGACCGTTGTGATGAAATGCGCATGGCACATTGTGATGACAATTGTCATGGAGCATTGTTCTGACAAAGACATAGAGCATTGTGATGACAAGGTCACAGAGAATTGTGATGAAAACTTCATGGAGCATTGTAGTTACAAAGGTCACAGAGACTTGTGATGACTGGGGCATGGAACATTGTGATGACAAACGTTATGAAGCATTGTGATGACTGGAGTCATGGAGCGTTGTGAAGACAGGGGTCATGGAGCATTGTGAGGACAAGGGCATGGAGCATTGTGATGACAGGGGCATGGAGCATTGGTCTGACATGTTTCATAGATTATTGTGATGACAGTGGGCATGGTGCATTGTGATGACAAGGGCATGAAGCAATGTGATCCCAAGGTTCATGGAGGATTGTGATGACAATGGTAATGGAGTATTGTGATGACAAGCGCCTAGAGCATTGTAATGACAAGGTCATGTAGCATTTTGCTGACAAAGGCATGGAGCATTGTGATGACAGGTGTCATGCAGCACTGTGATGACAAGCGACACGGAACATTGTGAATGCATGGGTCATGGAGCATTGGGATGACTAGGGCATGGATGATTGTGATGACAAGGGTCATGGAGGATTGGGCTGAAAACGTTCATGGAGTATTTTGATGACAGGGGTCATGGAGCATTGTGCTGATAAGGGGATGTAGCATTGTGATGACAGGGGTCATGGAACATTGTGATAACTGGGTTAAGGTAGGATTGTGATGACTAGTGATGGAATATTGTGATATCCCATGTGAGAGAGCATTTGGATGAGAAGTGCATGGAGAATTGTGATTACAAGGTTTATGGAGCACAGCAATGACAAGGTTGTGTATCATTGTGATGAAATGCCCATGGCACAATGTGATGACAAGTGTCATGGAGCATTGTTCTGACAAAGGCATGGAGCATTGTGATGACAAGTGTCACGGAGCATTGTGATGAAATGTTCATGGAACATTGTGGTTACAAAGGTCACAGAGCCTTGTGATGACGCGGGCATAGTCCGTTGTGATGACAAACGTTATGAAGCACTGTGATGACTTGAGTCAGGGAGCATTGTGATGACAGGGGTCATGGAGCATTGTGATGAAAAGGGCATGGAGCATTGTGATGACAGGGGCATGGAGCATTGGCCTGACAAGTTTCATAGATTATTGTGATGATATTGGACATGGTGCATTGTGATGACAAGGGCATGGGGCCTTTTGATTTGAAGGCCATGGAACATTCTGATGACATGTGTCATGGAGCTTTGTGATGACTATGGCATGGAGCATTGTGATTAGAGGGGTCTTGGAGCATCGTGATGACAAGCGTCATGGAGCCTTGTGATGACAAGGCCGTGGAACATTGTGATGGCAGTGGTCATGGAGCTTTTTTATGACAGGGGTTATGGAGCATTGTGATGACAATGGCATGGAGCATTGTGATGACAGGGGCATGGAGCATTGGTCTGACAAGTTTCCTAGACTATTGTGATGACAGTGGACATGGTGCATTTTGATGACAAGGGCATGGAGCATTGTGATGACAAGGGCATGGAATATTGTGAAGACTTGTGTCAGGGAGCATTGTGATGACATATGTCATGGTCCATTGCGATGACAATGGCATGGAGCATTGTGATTCCAAATATAATGGAGGATTGTGATGACAAATATAATGGAGCATTGTGATGACTAGGGCTTGGAGCATTATGATGACAAGGGCCATTGAGAATTTTCACGAAAATGTCGTGAAGCATTGTGATGACAATGTCCTGGAGCATTGTGATGAGAAAACCATGGAGCCTTGTGATGACAAATCTCATGGAGCATACTGATGAAAAGGGGCATGGAGCATTCTGATTACAGGGGTTTTGGAACATTGTGATAACTAGGGCATGGACCATTGTGATGTAAAGGGCATGCAGCATTGGTCTAACAAGTTTCATGGATTATTGTGATGACAGTGGGCCTATAGCATTGTGATGACAAGGACATGGAGCATTGTGATGACAAGGGCATGGAGTATTGTGAAGACGTGTCAGGGAGCATTGTGATGACATATATCATGGTCCATTGTGATGACAATAGCATGGAGCATTGGTCTAATAAATTTCATGGATTATTGTGATGACAGTTAAAATGGCGCATTGTGATCACAAGGGCATGGAGCATTTTGATGACCAGGTCATGCAGTATTCCAAAGAGAGGTGTCAGGGAGCATTGTGATGAAATATGTAATGGCCCATTGTGATGACAATGGCATGGAGCATTGTGATGCCAAGTGTCATGGAGGATTCTGAGGAAAAAATTAATGGAGCATTGTGATGACAATGGCTTGGAGCATTGTGATGACAAGGGTCAGGGAGCATTGTGCTGACAAGTGCATGGAGAATTGTGATGACAAGGGTCATGGAGCATTCTGCTGACAATCTTTTGGAGTGTTTTGATGTCAACGGCATGGTGCATTGTGATGAAAATGGCATGGGGCTTTTTGATGAAAAAAGAATGGACACTTTTTGTGACAGGGTTCAAGGAGCATTCTGACGACAAGTGTCAGGGGGCATTGTGATGACAAGTGTATTGAGAATTGTGATGACAAAGGTCATGGAGCATTGTGATGAAAATGGCATGGAGTATTGTGATGACAGGCATCATGGAGCATTGTGATGACAATGACATGGAACATTGTGATGCCAAGGGTCATGGATCTTTGTGATGACAAACGTCATGGAGCATTTTGATGGCAAGTGCGTTGTGCATTGTGATGAGAAGGGCAGGGAGCATTGTGATGACAGGGTCATGGAGCAATTTGATGAAAAGTGTCATGGAATATTGTGATGACAGGTGCTATGGAACATTGTGATGTCATGGGTCATCTAACATAGTGATGATAAGTGCATGTACCATTGTGATGACAGGAGTCATGGAACATTGTGAAGACAGTGGTGAGGGAGTATTTTGACAAATAGTGATGTAGCATTGTGATATCAGTGGTGAGAGAGCATTTTGATCAGAAGTGCATGGGGCATTGTGATGACAAATTTTATGGAGCATTGTGATGACAAGATTGTGGAGCACTGTGATGATAAGTGCATGGTGCATTGTGATGACATGTGTCATGGAACATTGTGCTGAGAAGCGCATGGAGCATTGTGATGACAAGGGTCATGGAGCATTGTGCTGAGAAAGGCATAGAGCATTGTGATGACAAGGTTCAAAGAGCATTGTGATGAAAAGTTCATGGAGGATTGTGGTTAAATATGTCACAGAGACTGTTGATGATGAGGGCATGGACCATTGTGATGACAAAAGTAATGAAGCACTCTGATGACTGGAGTCACAGAGCATTGTGATGACAGGGGTCATGGAGCATGGTGATAAAAAGGGCATGGAACATTGTGATGACAAGGGCAATGAACATTTGTCTAATAAGTTTCATGGATTATTGCGATGACATTTGGAATGGCGCATTGTTTTGACAAGGGCATGGAGCATTGTGATGACCAGGTGATGCAGTATTGTGAAGACAGGTGTCAGGGAGCATTGTGATGACATATGTAATGGCCCATTGTGATGACGATGGCATGGAGCATTTTGATGCCAAGTGTCATGGAGGATACTGATGACAAAGGTAATGGAGCATTGTGATGAAAATACCTTGGAGCATTGCGATGACAAGTGTCAAGGAGCATTGTGCTGACAAGTGCATGGAGAATTGTGATGACAAGAGTCATGGAGCAGTCTGATGACAAGCCTGTGGAGTATTTTGATGACAATGGCATGGAGCATTGTGATGAAAACGGCATGGGACAGTTTGATGAAAAAGGCATGGAGCCTTTTTGTGACAGGGTTCAAGGAGCATTCTGATGACAAGTGTCAGGGTGCTTTGTGATGACAAGTGTATTGAGAATTGTGATGACAAAGGTCATGGAGCTTTGTGATGAGAAGGCCATGGATAATTGTGATGATGATCATCATGGGGTGTTGTGATGATAAGTGTTATGGAACATTGTGATCGCAAGGTTTTGGAGCATTATGATGACAGAGGTCATGGAAAAATTTTGATTTCATTGTGATGACAATAGCCTGAAGCATTATGATGATGGGCATGGTGCATTGTTATGACAGGTTTCATGGAGCATTGAGATGAAAAGGGGCATGGAGCATTGTGATTACAGGTATCTTGGAGCACTGTGGTGACAAGGGCATGGAGCATTGTGATTACCGGGTTCTTGGAGCATTGTGATGACAAGGGTCATGGAGTCTTGTGATGACAAGGCCGTGTAACATTGTGATGGCCTTGGTCATGGATCATTGTTATGACAGAAATTATGGAGCATATTGATGAGAAGGGCATTGAGCATTGGTCTGAAATATTTCATGGATTATTGTGATGAGAGTGGGCATGGAGCATTGTGATGACAAGGGCACGGTACACTGTGATACATGGGTTATGGTGGATTGTAATGACAGGGGCATGGAGCATTGTGATGAGAACGCATCGAGCATTGAGATGACAAGTGTCACGGAGATTTGTGATGACAAGTGCATGGAGCAATGTGATGAGAGGGTTCATGGAGCACTGTGATGACAATGACATGGAGCATTGTGATGCCAAGGGTCAAGGAGCTTTGTGATGACAAAGGTCATGGAGCATTTTGATGACAAGGGTGTAGTGCATTGTGATGAGAAGGGCAGGGAGCACTTTGATGACAGGGGTAAGCAGAAATTTGATGAAAAGTGTAATGGAACATTTTGATGACAGGGGTTATAGACCATTGTGATGCCAGGGGTCATGGAGCTTTGGGATGAAAATGGTCATGGAGCATTTTGATGACGGGGTTATGGGACATTGTGATGTCAGGGGTCATGGAACATTGTGCTGATAAGGGGATGTAGCATTGTGATGACAGGGGTATGGAACATTGTGATTACAGGGGTGAGGGAGCATTGTGATAACTAGTGATGGAACACTGTGATATCTCATGTGAGAGAGCATTTGGATGAGAAGTGCATGGAGCATTGTGATTACAAGGTTTATGGAGCATAGCCATGACAAGGTTGTGGATCATTGTGATGAAAAGCGCGTGGCACATTGTGATGACAAAGGTCATGGACCATTGTTCTGACAAAGGCATGGAGCATTGTGATGACAAGGGTCACGGAGCAGTGTGATGAAATGTTCATGGAACATTGTGGTTACAAAGGACACAGAGCCTTGTGATGACGCGGGCATGGACCGCTGTGATGACAAACGTTATGAAGCATTGTGATGACTGGAGTCATGGAGCATTGTGAGCACAGGGGTCATGGAGCATTGTGCTAATCAGGGCATGGAGCATTGTGAAGACAGGGGCATGGTGCATTGGTCTGAGAAGTTTCATAGATTATTGTGATGGCACTGGACATGGTGCATTGTGATGACAAGGGCATGGGGCATTGTGATGAGAAGGTCATGGATTATTGTGAAGAGAGGTGTCAGGGAGCATTGTGATGACATATGTCATGGTCCATTGCGATGACAATGGCAGGGAGCATTGTGATGCCAAATGTAATGGAGCAGTGTGATGGCAAATATAATGGAGCATTGTGATGACTAGGGCTTGCATCCTTATGATGACAAGGGCTACTGAGGATTTTCATGACAAGGTCGTGAAGCATTGTGATGACAATGTCCTGGAGCTTTGTGATGAGAAATCCATGGAGCCTTGTGAATACAAGTCTCATGGAGCATACTGATGTAAAGGGGCATGGAGCATTCTGATTATAGGGGTCTTGGAACATTGTGATAACAAGGGCATGGAGCATTGTGATGACAAGGGCATGGAGCATTGGTCTAATATGTTTCATGGATTATTGCGATGACAGAAGGAATGACACATTGTGATGACAAGGGCATGGAGCATTGTGATGACCAGGTGATGCAGTATTGTGAAGACAGGTGTCAGGGAGCATTGTGATGACATATGTAATGGCCCATTGTGATGACAATGGCATGGAGCATTGTGATGACAAGTGTCATGGAGGATTCTGATGACAAAGGTAATGGAGCACTGTGATGGCAATGGCTTGGAGCATTGTGATTACAAGGTTCAGGGAGCATTGTGCTGACAAGTGCATGGAGAATTGTGATTACAAGGGTCATGGAGCATTCTAATGACAAGCTTGTGGAGTATTTTGATGACAATGGCATGGAGCATTGTGATGAAAACGGCATGGGGCATTGTGATGAAAAAGGCATGGAGCCTTTTCGTGCCAGGGTTCAAGGAGAATTCTGACGACTAGTGTCAGGGAGCATTGTGATGACAAGTGTATTGAGAATTGTGATGACAAAGGTCATGGAGCAATGTGATGAAAAGGGCATAGAGTATTGTGATGACAGGCATCATGGATCATTGTGATGACAAGTGTTATGGGACATTGTGAGCACAAGGGTTTCGAGCATTGTGATGAGAGAGGTCATAAATCATTTTGATTTCAAGGCACATGGAGCATTGTGATGACAAGGGCATGAAGCTATGTGATCCCAAGGTTCAAGGAGGATTGTGAGGACAATGGTAATTGAGTATTGTGATGACAAGCGCATAGAACATTGTAATGACAAGGTCATGTAGCATTTTGCTGACAGAGGCATGGAGCATTGTGATGACAGGTGTCATGGAGCACTGTGATGACAAGCGTCAAGGAGCATTGTGATTACAGGGGTCATGGAGCATTGGGATGACAAGGGCATGGATCATTGTGATGACAAGGATCATGGAGCATTGGGCTGAAAATGTTCTTGGACTATTGTGATGACAGGGGTCATGGAGCATCGTGATGACTAGGAAATGGAGCATTGGGAAGACAAGAGTCCCGGATCATTGTGTTGTCAGGTGTTATGGATGGTTGTGATGACAGTGGTCATGGAGCATTGTGATGATATTGGTCATGGAGCATTGTGATGAGAATGTCATGTAGCATTCGGCTGGAAATGTTAATGGATTATTGTAATGACAGGGGTCATGGAGCATTTTGATGACAAGGGAATAGAGCATGGTCATGACAAGGTCCTGGAGCATTGTGATGAGATGACCATGGAGACTTGTGATGACAAGTCTCATGGAGCATTCTGAGGAAAAGGGCATGGAGCATTCTGATTACAGGGGTCTTGGAGCATTGTGATGACAAGGGCATGGAGCATTGTGAGGAGAAGCCATGGAGAATTCTGATGACATGCGTCATGGAGATTTGTGCTGACAAGGCCATGGAGCATTGTGATAACAGGGGTCTTGGAGCATTGTGATGAAAAGGCATGGATCATTGTGATGTAAAATGCATGGAGCCTTGTCATCACAGGGTTCTAGGAGCATACTGACGACAGGTGTCAGGGATTATTGTGATGACAAGTGTATTGAGCATTGTGATGACAATGATCATGGAGCATTGTGATGAGAACACCATGGATAAATGTGATGATGATCGTCATGGGGTGTTGTGATGATAAGTGTTATGGAACATTGTGATCACAAGGGTTTGGAGCATTATGATGACAGAAGTCATGGAGAATTTTGATTTCACTGTAGTGACAATAACCTGAAGCATTATGAAGATGGGCATGGTGCATTGTGATGACAGGGTTCATGGAGAATTGAGATGAAAAGGGGCATGGAGCATTGTGATTATAGGGGTCTCGGAGCATTGTGATGAGAAGGACATGGAACCTTCTGATGACATGTGTCATGGACCTTTGTTATGACAAGGGCATGGAGAATTTTGGTTACATGTTTCTTGGAGCATTGTGATGACAAGGGTCATGGAGCCTTGTGATGACAAGGCCGTGGAACATTGTGATGGCAGTGGTCGTGGTGCATTGTTATGACAGAGGTAATGGAGCATTGTGATGAGAAGGGCATTGAGCATTGGTTTGAAATATTTCATATTTTACTGTGATGAGATTGGACAGGAGCATTGTGATGACAAGGGCACGGAACACTGTGATACATGGGTCATGGAGGATTGTAATGACAAGTGCATGGAGCAATGTGATGAGAGGGTACATGGAGCATTGTGATGACAATGCCATGGAGCATAGTGAGGAAAAGGCCATGGAGCATTGTGATAACATGCATCATGTAGCTTTTTGATGACAAGGGCATGGAGCATTGTGATTACAGGGGTCTTGGAGCATTGTGATAAAAAGGGCATGGATCATTGTGATGATAAAGGCATGGAGCCTTGTCATGACAGTGTTCAAGGAGCATACTGACGACAAGAGTCAGGGAGCATTGTGAAGACAAGTGTATTGAGCATTGTGATGACAAAGATCAGGGAGCATTGTGATCAGAAAACCAAGGATAATTGTGATGATGTTCGTCATGGGGTGTTGTGTTGATAAATGTTATGGAACATTGTGATCACAAGGGTTTGGAGCCTTATGATGACAGAGGTCACGGAGACTTTTGATTTCATTGTAATGACAATAGCCTGAAGCATTATGATAATGGGCATGGTGAATTGTGATGACAGGGTTCATGGAGCATTGAGATGAAAAGGGGCATGGAGCATTGTGATTACAGTGGTCTTGTAGCATTGTGATGACAAGCGCATAGAGCATTGTAATGAAAAGATCATGTAGAATTTTGCAGACAAATGCATGGAGCACTGTGATGACAGGTGTCATGGAGCACTGTGATGACATGTGTCATGGAGCATTGTGAATACAGGGGTCATGGATCATTTTGATGACAAGGGTCATGGAGCATTGGGCTGAAAATGTTCATGGAGTATTGTGATGACAGGGGTCATGGAGCATTGTGATGACAGAGGTCATGGAGAATTTTGATTTCATTGTGCTGACAATAGCTGGAAGCATTATGATGATGGGCATGATGCATTGTGATGACAGGGTTCATCGAGCGTTGAGATGAAAAGGGGCATTGAGCATTTTGATTACAGGGGTCTTGGAGCATTGTGATGACAAGGACATGGAGCATTTTGATGAGAAGTCCATGGAACATTCTGATGACATGTGTCATGGAGCTTTCTGATGACAAGGGCATGGAGCATTGTGATTACAGGTGTCTTGGAGCATTGTGATGACACGTGTCATTGAGCCTTGTGATGACAATGCTGTGGAACATTGTGATGGCAGGGGTCAAGGAGCATTGTTATGACCGGTGTAATGGAGCATTGTGATGAGAAGGGCATGGAGCATTGTGATTACAAGTTTTATGGAGCATTGCGATGACAAATTTGTTGACCGTTGGGATAAAAAGCGTGTGGCACATTGTGATGACAAGGGTCATGGAACATTTTTCTGACAAAGGCATGGAGCACTGTGATGACAAGTGTCACGGAGCATTGTGATGAAAAGTTCATGAATCATTGTGGTTAAAAAGGTCACAAAGCCTTGTGATGATACGGGAATGGACCATTGTTATGACAAATGTTATGAAGAATTGTGATGACTGGAGTCAAGGAGCATTGTGATGACAGGGTCATGGAGCATTGTGATGACAAGGGCATGGAACATTGTGATGACAGGTGCATGGAGCACTGTGATGACAAGCGTCACGGAGCATTGTGATTACAGGGGTCATGGAGCTTTGGGATGACAAGGGCATGGTTCATTGTGATGACAAGTGTCATGGAGCATTGGGCTGAAAATGTTCATGGAATATTGTGATGACAGGGGTCATGGAGCATTGTGATGACTAGGGAATGGAGCATTGTAATGACAAGGGAATGGAACATGGTGATGACAGGGGTCATGGAATATTTTGATTACAGTGGTGAGGGAGGATTGTGATGACTAGTGAGGGAACATGGTGATATCTCAGGAGAGAGCATTTGGATGAGAAGAGCATGGAGATTTGTGATTACAAGTTTTATGGAGCATAGCGAAGCCAAGGTTGTGGATGATTGTGATGGAAAGCCAGTGGCACATTTTGATGACAAGGTTCATGGAGCATTGTTCTGACAAAGGCATGGAGCATTGTGATGACAAGGGTCACGGAGCCTTGTGATGAAATGTTCATGGCGCATTCTGCTTACAAAGGTCACAGAGCCTTGTGATGACACGGACATGGACAGTTGTGATGACAAACGTTATGAAGCATTGTGATGACTGGAGTCACGAAGCATTGTGTTGACAGGGTTCATGGAGCATTGTGATGAAAAGGGCATGGAGCATTGTGATGAGAATGTCATGGTGTATTGTGAAGACAGGTGTCAGGGAGCATTGTGATGACATATATCATGGTCCATTTCGATGACAATGGCATGGTGCATTGTGATCCCAAATGTAATGGAGGATTGTGATGACAAATATGATGGAGCATTGTGATGACTAGGGCTTGGAGCATTATGATGACAAGGGCCATTGAGAATTTTCATGACAATGTCGTGAAGCATTGTGATGACAAGGTCCTGGAGCATTGTGATGAGAAAACCATGGAGCCTTGTGATGACAGGTCTCATGGAGCATACTGATGAAAAGGGGCATGGAGCATTCTGATTACAGGGGTCTTGGAACATTGTGATAGCAATGGGATGTAGCATTGTGATGACAAGGGCATGGAGCATTGGTCTAATAACTTTCATGAATTACTGTGATGACAGATGGAATGGCGCATTGTGATGAGAGTGGACATGGAGCATTCTGAAGATATTGGTCATGGAGCATTATGACAAGGTCATGGAACATTGGGCTGAAAATATTCATGGAGTATTGTGATGACATGGGTCATGGAGCATTGTAATGACAAGGGAATGGAGCATGGTGATAACAAGGTCCTGGAGCATTGTGATGAGATGACCATGGAGATTTGTGATGACAAATCTTATGGAGCATTCTGATGAAAAGGGGCATGGAGCATTGTGATTACAGGGGTCTTGGAGCATTGTGATGACAAGGGCATGGAGCATTGTGAGGAGAAGGCCATGGAACATTCTGATGACATGCGTCATGGATTTTTGTGATGACAAGTGCATGGAGCATTGTGATTACAGGGTTCTTGGAGCATTGTGATGACAAGGGTCATGGAGCCTTGTGATGACAAGGCCGTGGAACATTGTGATGGCAGGTGTCATGGAGCATTGTTATGACAGAGGTAATGGAGCATTGTGATGAGAAGGGCATTGAGCATTGGTCTGAAATGTTTCATGGATTATTGTGATGAGAGTGGGCATGGAGCTTTGTGATGACAAAGGCATGGAGCAATGTGATGAGAGGATTCATGGAGCATTGTGATGACAATGACATGGAGCATTGTGATGCCAAGGGTCTTGGAGCTTTGTGATGACAAAGGTCATGGAGCATTTTGATGACAACTGTGTGGTGCAATGTGATGAGTAGGGCAGGGAGCATTTTGATGACAGGGTCATGCAGCAATTTGATGAAAAGTGTAATGGAACATTTTGATGACAGGGGTTATAGAACATTGTGATGCCAGGGATCCTGGAGCTTTGGGATGAAAAGAGTCATGGAGTATTTTGATGACAGGGGTTATGGAACATTGTGATGTCAGGGTTCAAGTAATATTGTGCTGATAAGGGGATGTAGCATTGTGATGACAGGGGTCATGGAACATTGTGATAACAGGGGTGAGGGAGGATTGTGATGACTAGTGATGGAACATTGTGATATCTCAGGTGAGAGAGCATTTGGATGAGAAGTGCATGGAGAATTGTGATTACAAGTTTGATGGAGCATAGCGATGACAAGTTTGTGGATCATTGTGATGAAAAGCACATGGAACACTGTGATGACAAAGGTCATGGAGCATTGTTCTTACAAAGGCATGGAGCATTGTGATGACAAGGGTCACGGAGCATTGTGATGAAATGTTCATGGAGCATTGTGGTTACAAAGGTCACAGAGCCTTGTGATGACGTGGGCATGGACCGTCGTGATGACAATCGTTATGAAGCATAGTGATGACTGTAGTCACGGAGCATTGTGATGACAGGGTTCATGGAGCAATGTGATGACAAGTGCATGGAGCATTGTGATGACAGGGGCATGGAGCATTGGTCTGACATGTTTCATAGATTATTGTGATGACAGTGGACATGGTGCATTGTGATGACAAGGGCATGGAGCACTATGAAGACAAGGGCATGGAGTATTGTGAAGACAGATGTCAGGAAGCATTGTGATGACCTATGTCATGGTCAATTGCGATGACAATAGCATGGAGCATTGTGATGCCAAATGTAATGGAGGATGTGATGACAAATATAATGGAGCATTGTGATTACTAGGGCTTGGAGAATTATGTTGACAAGGGCCATTGAGAATTTTCATGACAATGTCGTGAAGCATTGTGATGACAAGTCCTGGAGCATTGTGATGAGAAATCCATGGAGGCTTGTGATGACAAGTCTCAAGGAGCATACTGATGAAAAGGGGTCTGGAGCATTCTGATTACAGGGGACTTGAAACATTGTGATAACAAGGGCATGGAGCACTGTGATGACAAGGGCATGCAGTATTGTGAATAGAGGTGTCAGGGAGCATTGTGATGACATAAGTAATGGCCCATTGTGATGACAATGGCATGGATCATTGTGATGCCAAGTATCATGGAGGATTCTGATGACAAAGGTAATGGAGCATTGTGATGACAAGCGTCAGGGGGCATTGTGCTGACAAGTGCATGGAGAATTGTGATGGCAAGGGTCATGGAGCATTCTGATGACAAGCTTGTGGAGTATTTTGATGACAATTGCATGGAGCATTGTGATGAAAAAGGCATGGAGCCTTTTTGTGACAGGGTTCAAGGAGCATTCTGACGACAATGTCAGGGAGCATTGTGATGACAAGTGTATTGAGAATTGTGATGACAAAGTCATGGAGCACTGTGATGAAAAGGGCATGGAGTATTCTGATGACAGGCATCATGGAGCTTTGCGATGACAACTGTTATGGAACATTGTGATCACAAGAGTTTAGAGCACTGTGATGAGACAGGTCATGGATCATTTTGATTTCAAGGAGCATGGAGCATTGTGATGACAATGGCATGAAGCAATGTGATCCCAAGGTTTATGGAGGATTGTGATGACAATTCAAATGGAGTACTGTGATGACAAGCGCATAGAGCATTGTAATGACAATGTCATGGAGCATTTTGCAGACAAAGGCATGGAGCATTGTGATGACATGTGTCATGGAGCACAGTGATGACAAGCGTCACAGAGCATTGTGAATACAGGGGTCATGGAGCATTGGGATGACAAGGGCATGTATCATTGTGATGACAGTGGTCATGGAGCATTGTGATTTCAGGGGTCTTGGAGCATTGTGATGATATTGGTCATGGAGCATTGTGATGAGAATGCCATTGAGTATTGGGCTGAAAATGTTCATGGAGTATTGTGATGACATGGGTCATGGAGCATTGTGAAGACAATGGAATGGAGCATGGTGATGACAAGGCCCTGGAGCATTGTGATGAGATGACCATGGAGATTTGTGATGACAAATCTCATGGAGCATTCTGATGAAAAGGGACATGGAGCATTGTGATTACAGGGGTCTTGGAGCATTGTGATGACAAGGGCATGGAGCATTGTGAGGAGAAGGCCATTGAACATTATGATGACATGTGTCATGGATTTTTGTGATGACAAGGGCATGGAGCATTGTGATTACAGGGGTCTTGGAGCATTGTGATGACAAGGGTCATGGAGCCTTGTGATGACAAGTCCATGAAACATTGTGATGGCAGGGGTCATGGAGCATTGTTATGACAGATGTAATGGAGCATTGTGATGAGAATGGCATTGACCATTGGTCTGAAATGTTTCATGGATTATTGTGATGAGAGTGGGCATGGAGCATTGTGATGACAAGGGCACGGTACACTGTGATACTTGGGTCATGGAGGATTGTAATGACAAGGGCATGGAGCACTGTGATGAAAAGGGCACCTTGCATTGTGATGACAAGTGTCATGGAGCTTTGTGATGAAAAGGGAATTGAGCAATGTGATGAGAGGGTTCATGGAGCATTGTGATGACAATGACATGGAGCATTGTGATGCCAAGGGTCATGGAGATTTGTGATGACAAAGGTCATGGAGCATTTTGATGTCAAGGGTGTGGTGCATTGTGATGACAATGGCAGGGAGCATTTTGATGACAGGGTCATGGAGCAATTTGATGAAAAGTGTAATGGAACATTTAGATGACAGGGGTTATAGAACATTGTGATGACATGGGTCATGGAGCTTTGGGATGAAAAGGGTCATGGAGCATTTTGATGACAGGGGTTATGGAACATTGTGATATCATGGGTCATGGAACATTGTGTTGAAAAGGGGATGTACCATTGTGATGAGAGCGGTCATGGAACACTGTGATTACAGGGCTGAGGGAGGATTGTGATAACTAGTGATGGATCATTGTGGTATCTCAGGTGAGAGAGCATTTGGATGAGAAGTGCATAGAGCATTGTGATTACAAGGTTTATGGAGCATAGCGATGACAAGGTTCTGCATCATTGTGATGAAATGTGCGTGGCACATTGTGATGACAAGTGTCATGGAGCATTGTTCTGACAAAGGCATGGATCATTGTGATGACAAGGGTCACAGAGCATTGTGATGAAATGTTCATGGAACATTGTGGTTACAATGGACACAGAGCCTTGTGATGACGCGGGCATGGACCGTTGTGATGACAAACGTAATGAAGCAGTGTGATGACTGGAGTCACGGAGCATTGTGAAGACAGGGTTCATGGAGCATACTGATGAAAAAGTGCATGGAGCATTGTGATTACAGGGGTCTTGGAACTTTGTGATGACAAGGATATGGAACATTGTGAGGAGAAAACCAAGGAGCATTCTGATGGAATGCAGCATTGAGCTTTGTGATGACAAGGTCATGGAGCTTCGTGATTACATGGGTCTTGGAGCATTGTGATGAAAAGGGCATGGATCATTGTGATGAAAAAGGCATGGAGCCTTGTCATGACAGGGTAAAAGGAGCATACAGACAACAAGTGTCAGGGAGCATTTAGATGACAAGTGTATTGAGCATTGTGATGATGAAGGTCATGGAGCATTTTGATGAGAAGTCCATGGATAATTGTGAAGACGAGCATCATGGGGCATTGTGATGACAAGTGTTATGGAATATTGTGATCTCAAGGGTTTGGAGCATTGTTATGACAGAGTTCATGGAGCATTTTGATATCATTGTTATGACAATAGCAGGAAGCATTATGATGATGGGCATGGTGCATTGTGATGATAAGGTTCATGGATCATTGAGATGAAAAGGGGCATAGAACATTTTGATTACAGTTTTCTTGGAGCATTGTGATGAGAAGGGTCATGGAGCCTTGTGATGACAAGGCCATGGAACATCGTGATGGGAGGGGTCATGGAGCATTGTTATGACAGGGTTAATGGAACATTGTGATGGCAAGGGCATGGAGCATTGTGATGAGAAGGTCATGGAGCATTCTGATTACCTGTGTCATGGAGCTATGTGAAGACAAGGGCATGGAGCAATGTGATGAGAGCGTTCACGGAGCATTGTGATGACAATGACATGGAACATTGTGATGCCAAGGGTCATGGATCTTTTTGATGACAAAAGTCATGGAGCATTTTGATGGCAAGTGAGTTGTGCATTGTGATGAGAGGGTCATGGAGCAATTTGATGAAAAGTGTCATGGAACATTTTGATGACAGGTGTTATGGAACATTGTGATGTCATGTGTCATCGAACATTGTGATGATATGTGCATGTAGCATTGTGATGACAAGAGTCATGGTACATTGTGATGACTGGGGTGAGGGTGTATTGTGAAAAATAGTGATGTAGCATTGTGATATCAGTGGTGAGAGAGCATTTTGATGAGAAATGCATGGAGCATTGTGATGACAAATTTTATGGAGCAATGTGATGACAAGATTGTGGAGCACTGTGATGATAAGCGCATGATGCCTTGTGATGACATGTGTCACGGAGCATTCTGCTGACAAGTGCATGGAGCATTCTGATGACAAGGGTCATGGAGCACTGTGCTGAGAAAGGCAAAGAGCATTGTGATGACAAGTGTCAAAGAGCATTGTGATGAAAAGTTCATGGAGCATTGTGGTTAAAAAGGTCACAGAGACTGTTGATGACGACGGCATGGACCATTGTGATGAGAAAGGTCATGAAGCACTGTGATGACTGGAGTCACGGAGCATTGTGATGATAGGGGTCATGGAGCATTGTGATAAAAAGGACATGGAACATTGTGATGACAAGGGCATGGAGCATTGTGATGACGAAGTCATGCAGTATGGTGAAGACAGGTGTCATGGAGCATTGTGATGACATATTAAATGGCCCATTGTGATGACGATGGCATGGAGCATTTTGATGCCAAGTGTCATGGAGGATTCTGATGACAAAGGTAATGGAGCATTGTGATGACAATGGCTTGGAGCATTGCGATGACAAGGGTCAAGGTGCATTGTGCTGACAAGTGCATGGAGAATTGTGATGACAAGTTTCGAGGAACATTCTGCTGACAAGCTTGTGGAGTATTTTGATGACAATTGCATGGAGCATTGTGAAGAAAACGGCATGGAGCATTGTGATGAAAAAGGCATGGAGCCTTTTCGTGACAGGGTTCAAGGAGCATTCTGATGACAAGTGTCAGGGAGCATTGTGATGACAAGTGTATTGAGAATTGTGATGACAAAAGTCATGGAGCATGGTGATGAGAAGGCCATGGATAATTGTGATGATGATCGTCATGGGGTGTTGTGATGATAAGTGTTATGGAACATTGTGATCACAAGGTTTTGGAGCATTATGATGACAGAGGTCATGGAGAATTTTGATTTCATTGTGATGACAATAGCATGAAGCATTATGATGATGGGCATGGTGCATTGTGATGACAGGGTTCATGGAGCATTGAGATGAAAAGGGGCATGGAGCATTGTGATTACAGGGATCTTGGAGCATTGTGATGACAAGGGCATGGAGCATTGTGATTACAGGGTTCTTGGAGCATTGTGATGACAAGGGTCATGGAGCCTTTTGATGACTAGGCCGTGGAACATTGTGATGGCAGTGGTCCTGGATCATTGTTATGACAGAAGTAATAGAGCATTTTGATGAGAAGGGCATTGAGAATTGGTCTGAAATATTTCACGGATTATTGTGATGAGAGTGGGCATGGAGCACTGTGATGACAAGGACACGGAAGACTGTGATACATGGGTCATGGAGGATAGTAATGACAGGGGCATAGAGCATTGTGATGAGAACGCATCGAGCATTATGATGACATGTGTCATGGAGGTTTGTGATGACAAGGGCATGGAGCAATGTGATGAGAGTGTTCATGGAGCATTTTGATGACAATGACATGGAGCATTGTGATGCCAAGGTTCATGGTGCATTGTGATGAGAAGGGCAGGGAGCAGTTTGATGACCGGGTAACACAGCAATTTGATAAAAAGTGTAATGGAATATTTTGATGGCAGGTGTTATAGATCACTGTGATGTAAGGGGTCTTGGAGCTTTGTGTTGACAAGTGTCATGGTGCATTGTGATGACTAGGGAATGGAGCAATGTGATGACAAGAGTCCTGGATCATTGTGTTGTCAGGTGTCATGGAGTGTTGTGATGACAGTGGTCATGGAGCATTGTGATGATATTGGCCATGGAGCACTGTGATGAGTAGGTCGTGGAGCATTGGGCTGAAAATTCTCATGGATTATTGTGATGACAGCGGTCATGGAGCACTGTGATGACAAGGGAATGGAGCATGGTGATGACAGGGTCCTGGAACATTGTGATGAGAAGACCATGGACACTTGTAATGACAACTCTCATGGAGCATTCTGATGAAAAGGGGCATAGAGCATTGTGATTACAGGGGTCTTGGAACATTGTGATGACAAGTGCATGGAGCACTGTGAGGAGAAGACCAAGGAGCATTCTGATGGCATGCGTCATTGAGCATTGTGATGACAAGGTCATGGAGCATTGTGATTACATGGGTCTTGGATCGTTGTGATGAAAATGGCATGGATCATTGTGATGAAAAAAGCATGGAGGATTGTCATGACAGGGTTCAAGGAGCATACAGACAACAAGTGTCAGGGAGCATTTTGATGAAAAGTGTATTGAGCATTGTGATGCCAAAGTCATGGAGCATTGTGATGAGAAGACCATGGATAATTGTGATGACGAGCGTCATGGGGCATTGAGATGACAAGTGTTATGGAATATTGTGATCACAAGGGTTTGGAGCATTGTTATGACTGAGGTCATGGAGCATTTTGATTTCATTGTGATGACAATAGCATGAAGCATTATGATGATGGTCATGGTGCATTGTGATGACAGGGTTCATGGATTATTGAGATGAAAAGTGGCATAGAGCACTGTGATTACAGTGTTCTTGGAGCATTGTGATGAGAAGGGTCATAGAGCCTTGTGATGACAAGGCCATGGAACATCGTGATGGCAGGGGTCATGGAGCATTGTTATGGCAGGGGTAATGGAGCATTGTGATGGCAAGGGCATGGAGCATTGTGATGAGAAGGCCATGGAGCATTCTGATGACATGTGTCATGGAGCTATGTGAAGACAAGGGCATGGAGCAATGTGATGAGAGCGTTCATGGAGCATTGTGATGACAATGACATGGAGCATTGTGATGCCAAGTGTCATAAATCTTTGTGATGACAAAGGTTATGGAGCATTTTGATGGCAAGGGCGTTGTGCATTGGAATGAGAATGGCAGGGAGCATTGTGATGACAGGGTCATGGACCAATTTGATGAAAACATTCATGGAACATTTTGATGACAGGGGTTATGGAACATTGAGATGTCATGGGTCATCGAACATTGTTATGATAAGTGCATTTAGCACTGTGGTGACAGGAGTCATGGAACACTGTGATGACAGGGCTGAGGGGGTATTTTGACAAATAGTGAGGTAGCATTGTGATATCAGTGGTGAGAGAGCATTTTGATGAGAAGTGCATGGAGCATTGTGATGACAAATATTATGGAGCACTGTGATGACAAGATTGTGGAGCACTGTGATGACAATCGCGTGATTCATTGTGATGACATTTGTCATGGAGCATTGTGCTGATAAGCGCATGGAGCATTGTGATGAGAAGGGTCAAAGAGCATTGTGATGAAAAGTTCATGGAGCATTGTGGTTAAAAAGGTCACAGAGACTGTTCATGACGAGGGCATGGACCATTGTGATGACAAAGGTCATGAAGCATTGTGATGACTGCAGTCACGGATCATGGTGATGACAAGGGTCATGGAGCATTGTGATGACAAGGGAATGGTGCATTGTGCTGAGAAATGCAGGGAGCATTTTGATGACCAGGTCATGCAGCAATTTGATAAAAAGTGTAAAGTGACATTTTAATGCAGGGGTTATAGAACATTGTGATGTCAGGGGTCTTGGAGCTTTGGGATGAAAAGGGTCATGGAGCATTTTGATGACAGGGGTTATGGAACATTGTGATGTCAGGGGTCATGGAACATTGTGATGATAAGGGGATGTAGCATTGTGATGACAGGGTCCTGGAACATTGTGATTACAGGGGTGAGGGAGTATTGTGATGACTAGCGATGGAACATTTTGATATCTCTGGTGAGAGAGCATTTTGATGAGAAGTGCATGGACCATTGTGATTACAATATTTATGAAGCATAGCAATGACAAAGTTGTGGACCGTTTTGATGAAATGTGCGTGGCTCATTGTGATGACTATGTTCATTGAGCATTGTTCTGACAAAGACATGGAGCTTTGTGATGACAAGGGCATGGCACATTGTGATTACATGGGTCATAGAGCATTTTGATGACAAGGGCGTGGAGCATAGTGATGAGAAGGCCATGGATAATTGTGATGACGCGCGTCATGGAGCACAGTAATGACAAGGGGTATGGAGCATTGTGATGACAGTGGCCATGGAGAAATGTGATGACAAGTGTCATGGAGCATTCTGATGACAAGCTTGTGGAGTATTGTGACGACAATGGCATGGAGCATTGTGATGAAAAGGGCATGGAGCATTGTGATGAAAAAGTCATGAAGCCATTTCTTGACAGGTTTCAAGGAGCATTCTGATGACAAGTGTCAGGGAACATTGTGATGACATGTGTATTGAGAATTGTGATGAAAAAGATCATGGAGCATTTTGACGAAAAGGGCATAGAGTATTGTGATGACAGGCTTCATGGAGCGTTGTGATGACAAGTGTTATGGAACATTGTGATCACAAGGGTTTGGAGCATTGTGATGATAGAAGTCATGGATCATTTTTTTGTCAAGGAGCATGGAGCATTGTGATGACAAGGGCATTAGGCAATGTGATCCCAAGGTTCATGGAGGATTGTGATGACAATGCTAAGGGAGTATTGTGATGACAAGCAAATGGAGCATTTTGATAACAAGGTCATGTAGCATTTTGCTGACACAGGCATGGAGCATTGTGATGATAAGGGTCATAGAGCACTTTGATGAGAAGCATCACGGATCATTGTGATTACAGGGGTCATGGAGCATTGGGATGGCAAGGGCATGGATCATGGTGATGACAAGTGTCATGGAGCATTGGGCTGAAAATGTTAATGGAGCATTGTGATGACTAGGGAATGGAGCATTGTGATTACTAGAGTCCCGGATCACTGTGTTGTCAGGGGTCATGGAGCGTTGTGATGACAGTGGTCATGGAGCATTGTGATGACAGGGATCATGAAGCATTGTGTTGAGAAGTTCCTGGAGAATTGGTGTGAAAATGTTCAGGAAGTATTGTGAGGACAGGGTTCATGGAGCATTGTGATGACAAGGGAATGGAGCACTGTGATGAAAGGTTCCTGGAGCATTGTGATGAGAAGACCATGGAGCCTCGTAATAAGAAGTCTCATGGAGCATTCTGATGAAAAGGGGCATGGAGTATTGTGATTACAGGGGTCCTGGAGCATTGTGATGACACGGGCATGGAGCATTGTGATTACTGGTGTCTTGGAGCATTGTGATGAAATTGGCATGGATTATTGTTATGAAAATGATATGGAGCCTTGTCATGAAAGGGTTCCAGGAGCATACTGATGACAAGTGTCAGGGAGCATTGTGATGACTTGTGTATAGAGCATTGTAATGACAAAAGTCATGGAGCACTGTGATGAGAAGACCATGGATAACTGTGATGATGAGCTTCATGGGGCGTTGTGATGATAAGTGTTATGGAACATTGTGATCACAAGGATTTGGAGCATTGTGATGAGATAGATCATCGAATATTTTGATTTCATTGTGATGACAATAGCCTGAAGCATTATGATGATGGTCATGATGCATTTTGATGACAGGGTTCATGGAGCATTGAGATGCAAAGGGGCATGGAGCATTGTGATTAGAGGGTTCATGGAGCATTGTGATGACAATGGCATGGAGCATTGAGATGCCAAGTGTCATTGAGCCTTGTGATGACAAAGGTCATGGAGCATTTTGATGACAAGGGAGTGGTACTTTGTGATGAGAAGGGCAGGGAGCATTGTGATGACAGAGTCATAGGGCAATTTGATGAAAAGTGTCATGGAATATTTTAATGACAGGGGTTATGGAACATTGTGATGTAAGGGTTCATGGAGCATTTTGATGAAAAGGATCATGGAGAATTATGATGACAGGGGTTATGGAACATTGTGATGTCAGGGGTCATTGTGAATATTGAGGAAAAGGGTTATGGAGCATTATGATGACAGGGGTTATGGAACATTGTGATGTCAGGGGTCACCGAACTTTGTGATGATATGTGCACTGCAAAGACAAAAGTCATTGAACATTGTGATGACAGTGGTGAGGGAGTATTGTGATGAATAGTGCTGTAACATTGTGATATCATTGGTGAGAAAGCATTTTAATGAGAAGTGCATGGAGAATTGTGATGACAAGTTTTATGGTGCATTGTGGTGACAAGATTGTGGAGCACTGTGATGAGAAGCGCAGGGTGCATTGTGATGACATGGGTCATGGAGCATTGTTCTGACAAGCGCAAGGAGCATTGTGATGACAAGGGTCATGGAGCATTGTGCTGAGAAAGGCATAGAACACTGTGATGACAAGGGTCAAAGAGCATTGTGATGAAAAGTTATTGGAGCATTGTGGTTAAATATGTCACAGAGACTGTTGATGACGAGGGCATGGACCATTGTGAGGAAAAAGGTCATGAATCATTGTGATGAATGGAGGCATGGAGCACTGTGATGACAGGGGTCATGGAGCATTGTGATAACAAGGACATGGAGCATTGTGATGACAAGGGAATGGAGCATTGGTCTAATAAGTTTCATGGATTATTGTGATGACTGTTGTAATGGCGCATTTTGATGACCAGGTCATGCAGTATTGTGAAGACAGGTGTCAGGGAGCATTGTGATGACATATGTAATGGCCCATAGTGATGACAATGGCATGGACAATTGTGATGCCAAGTGTCATGGAGGATTCTGATGACAAAGGTAATGGAGCATTGTGATGACAATGGCTTGGAGCATTGTGATGACAAGGGTCAGGGAGAATTTTGCTGACAGGTGCAGGGAGAATTGTGATGAAAACGGTCATGAAGTATTCTGATGACAAGCTTGTGGAGTATTTTGATGACAATGGCATGGAGCATTGTGATGAAAAAGGCATGTGGCATTGTGATGACAAGTGTATTGAGAATTGTGATGACAAATGTCATGGAGCATTGTGATGAATAGGGCATGGAGTATTGTGATGACAGGCATCATGGAGCGTTGTGATGACAAGTGTTATGAAACATTGTGATCACAAGGGTTTGGAGCATTGTGATGACAGATGTCATGGATCATTTTGATTTCAAGGAGCATGGAGCATTGTGATGACAAGGGCATGAAGCAATGTGATTCCAAGGTTCATGGAGGACTGTGATGACAATGGTAATGGAGTATTGTGATGACAAGCGAATAGAGCATTGCAATGACAAGGTCAGGTAGCATTTTGCCGACAAAGGCATGGAGCATTGTGATGACAGGTGTCATGGAGCAATGTGATGATAAGCGTCACGGAGCATTGTGAATACAGGGGTCATGGAGCATTGGGATGACAAGGGCATGGATCTTTCTGATGACAAGGGTCATGGAGCATTGGGCTGAAAATGTTCATGGAGTATTGTGATGACAGGGATCATGGAGCAATTTGATGACAAGTTCCTGGAGCACTTTGATGAGAAGACAATGGAGACTTGTGATGACAAGTCTCATGGAGCATTCTGATGAAAAGGGACATGGAGCATTGTGATTACAGGGGTCTTGGTGCATTGTGATGACAAGGGCATGGAGCATTGTGAGGAGAAGGCCATGGAGCATTCTGATGACATGTGTCATTGAGCGTTGTGATGACAAGGGTATGGAGCATTGTGATTACAGGGGTCTTGGAGCATTGTGACTAAAAGGGCATGGATCATTGTGATGAAAAAGGCATGGAGACGTGTCATGACAGGGTTAATGGAGCATACTAATGACAAGTGTCAGGGAGCATTGTGATGACAAGTGTATTGAGCATTGTGATAACAATGTTTATGGAGCATTGCGATGAGGAGACAATGGATAATTGTGATGATGAGCGTCATGGGGTGTTGTGATGATAAGTGTTATGGAACACTGTGATCACAAGGGATTGGAGCATTGTGATGACAGGGGTCATGGAGCATATATATTTCATTGTGATGACTATAGACTGAAGCATTATCATGATGGGCATGATGAATTGTGATGACAGTGTTCATGGAGCATTGAGATGAAAAGGGGCATGGAGCATTGCGATTACAGGGTTCTTGGAGCATTGTGATGTCAAGGACATGGAACATTTTGATAGGAAGGACATGGAACTTTCTGATGGCATGTGTCATGGAGCTTTGTGATGACAAGGGCATGGAGCATTGTGATTACTGGGGTCTTGGAGCATTGTGATGACATGTGTCATGGAGCCTTGTGATGACAAGGCCGTGGAATATTGTGATGGCAGGGGTCATGGAACATTGTTATGATAGGGATAATGGAGCATTGTGATGAGAAGGACATGGAGCATTGTGAATACAAGGTTTATGGAGCATTACCATGACAAATTTGTGGACCGTTGTGATGAAAAGCGCGTAGCATATTGTGATGACAAGGGTCATGGAGCATTTTTCTGACAAAGGCATGGAGCCTTTTGATGACAATGGTCACGAAGCATTGTGATGAAAAGTTCATGGATCATTGTGGTTATAAAGGTCACAGAGCCTTGTGATAACGGGGTCATGTACCATTGTGATGACAAATGTTATGAAGCATTGTGATGACTGGAGTCATGGAGCATTGTGATGACAGTGGCCATGGAGCATTGTGATGACAAGGGCATGGAGCATTTTGGTGACAGGGGCATGGAGCATTGGTCTGACAAGTTTCATAGATTATTGTGATGACAGTGGACATGGTGCATTGTGATGACAAGGGCATGGATCATTGTGATGAGAAGGTTATGGAGTAATGTGAAGACTGGTGTCAGGGAGCATTGTGATGACATATGTCATGGTCCATTGCAATGACAATGGCAGGGAGCATTGTGATGCCAAATGTAATGGAGCATTTTGATGACAAATATTATGGAGCATTGTGATGACTAGGGCTTGGAGCATTATGATGACAAGGGCCACTGAGAATTTTCAGAACAAGGTCGTGAAGCATTGTGATGACAAGGTCCTGGAGCATTGTGATGAGAAATGCATAGAGACTTGTGATGACAAATCTCATGGAGCATACTGATCAAAGGGGCATGGAGCATTGTGATTACAGGGGTCTTGGAACATTGTGATGACATGGGCATGGAGCATTGTGAGGAGAAGGCGAAGGAGCATTCTGAAGACATGTTTCATTGAGCTTTGTGATGACAAGGGCATGGGGCATTGTGTTTAAAGGGGTCTTGGAGCATTGTGATGAGAAGGGTCATGGAGCCTTGTGAGGACAAGGCCACGGAACATCGTGATGGCAGGGGTAATGGAGCATTGTTATGACAGGGGTAATGGAACATTGTGATGAGTAGGGCAGGGAGCATTGTGATTACAAGGTTTACTGATCATTGCGATGACAAATTTGTGGACCATTGTGATGAAAAGCACGTGGCACATTTTGATGACAAGGGTCATGGAGTATTTTTCTGCCAAAGGCATTGAGCATTGTGATGACAAGAGTCACGGAGCATTGTGATGAAAAGTTCATGGAGCATTGTGGTTACAAAGGTAACAGAGCCTTGTGATGACGTGGGCATGGGCCATTGTGATGACAAATGTTATGAAACATTGTCATGACTGGAGTCACAGAGCATTGTGATGACAGGGTCCATGGAGCACTGTGATGACAAGGGAAAGGAGCATTGTGCTGAAAAAGGCATAGAGCATTGTGAGGACATGGGTCAAAGAGCATTGTGATAAAATGATATTGGATCATTGTGGTTAAAAATGTCACAGAGACTGTTGATAATGAGGGCATGGACCATTGTGATGACAAAGGTCACGAAGCATTGTGATGACTGGAGTCATGGAGCATTGTGATAAAAAGGGCATGGAGCATTGTGATGACAAGGGCATGGAGCATTGGTCTAATAAGTTTCATGGATTATTGTGATGACAGTTGGAATGGCGCATTGTGATGACAAGGGCATTTAGCATTGTGATGACCAGGTCATGCCGTATTGTGAAGACAGGTGTCAGGGAGCATTGTGATGAGATATGTAATGGCCCATTGTGATGACAATGGCATGGAGCATTGTGATGCCAAGTGTCATGGAGGATTCTGATGACAAAGGTAATGGAGCATTTTGATGACAATGGCTTGGAGCATTGTGATGACAAGGGTCAGCGAGCATTGTGCTGAGAAGTGCATGGAGAATTGTGATGACAAGGGTCATGGAACATTCTGATGACCTGCTTTTGGAGTATTTTGATGACAATGGCATGGAGCATTGTGAAGAAAACGGCATGGGGCTTTGTGATGAAAAAGGCAAGGAGCCTTTTCGTGACAGGTTTCAAGGAGCATACTGACGACAAGTTTCAGGAAGCATTGTAATGACAAGTGTATTTTGAATTGTGATGACAATGGTCATGGAGCATTGTGATGAAAAGGGCATGGAGTATTGTGATGACAGGCATCATGGAGCGTTTCGATGACAAGGTATATGGAACATTGTGCTCACAAGGGTTTGGAGAATTGTGATGCCAGAGGTCATGGATCATTTTGATTTCAAGGAGCATGGAGCACTGTGATGAAAAGGGCATGAAGCAATGTGACCCCAAGGTTCATGGAGGATTGTGATGACAATGGCAATGGAGTACTGTGATGACAAGCGCATAGAGCATTGTAATGACAAGGTCATGTAGCATTTACTAACAAAGGCATGGAGCATTGTGATGACAGGTGTCATGGAGCACTGTGATGACAAGCGTCAAGGAGCATTGTGAATACAGTGGTCATGGAGCATTGGGATGACAACGGCATGGTTCAATGTGATAACAAGGGTCATGGAGCATTGGGCTGAAAATGTTCATGGAGTATTGTGATGACAGGGGTCGTGGAGCATTGTGATGACTAGGGAATGGAGCATTGTGATGACAAGAGTTCCGGATCATTGTGTTGTCAGGTGTCATGGAGTGTTGTGGTGACTGTGGTCATGGAGCATTGTGATGATACTGGCCATGGAGCATTGTGATGAGAAGGTCGTGGAGCATTGTGATTACAGGTGTCTTGGTGCATTGTGATGAAAAGGGCATGTATCATTGTGATGAAAAGGGCATGGAGCCTTGTCATGACAGGGTTCAAGAAGCGTACTGACGACAAGCGTCAGGGAGCATTGTGATGACAAGTGTATTGAGCATTTGAGGACGAATTTCATGGAACACTGTGATGAGAAGACCATGGATAATTGTGATGATGAGCGTCATGGTGTGTTGTGATGGTAAGTCTTATGGAACATTGTGATCACAAGGGTTTGGAGCATTATGATGACAGAGGTCATGGAGAATTTTGATTTCATTGTGATGACAATAGCCTGAAACATTATGATGATGGGCATGGTGCATTGTGATGACAGGGTTCATGGAGCATTGAGATGAAAAGGGGCATGGAGCATTGTGCTTACCGGGGTCTTGGAGCATTGTGATGACAAGGGCATGGAGGATTGTGATGAGAAGGCCATGGAACATTCTGATGACATGCGTCATGGAGCCTTGTGATGACAATGGCATAGAGCATTGTGATTAAAGTGGTCTTGCAGCATTGTGATGACAAGGGTCATGGAGCCTTGTGATGACATGCCATTGAACACTGTGATGGCAGGGGTCATGGAGCATTGTTATGTCAGAGGTAATGGTGCATTGTGATGAGAAGGGCATTGAGCTTTGGTCTAAAAGGTTTCATGGTTTATTGTGATGAGAGTGGGCATGGAGCATTGGGATGACAATGGCACGGAACACTGTGATACATGGTTCATGGAGGATTGTAATGTCAATGGCATGGAGCATTGTGATGAGAAGGGTATCGAGCATAGTGATGACAAGTGTCATGGAGCTTAGTGATGTCAAGGGCATGGAGCAATTTGATGAGAGTGTTCATGGAGCATTGTGATGACAATGAAATGGAGCATTGTGATGCCAAGGGTCATGGAGATTTGTTATGACAAATAACAGGGAGCATTTCGATGACAATGGTGTGGTGCATTGTGATGAGAAGGGCAGGGAGCATTTTGATTACAGGTTCATGCAGCAATTTGATTAAAAGTGTAATGGAATATTTTGAGGGCAGGGGTTATAGAACATTGTAATGTCAGGTGTCATGGAGCTTTCGGATGAAATGGGTCATGGAGCACTTTGATGACAGGGCTTATGGAACATTGTGATGCCAGGGGTCATGGAACATTGTGATAATAAGTGTATGTAGCATTGTGATGACAGGGGTCATGGAATATTTTGATTACCGGGGTGAGGGAGTATTGTGATGACTAGTGATGGAACATTGTGATATCTCTTGTGAGAGAGAATTTGGATGAGAAGTGCAGGGATCATTGTGATTACAAGGTTTATGGAGCATAGCGATGAAAAGGTTTTGGACCGATGTCATGAATAGCACGTGGCATATTCTGATGACAAGGGTAATGGAGCATTGTTCTGACAAAGACATGAATCATTGTGATGAGAAGGGTCATGGAGCATTGTGATGAAAAGTTCATGGAGCATTGTGGTTACAAAGGTCACAGAGCCTAGTGATGACGTGGGCAAGGACCGTTTTGATGACAAACTTTATGAAGAATTGTGATGAATGGAGTCATGGAGCATTGTGATGATAGGGGTCATGGAGCATTGTGATGACAAGGGCATGGAGCATTGTGATGACAGGGGAATGGAGCATTGGTCTGACAAGTTTCATAGATTATTGTGATGACAGTGGACATGGTGCATTGTGATGACAAGGGCATGGATCATGGTGATGAGAAGGTCATGGAGTATTGTGAAGACAGGTGTCAGGAAGCATTGTGATGACATATGTCATGGTCAATTGCGATGACAATGGCATGGAGCATTGTGATGCCAAATGTAATGGAGGATTGTGATGACAAATAAAATAAACATTGTGATGACTAGGGCTTGGAGCACTATGATAACAAGGGCCATTGAGAATTTTCATGACAAGTTCGTGAACCATTGTGATGACAAGGTCCTGGAGCATTGTGATGAGAAATCCATGGAGCCTTGTGATGAAAAGTCTCAGAGAGCATACTGATGAAAAGGGGCAAGGACCATTGTGATTACAGGGGTCTTGGAACATTGTGATGAAAATGGCATGGAGCACTGTGAAGAGAAGGCCAAGGAGCATTCTGAGGACATGCGTCATTGAGCTTTGTGATGACAAGCGCATGGAGCATTGTGATTACAGGGGTCTTGGAGCATTGTGATGAAAAGTGCATGAATCATTGTGATGAAAAATGCATGGAGCCTTGTCATAACAGGGTTAAAGGAGCATACAGACAACAAGTGTCAGGGAGCATATTGATGACAAGTGTATTGGGCATTGTGATGATAAAGGTCATGGAGCATTGTGATGAGAATACATTGGATAATTGTGATGACGAGTGTCATGGGGCATTGTGATGACAAGTGTTATGGAATATTGTGATCACAAGGGTTTTGAGCATTGTTATGACAGAGGTCATGGAGCATTTTGAATTCATTGTGATGACAATAGCATGAAGCATTATGATGATGGGCATGGTGTATTGTGATGACAGGGCTCATGAATCATTGAGATGAAAAGGTGCATGGAGCATTGTGATTACAGGGATCATGGATCATTGAGATGAAAATGGGCATGGAGCATTGTGATTACAGTGGTCTTGGATCAATGTGATGAGAAGGGTCATGGAGCCTTGTGATGACAAGTCCATGGAACATCGTGATGGCATGTGTCATGGAGCATTGTTATGACAGGGGTAATGGAGCATTTTGATGGCAAGGACATGGAGCATTGTGATGAGAAGGCCATGGAGCATTCTGATGACATGTGTCATGGAGCTTAGTGATGACAAGGGCATGGAGCAATGTGATGCTAAGGGTCATGGATATTTGTGATGACAAATGTCATGGAGCATTTTGATGACAAGGGCGTTGTGCATTGTGATGAGAAGTGCAGGGAGCATTGTGAGGACATGTTCATGGAGCAATTTGATGAAAAGTGTCAAGGGACATTTTGATGACAGGGGTTATGGAACATTGTGATGTCAGGGGTCATCGAACATTGTGATGATCAGTGCATGTAGCATTGTGATGACAGGTGTCATGGAATATTGTGATGACAGAGGTGAGGGAGTATTGTGAAGAATAGTGATTTAACATTGTGATATCAATGGTGAGAGAGCATTTTGATGAGAAGTGCATGGAGCATTGTGATGACAAGTTTTATGGAGCATTGTGATGACAAGATTGTGGAGCACTGTGATGACAATGGCTTGGAACATTGTGATGACAAGGGTCAGGGAGCATTGTGCTGACAAGTGCATGGAGAATTGTGATGACAAGGGTCATGGAGCATTTTGATGACAGGGCTTATGGAACATTGTGATGTCAGGGGTCATGGAACATTTTTATGATAAGGAGATGTAGCATTGTGATGACATGGTCATGGAACATTGTGATTCCAGGGGTGAGGGAGTATTGTGATGACTAGTGATGGAACACTGTGGTATCTCTGGTGAGAGAACATTTTGATGAGAAGGGCATGGACCATTGTGATTGCAAAGTTTATGGAGCATTGCAATGATAAGGCTGTGGAACGTTGTGATGAAATGCACGTGGCACATTGTGATGACAATGGTCATGGAGCATTGTTCTGACAAAGGCATGGAGCATTGTGATGACAAGTGTCACAGAGAATTGTGATGAAAAGTTCATGGAGCATTGTGGTTACAAAGGTCACAGAGCCTTGTGATGCCGCTGGCATGGACCACTGTGATGACAAACGTTATGAAGCATTGTGATGACTGGAATCAAGGAGCATTGTGATGCCAGGTGTCATGGAGCATTGTGATGACAAGGGCATGGAGCATTGTGAGGAGAAGGCCAAGGAGCATTCTGAAGACATACGTCATTGAACGTTGTGATGACAAGGGCATGGCGCTTTGTGATTACAGGGGTCTTGGAGCATTGTGATGAAAAGTGCATGGATCTTTGTGATGAAAAAGGCATGGCGCCTTGTAATGACAGGGTTCAAGGAGCATACAGACAACAAGTGTCAGGGAGCATATTGATGACAAGTGTATTGATCATTGTGATGACAAAGGTCATGGAGCATTGTGATGAGAAGACCATGGATAATTGTGATGACGAGCTTCATGGGGCATTGTGATGACAAGTGTTATGGAATATTGTGATCACAAGGGTTTGGAGCATTGTTATGTCAGACGTCATGGAGCCTTTTGATTTCATTGTGATGACAATAGCATGAAGCATTATGATGATGGGCATGGTGCATTGTGATGACAGGGTTCATGGATCATTGAGATGAAAACGGGCATGGAGCATTGTGATTACAGGGGTCTTGGAGCATTGTGATGAGAAGGGTCATGAAGCCTTGTGATGACAAGGCCATGGAACATCGTGATAACAGGGTTCATGGAGCATTGTTATGACAGGGGTAATGGAGCATTGTGATGGCAAGGGCATGGAGCATTGTGATGAGAAAGCCATGGAACATTCTGATGACATGTGTCATGGAGGTTTGTGATGAAAAGGACATGGAGCAATGTGATGAGGACCTTCATGGAGCATTGTGATGACAATGATATGGAGCACTGTGATGCCAAGGGTCATGGATCTTTGTGATGACAAAGGTCATGGAGCATTTTGATGACAAGGGCGTTCTGCATTGTGATGAGAAGGGTAGGGAGCATTGTGATGACAGGGTCATGGACCAATTTGATGAAAAGGGTCATGGAACATTTTGATGACAGTTGTTATGGAACATTTTGATGCCAGGGGTCATCGAACATGGTGATTATAAGTGCATGTAGCATTGTGATGACAGGAGTCATGGCACATTTTGATGACAGTGGTGAGGGAATATTGTGACGAATAGTCATGTAACATTGTGATATAAGAATTCAGAGAGCATTTTGATGAGAAGTGCATGGATCATTGTGATGACAAGGGTCAAAGAGCATTTTGATGAAAATTTCATATAGCATTGTGGTTAAAAAGTTCACAGAGACTTTTGATGACGAGGGCATGGACCACTGTGATGACAAAGGTCATGAAGCATTGTGATAACTGGAGTCACGGACCATTGTGAGGACAGCGGTCATGGAGCATTTTGATAACAAGGGCATGGAGCATTGTGATGACAAGGGCATGGAGCACTGGTCTAATAAGGTGCATGGATTATTGCGATGACAGTTGGAATGGCGCATTGTGATGACAAGGGCATGGAGCATTGTGATGACCAGTTCATGCAGTATTGTGAACACAGGTGTCAGGGAGCATTGTGATGACATATGTAATGGCCCATTGTGATGACAATGGCATGGAGCATTGTGATGCCAAGTGTCATGGATGATTCTGATGACAAAAGTAATGGAGCATTGTGATGGCAATGGCTTGGAACATTGTTATGACAAAGGTCAGGGAGCATTGTGCTGACAAGTGCATGGAGAATTGTGATGACATGGGTCATGGAGCATTCTGATAACAAGCTTGTGGAGTATTTTGATGACAATGGCATGGAGCATTGTGATGAAAACGGCATGGGGCATTGTGATGAAAAAGGCATGGAGCCTTTTTGTGACAGGGTTCAAGGAGCATTCTGATGACCAGTGTCAGGGAGCATTGCGATGACAAGTGTATTGAGAATTGTGATGACAAAGGTCATGGAGCATTGTGATGAAAATGGCATGGAGTATTGTGATAACAGGCATCATGGAGCGTTTTGATGACAAGTGTTATGGGACATTGTGATCACAATAGTTTGGAGCATTGTGAGGACAGAGGTCATGGATCATATTGATTTCAAGGAACATGGAGCATTGTGATGACAAGAGCATGAAGCAATGTGATCCCAAGATTCATGGATGATTGTGATGAAAATGGAAATGGAGTATTGTGATGACAAGCGCATAGAGCATTGAAATGACAAGGTAATGTACGATTTTGCTGACAAAATCATGGAGCATTGTGATGACAGGTGTCATGGAGCACTGTGATGACAAGCGTCATGGAGCATTGTGAATACAGGGGTCATGGAGCATTCGGATGACAAGGGCATGGATGATTGTGATGACAAGTGTCATGGAGCATTGGGCTGAAAATATTCATGGAATATTGTGATGACAGGGGTCATGGAGCATTGTGATGACACAGGTCATGGAGAATTGTGGTGACAGGGGCATGGAGCATTGGTCTGACAAGTTTCATAGATTATTGTGATGACAGTGGACATGGTGCATTGTGATGACAAGGGCATGGAGCATTGTGATGACAAGGGCATGGAGTATTGTGAAGACAGGTGTCAGGGAGCATTGTGCTGACATATGTCATGGTCCATTGCAATGAAATTGGCAGGGAGCATTGTGATGCCAAATGTAATGGAGGATTTTGATGACAAATATATTGGAGCATTGTGATGACTAGGGCTTTGAGCATTATGATGACAAGGGCCATTGAGAATTTTCATGACAAGGTCGTGAAGCATTGTGATGAAAAGTTCCTGGAGATTTGTGATGAGAAATGCATAGAGAATTGTGATGACAAATCTCATGGAGCATACTGATGAAAAGGGGCATGGAGCATTGTGATTACAGGGGTCTTGGAACTTTGTGATGACATGGTCATGGAGCATTGTGAGGAGATGGCGAAGGAGCATTCTGAAGACATGTTTCATTGAGCTTTGTGATGACAAGGGCATGGAGCATTGTGTTTAAAGTGGTCTTGGAGCATTGTGATGACAATGACATGGAGCTTTGTGATTACAGGGGTCTTGAAGCATTGTGATGAAAAGTGCAAAGATCATTGTGATGAAAAAGGCATGGAGCCTTGTCATGACAGGTTTCAAGGAGCATACAGACAACAAGGGTCAGGGAGCATATTGATGACAAGTGTATTGATCATTGTGATGACAATGGTCATGGAGCATTGTGATGAGAAGACCATGGATAATTGTGATGACGAGCTTCATGGGGCATTGTGATGACAAGTGTTATGGAATATTGTGATCAGAAGGGATTGGAGCATTGTTATGTCAGACGTCATGGAGCCTTTTGATTTCATTGTGATGACAATAGCATGAAGCATTATGATGATAGGCATGGTGCATTGTGATGACAGGGTTCATAGATCATTGAGATGAAAACTGGCATGGAGCATTGTGATTACAGGGTTCTTTGAGCATTGTGATGAGAAGGGTCATGGAGCCTTGTGATGACAAGGCCATGGAACATCGTGATTACAGGGTTCATGGAGCATTGTTATGACAGGGGTAATGGAACATTGTGATGGCAAGGGCATGGAGCATGGTGATGAGAAGGCCATGGAGCATTCTGATGACATGTGTCATAGAGGTTTGTGATGACAAGGACATGGAGCAATGTGATGAGAACTTTCATGCTGCACTGTGATGACAATGACATGGAGCATTGTAATGCCAAGGGTCATGGATCTTTGTGATGACAAAGGTCATGGAGCATTTTGATGACAAGGGCATTGTGCATTGTGATGAGAAGGGTAGGGAGAATTGTGATGACAGGGTCATGGAGCAATTTGATGAAAAGTGTCATGGAATATTTTGATGACAGATGTTATGGAACATTGTGATGCCAGGGGTCATCGAATATTGTGATGATAAGTGCATGTAGCAATGTGATGACAGGAGTCATGGAACACTGTGATGACAGGGGTGAGGGAGTATTGTGACAAATAGTGATGTAACATTGTGATATCAGTGGTGAGAGAACATTTTGATGAGAACTGCATGGATCATTGTGATGACAAGGGTCAAAGAGCATTTTGATGAAAAGTTCATGTAGCATTGTGGTTAAAAAGGTCACAGAGACTGTTGATGACGAGGGCATGGACCATTGTAATGACAAAGGTCATGAAGCATTGTGATAACTGGAGTCACGGAGCATTGTGATGACAGGGGTCATGGAGCATTTTGATAACAAGGGCATGGCACATTGTGATGACCAGGTCATGCAGTATTGTGAACACAGGTGTCAGGGAGCAATTTGATGACATATGTAATGGCCCATTTTCATGACAATGGCATGGAGCACTGTGATGCCAAGTGTCATGGAGGATTCTGATGACAAAGGTAATGGAGCATTGTAATGGCAATTGCTTGGAGCATTGTTATGACAAAGGTCACGGAGCATTGTGCTGACAAGTGCATGGAGAATTGTGATGACAAAGGTCATGGAGCATTCTGATGACAAGCTTGTGGAGTATTTTGACGACAATGGCATTGAGCATTGTGATGAAAACGGCATGGGGCATTGTGATGAAAAAGGCATGGAGCCTTTTTGTGACAGGGTTCAAGGAGCATTCTGATGACAAGTCTCAGAGAGCATTGTGATGACAAGTGTATTGAGAATTGTGATGACAAAGGTCATGGAGTTTTGTGATGAAAAGGGCATGGAGTATTGTGATGACAGGCATCATGGAGCGTTGTGATGAAAAGTGCTATGGGACACTGTGATCACTAGGGTTTGGAGCATTGTGATGACAGAGGTCATGGATCATTTTGATTTCAAGGAACATGGAGCATTGTGATGACAAGAGCATGAAGCAATGTGATCCCAAGATTCATGGAGGATTGTGATGACAATGGAAATGGAGTATTGTGATGACAAGCGCATAGAGCATTGTAATGACAGGGTCATATAGCATTTTGCTGACAAAATCATGGAGCATTGTGATGACAGGTGTCATGGAGCACTGTGATGACAAGCGTTACTGAGCATTGTGAATACAGGGGTCATGGAGCATTGGGATGACAAGGGCATGGATGATTGTGATGACAAGGGTCATGGAGAATTGGGCTGAAAATATTCATGGGGTTTTGTAATGACAGGGGTCATGGAGCATTGTGATTACAGAGGTCATGGAGAATTTTGATTTCATTGTGCTGACAATAGCCGGAAGCATTATGATGATAGGCATGATGCATTGTGATGACAGTGGTCATGGAGCATTGTGATGACAAGGGCATGGAGAACTGTGGTGACAGGGGCATGGAGCATTGGTCTGACAAGTTTCATAGATTATTGTGATGACAGTGGACATGGTGCATTGTGATGACAAGGGCATGGATCATTGTGATGAGAAGGTCATGGAGTATTGTGAAGACTGGTGTCAGAGAGCATTGTGATGACATATGTCATGGTCCATTGCAATGACAATGGCAGGGAGCATTGTGATGCCAAATGTAATGGAGGATTTTGATGACAAATATAATGGAGCATTGTGATGACTAGGGCTTGGAGCATTATGATGACAAGGGCCATTGAGAATTTTCAGAACAAGGTCGTGAAGCATTGTGATGACAAGGTCCTGGAGCATTGTGATGAGAAATGCATAGAGAATTGTTATGACAAATCTCATAGAGCATACTGATGAAATGGGGCATGGAGCATTGTGATTACAGTGGTCTTGGAACATTGTGATGATATTGGAATGGAGCATTGCGAGGAGAAGGCGAAGGAGCATTCGGAAGACATGTTTCATTGAGCTTTGTGATGACAAGGACATGGAGAATTGTGTTTAAAGGGGTCTAGGAGCATTGTGATGAAAAGGGCATGGATCATTGTGATGAAAAAGGCATGGAGCCTTGTCATGACAGGGTAAAAGGAGCATACAGACAACAAGTGTCAGGGAGCATTTTGATGACAAGTGTATTGAGCATTGTGAGGACAAAGGTCATGGAGCATTGTGATGAGAAGACCATGGATAATTGTGATTACGAGCGTCATGGGGCACTGTGATGACAAGTGTTATGCAATATTGTGATCACAAGGGTTTGGAGCATTGTTATGACAGAGGTCATGGAGCATTTTGATTTCATTGTGATGACAATAGCATGAAGCATTATGATGATGGGCATGGTGCACTGTGAAGACAGGGTCCATGGAGCATTGAGATGAAAAGTGGTATGGAGCATTGTGATTACAGGTGTCTTGGATCATTGTGATGATAAGGGTCATGGAGCCTTGTGATGACAAGGCCACGGAACATCGTGATGGCAGGTGTCATGGAGCATTGTTATGACAGGGGTAATGGAGCATTGTGATGGCAAGGGCATGGAGCATTGTGATGAGAAGGCCATGGAGCATTCTGATGACATGTGTCATGGAGCTTTGTGATGACAAGGGCATGGAGCAATGTGATGAGAGTGTTCATGGAGCATTGTGATGACAAAGACATGGAGCATTGTGATGACAAGGGTCATGGATCTTTGTGATGACAAAGGTCATGGAGCATTTTGATGACAAGTGCGGTGTTCATTGTGATGAGAAGGGCAGGGAGCATTGTGATGACAGGGTCATGGATCAATTTGATGAAAAGTGTCATGGAACATTTTGAAGACAGGGGTTATGGAACACTGTCATGTCAGGAGTCTTGGAGCATTTTGATGAAAAGGGTCATGGAGCATTTTGATGACAGGTGTTATGGAGCATTGTGATGTCAGGGGTCATTGAACATTGTGATGATAAGTGCATGTAGCATTGTGATGACATGAGTCATGCAACAGTGTGATAACAGGGGTGAGCGAGTATTGTGACGAAGAGTGATGTAACATTGTGATATCTGTGGTGAGAGAGCATTTTGATGAGAAGTGCATGGAGCATTGTGATGAGAAGGTTGATGGAGCATTGTGATGACAAGATTGTGGAGCACTGTGATGACAAGCACATGGTATATTTTGATGACATGTGTCATGGAGCATCGTGCTGACAAGCCCATGGAGTATTGTGATGACAAGGGTCATGGAGCATTGTGCTGAGAAAGGCATAGAGAATTGTTATGACAAGGATCAAAGAGCATTGTGATGAAAAGTTCATGGAGCATTGTGATGAAAAGTGTCATGGACCATTTTGATGACAAGGGCATGGAGCATTGGTCTAATAAGTTTCGTGGATTATTGCGATGACTGTTGGAATGGTGCATTGTGGTGACAAGGGCATGGAGCATTGTGATGACAGGTGTCATGGAGCACTGTGATGACAAGCGTCATGGAGCACTGTGAATACAGGGGTCATGGAGCATTGGGATGACAAGGGCATGGATCATTGTGATGACAAGTGTCATGGAGCACTGGGCTGAAAATGTTCATGGAGTATTGTGATGACAGGGGTCATGGAACATTGTGATGACAGAGGTCATGGAGAATTTTGATTTCATTGTGCTGAAAATAGCCGGAAGCATTATGATGAAGGGTATGATGCATTGTGATGACAGGGTTCATGGAGCATTGAGATGAAAAGCGGCATTGAGAATTGTGATTTCAGGGGTCTTGGAACACTGTAATGCAAAGGGCATGGAGCATTTTGATGAGAAGGCCATGGAACATTCTGATAACATGTATCATGGAGCTTTGTGATGACAAGGGCATGGAACATTGTGATTACAGGGGTCTTGGAGCTCTGTGACGACAAGTGTCATGGAGCATTGTGATGACTAGGCCGTGGAACATTGTGATGACAGGGGTCATGGAGCATTGTTATGACAGGGGTAATGGAGCATTTTGATGAGAAGGGCATGGAGCATTGTGATAACAAGTTTTATGGAGCATTGTGATGACAAGATTGTGGAGCACTGTGATGACAAGTGCATGGTGCATTGTGATGACATGTGTCATTGAGCATTATGCTGACAAGCGCATGGAGCATTGTGATCAAAAGGGTCATGGAGCATTGTGCTGAGAAAGGCATAGAGCATTGTGATGACAAGGGTCAAAGAGCATTGTGATGAAAAATTCATGGAGCATTGTGTTTAAAAATGTCACAGAGGCTGTTGATGACGAGGGCATGGACCATTGTGTTGACAAAGGTCATGAAGCATTGTGATGACTGGAGTCACGGTGCATTGTGATGACAGGGGTCATAGAGCATTGTGATAACTAGGGCATGGTGCATTTTGATGACAAGGGCATGGAGCATTGGTCTAATAAGTTTCATGGATTATTGCGATGACATTTGGAATGGTGAATTGTGGTGAAAAGGGCATGGAGTATTGTGATGACCAGGTCATGCAGTATTGTGAAGATAGCTGTCAGGGAGCATTGTGATGACATATGTAATGGCCCATTGTGGTGACAATGGCATGGAGCACTGTGATGCCAAGTGTCATGGATGATTCTGATGACAAATGTAATGGAGCATTGTGATGACAATGGCTTGGAGCATTGTGATGACAAGGGTTAAGGAGCATTGTGCTGACCAGTGCATGGAGAATTGTGATGACAAGTGTCATGGAGCAACCTGCTGACAAACTTGTGGAGTATTTTGATGACAATGGCATGGAGCATTGTGATGAAAACGGCATGGGGCATTGTGATGAAAAAGGCATGGAGCCTTTTCATGAGAGAGTTCAAGGAACATTCTGACGACAAGTGTCAGGGAGCATTGTGATGACAAGTGTATTGAGAATTGTGATGACCAAGGTCATGGAGCATTGTGATGAAAAGGGCATGGAGTATTGTGATAACAGGCATCATGGAGCGTTGTGATGACAAGTGATATGGAGCATTGCGATCAAAAGGCTTTGGAGCTTTGTGATGACAGATTTCATGGATCATTTTGATATCAAGGAGCATGGAGCATTGTGATGACAAGGGCATGAAGCAATGTGATCCCAAGGTTCATGGAGGATTGTAATGAAAATGGTAATGGAGTATTGTGATGACAAGTGCATAGAGCATTGTAATGACAAGGTCATGTAGCCTTTTGCTGACAAAGTCATCTAGAATTGTGATGACAGTTTTCATGGAGCACTGTGATGACAAGCGTCACGGAGGATTGTGAACACAGGGGTCATGGAGCATGGGGCTGAAAATATTCATGAAGTATTGTGATGACAGGGGACATGGAGAATTGTGATGACATAGGTCATGGAGAATTTTGATTTCATTGTGCTGACAATAGCCGGAAGCATTATAATGATGGGCATGATGCATTGTGATTACAGGGTTCAAGGAGCATTGAGATGAAAAGTGGCATGGAGCATTGTGATTACAGGGGTCTTGAGCATTGTGATGACAAGGGCATGGAGCATTGTGATGAGAAATCCATGGAACATTCTGATGACATGTGTCATGGAGCTTTGTGATGACAAAGGCATGGAGCATTGTGATTACAGGGGCCTTGGATCATTGTGATGACAAGTGTCATGGAGCCTTGTGATTACAAGTCCGTGCAACATTGTGATGGCAGGGGTCATGGAGCATTGTTATGACAGGGGTAATGGAGCATTGTGATGAGAAGGGCATGGAGCATTGTGATTACATGTGCACGGAACACTGTGATACATGGGTCATGCAGGATTGTAATGACTAGGGCATGGATCATTGTGATGAGAAGGTCATCGAGCATTGTCATGACAAGTGTCATGGAGCTTTCTGGTGACAAGGGCATGGAGCAATATGATGAGAGGGTTCATGGTGCATTGTGATGACAATGACATGGAGCATTGTGATGCCAAGTGTCATGGAGCTTTGTGATGACAAGTCATGGAGCATTTTGATGACAAGGGAATGGTGCATTGTGATGAGAAGTGCAGGGAGCATTTTGATGACCGGGTCATGCAGCAATTTGATAAAAAGTGTAATGGAACATTTTGATGGCTGGGGTTATAGAACATTGTGATGTCAGGGGTCTTGGAGCTTTGGGATGAAAAGGGTCATGGAGCATTTTGATGACAGGGGTTATGGAACATTGTTATGTCAGGGGTCATGCAATATTGTGATGTTAAAGGGATGTAGCATTGTGATGACAGGGTCATGGAACATTGTGATTCCAGGGGTGAGGGAGTATTGTGATGACTAGTGATGGAACATTGTGATATGTATGGTGAGAGAGCATTTTGATGAGAAGTTCATGGACCATTGTGATAACAAAATTTATGGAGCATTGCAATGATAAGGTTGTGGACAGTTGTGATGAAATGTGCGTGGCACATTGTGATGACAATGGTCATGGAGCATTGTTCTGACAAAGAAATGGAGCATTGTGATGACAAGGGTCCCAGAGAATGGTGATGAAATGTTCATGGAGCATTGTGGTTACAAATGTCACAGAGCCTTGTGATGACGCGGACATGGACCATTGTGATGACAAACGTTATGAAGTATTGTGATGACTTGAATCACGGAGCATTGGGAAGACAGGGGTCATGGAGCATTGTGATGACAAGTGCATGGAGCATTGTGGTGACAGGGGAATGGAGCATTGGTCTGAAAAAATTCATAGATTATTGTGATGACCATGGACATGGTGCATTGTGATGACAAGGGCATGGAGCATAGTGATGAGAAGGTCATGGAATATTGTGAAGAGAGATGTCAGGGAGCATTGTGATGACATATGTCATGGTCCATTGCGATGACAATGGCATGGAGCATTGTGATGCCAATTGTAATGGAGGATTGTGATTACAAATATAATGGAGCATTGCGATGATTAGGGCTTGCAGCATTATGATGACAAGGGCCATTGAGAATTTTCATGACAAGGTCGTGAAGCATTGTGATGACAAGATACTGGAGCATTGTGATGACAAAGCTATGGAGCCTTGTGATGACAAGTCTCATGGAGCATACTGATGAAAAGGGGCATGGAGCATTGTGATTACAGGGGTCATGGAACATTGTGATGTCAAGGGCATGGAACATTGTGAGGAGAAGACCAAGGAGCATTCTGATGGCATGTGTCACTGAGATTTGTGATGACAAGGGCATGGAGCATTGAGATTACATGGGTCATGGAGCATTGTGATGAAAAGGGCATGGATCATTGTGATGAAAAAGGCATGGAGCCTTGTCATGACAGAGTTCAAAGAGCATACAGACAACAAGTGTCATGGAGCATTTTGATAGCAAGTGTATTGAGCATTGTGATGACAAAGTCATGGAGTATTGTGATTAGAAGACCAAGGATAATTGTGATGACGAGCGTCAAGGTGCATTGTGATGACAAGTGTTATGGAATTTTTTGATCACAAGGGATTGGATCATTGTTATGACAGAGGTCATGGTGCATTTTGATTTCATTGTGATGACAATAGCATGAAGCATTATGATGATAGGCATGGTGCATTGTGATGACAGGGTTAATGGATCATTGAGATGAAAAAGGGCATGGAGCATTGTGATTACAGGGTTCTTGGAGTGTTGTGATGAGAAGGGTCATGGAGCCTTGTGATGACAAGGCCATGGAATATCGTGATGGCAGGGTCATGGAGCATTGTTATGAGAGGGGTAATGGAGCATTGTGATGGCAAGGGCATGGAGCATTGTGATGAGAAGGCCATGTAGAACTCTGATGACATGTGTTATGGAGCTTTGTGAAGAAAAGGGCATGGAGCAATGTGATGAGAGCGTTCATGGAGCATTGTGATGACAATGACATGGAGCACTGTAATGCAAAGTGTAATGGAGATTTGTGATGACAAATAACAGGGAGCATTTCGATGACAATGGTGTGGTGCATTGTGATGAGAAGGGCAGGGAGCATTTTGATTACAGGTTCATGCAGCAATTTGATTAAAATGTAATGGAATATTTTGAGGGCAGGGGTTATAGAACATTGTGATGTCAGGGGTCATGGAGCTTTGGGATGAAAAGGGTCATGGAGCATTTTGATGACAGGGGTTATGGAACATTGTGATGTCAGAGATCATGGAACATTGTGATGATAAGGGTATGTAGCACTGTGATGACAGGGGTCATGGAATATTATGATTACAGGGGTGAGGGAGTATTGTGATGACTAGTGATGGAACATTGTGATATCTCTGGTGAGAGAGCATTTGGATGAGAAGTGCATGGAGAATTGTGATTACAAGGTTTATGGAGCATAGAGATTACAAGGTTGTGGACCGATGTGATGAAAAGCACGTGGCACATTGTGATGACAAGGGTCATGGAGCATTGTTCTGACAAAGGCATGGAGCATTGTGATGACAAGGGTCACGGAGCATTTTGATGAAAAGTTCATGGAGCATTTTTGTTACAAAGGTCACAGAGCCTTGTGATGACACGGGCAAGACCGTTTTGATGACAAACATTATGAAGCATTGTGATGACTGGAGTCACGGAGCTTTGTGATGATAGGGGTCATGGAGCATAGTGATGACATGGGCATGGAGCATTGTGATGACAGGGGCATGGAGCATTGGTCTGACAAGTTTCACAGATTATTGTGATGACAGTGGGCATGGTGCATTGTGATGACAAGGGTATGGATCATGGTGATGAGGTCATGGAGTATTGTGAAGACAGGTGTCAGGGATCATTGGGATGACATATGTCATGGTCCATTGCGATGATAATGGCATTGAGCATTGTGATGCCAAATGTAATGGAGGATTGGGATGACAAATAAAATGGAGCACTGTGATGACTAGGGCATGGAGCACTATGATGACAATGGCCATTGAGAATTTTCATGACAAGGTCGTGAAGCATTGTGATGACAATGTCCTGGAGCATTGTGATGAGAAATCCATGGATCCTTGTGATGACAATCTCATATAGCATACTGATGAAAAGGGGCATGGACCATTGTGATTACAGGGGTCTTGGAACATTGTGATGACAAGGGTATGGAGCATTGTGAAGAGAAGGCCAAGGAGCATTCTGAGGACATGCGTCATTGAGCTTTGTGATGACAAGCGCATGGAGCATTGTGATTACAGGGGTCTTGTAGCATTGTGATGAAAAGGGCATGGAATATTGTGATGAAAAATTCATGGAGCCTTGCCATGACAGGGTTCAAGGAGCATACAGACAACAAGTGTCATGGAGCATATTGATGACAAGTGAATTGAGCATTGTGATGGCAAATGTCATGGAGCATTGTGATGAGAAGGCCATGGAGCATTCTGATGACATGTGTCATGGAGCTTAGTGATGACAAGAGCATGGAGCAATGTGATGCCAAGGGTCATGGATAATTGTGATGACAAAGGTCATGGAACATTTTGATGACAAGGGCATTGTGCATTGTAATGAGAAGTGCAGGGAGCATTGTGATGACATGGTCATGGAGCAATTTGATGAAAAGTGTCAAGGAACATTTTGATGACAGGGGTTATGGAACATTGTGATGTCATGGGTCATCGAACATTGTTATGATAAGTGCATGTAGCATTGTGATGACAGGTGTCATGGAACATTGTGATGACAGAGGTGAGGGAGTATTGTGTCGAATAGTGAAGTAACATTCTGATATCAGTGTTGAGAGAGCATTTTGATGAGAAGTGCATGGAGCATTGTGATGACAAGGTTTATGGAGCATTGTGATGACAAGATTGTGGAGCACGGTGATGACAAGCACATGGTGCATTGTGATGACATGTGTCATGGAGCACAGTGCTGACAAGCGCATGGAACATTGTGATGACAATGGTCATGGAGCATTGTGCTGAGAAAGGCATAGAGCATTGTGATGACAAAGGTCAAAGAGAATTGTGATGAAAAGTTCATGGAGCATTGTGGTTAAAAAGGTCACAGAGACTCTTGATGACGAGGGCATGGACCATTGTGATGACAAAGGTCATGAAGCATTGTGATGACTGGAGTCACGGAGCACTGTGATGACAGGGGTCATGGAGCATTGTGATGACAGGGGGCATGGAGCATTGTGATGACAAGGGCATGTATCATTGATCTCATTATTTTCATGGATTATTGCGATGACTGTTGGAATGGTGCATTGTCGTGACAAGGGCATGGAGCATTGTGATAAACAGGTCATGCTGTATTGTGAAGACTGGTGTCATGGAGCATTGTGATGACAGGGTTCATGCAGCATTGTGATGACTGGGGAATGGAGCATAGTGATGACAAGAGTCCCGGATCATTGTGTTGTCAGGTGTCATGGAGTGTTGTGATGACAGTTGTCATGGTGCATTGTGATCATATTGGTCATGGAGCATTGTGATGAGAAGGTTATGGAGCATTGTGCTGATAATATTCATGGAGTATTGTGATGATACGGGTCATGGAGCATTGTGATGACAAGGGAATGGAGCATGGTGATGACAAGGTCATGTAGCATTGTGATGAGAAGTCCTTGGAGGCTTGTGATGACAAGTTTCATGGAGCATTCTGATGAAAAGTGGCATGGATCATTGTGATTACAGTGGTCTTGGAGCATTGTGATGAAAAGGGCATGGATCATTGTGATGAAAATGTCATGGAGACTTGTCATGACAGGGTTAATGGAGCATACTGGAGACAAGTGTCAGGGAGCATTGTGATGACAAGTGTATTGAGCATTGTGATGACAAAGGTCATGAAGCATTGTGATGAGAAGACCATGGATAATTGTGATGATGAGCGTCATGGTGTGTTGTGATGATAAGTGTTATGGAACATTGTTATCACAAGGGTTTGGGGCATTATGATGACAGAGGTCATGGAGAATATTGATTTCATTGTGATGACAATAGCCTGATGCATTATGATGATGGGCATGGTGCATTGTGATGACAGGGATCATGGAGCATTGAGATGAAAAGGGGCATGGAACATTGTGTTTACAGTAGTCGTAGAGCATTGTGATGACAAGGGCATGGAGCCTTGTGATGAGAAGGCCATGGAACATTCTGATGACATGCGTCATGGAGCTTTGTGATGACAAGGGCATAGAGCATTGTGATTACAGTGTTCTTGGAGCATTGTTATGACAGGGGTAATGGACCATTGTGATGAGAAGGGTATGGAACATTGTGATTACAAGGTTTATGGAGCATTGCCATGACAAAGTTGTGGACAGTTGGGATGAAAAGCGCGTGGAACGTTGTGATGATAATGGTCATGGAGCATTTTTCTGACAAAGGCAAGGAGCATTGTGATGACAAGTGTCACGGAGCATTGTGATGAAAAGTTCATGGAGCATTGTGGTTACAAAGGTAACAGAGCCCTGTGATGACGCGGGCATCGACCACTGTGATGACAAATGTTATGAAGAATTGTGATGACTGGAGTCAAAGTGCATTGTGATGACAGGGGTCATAGAGCATTGTGATGACAAGGGCATGGAGCATTGTGCTGAGAAAGGCATATAGCATTGTGATGACAAGCGGCAAAGAGCATTGTGATGAAATATTCATGGAGGATTGTGGTTAAAACGGTCACAGAGACTGTTGATGATGAGGGCATGGACCATTGTGATGACAAAGGCCATGGAGCATTGTGATGACTGGAGTCAAGAATCATTGTGATGACAGGGGTCATGGTGCATTGTGATAATAAGGGCATGGAGCATTGTGATGACAAGGGCATGGATCATTGGTCTAATAAGTTTCATGGATTATTGTGATGTCATTTGGAATGGTGCATTGTGATGTCAAGGGCATGGAGCATTGTGATGACCAGGTCATGCAGTATTGTGAAGATAGGGGTCAGGGAGCATTGTGATGACATATGTAATGGCCCATTGTGATGACAATGGCATGGAGCATTGTGATGAAAACGGCATGTGGCATTGTGATGAAAATGTCATGGAGCCTTTTCGTGACAGGGTTCAAGGAGCATTCTGACGACAAGTGTCAGGGAGCATTGTGATGACATGTTTATAGAGAATTGTGATGACAAAGGTCATGGAGCATTGTGATGAAAAGGGCACGGAATATTGTGATGACAGGCATCATGGAGCGTTGTGATGACAAGTGTTATGGAACATTGTGATCACCAGGGTTTGGAGAATTGTGATGACAGAGGTCATGGATCATTTTGATTTCAAGGAGCATGGAGCATTCTGATGACAAGGGCATGAAGCAATGTGATTCCAAGTTTCATGGAGGATTGTGATGAAAATTGTAATGGAGTATTGTGATGACAAGCCCATAGAGAATTGTAATGACAAGGTCATGTAGCATTTTGCTGACAAATGCATGGAGCATTGTGATGACAGGTGTCATGGAGCACTGTGATGACAAGCCTCACGGAGCATTGTGAATACCGGGGTCATGGAGCATTGTGATGACAAGGGCATGGAGCATTTTGATGACAGGGGCAGGAAATATTGGTCTGACAAGTTTCATAGATTATTGTGATGACAGTGGATATGGTGCACTGTGATGACAAGGGCATGGATCATTGTTACGAGAAGGTTATGGATTACTGTGAAGACAGGTGTCAGGGAGCATTGTGATGACATATGTCATGGTCCATTGCGATGACAAGGTAATGGAGCCTTGTGATGCCAAATGTAGTGGAGGATTGTGATGACAAACATAATGGAGCATTGTGATGACTAGGGCTTGGAGCATTATGATGACAAGGGCCATTGAGTATTTTCATAACAACGTCGTGAAGCATTGTGATGACAAGGTCCTGGAGCATTGTGATGAGAAAACCATGGAGCCTTGTAATGACAAATCTCATGGAGCATACTGATGAAAAGGGGTATGGACCATTGTGACTACAGGGGCCTTGCAACATTGTGATGACAAGGGCATGGAGCATTGTGAGGAGAAGGCCAAGGAGCATTCTAGTGACATGCGTCATTGAGCTTTGTGATGACAGTGGCATGGAGCATTGTGATTACAGCGGTCTTGGAGCATTGTGATGAAAATGGTATGGATCATTGTGATGTAAAAGGCAAGGAGACTTGTCATGACAGGTTTCAAGTAGCATACAGACAACAAGTATCACGGAGCATTTTGATGACAAGTGTATTGAGCATTCTGATGACAAAGGTCATGGAGCATTGTGATGAGAAGACCATGGATAATTCTGATAACGAGCGTCATGGGGCATTGTGATGACAAGTGTTATGGAATATTGTTATCACAAGGGCTTGGAGCATTGTTATGACAGAGGTCATGGAGCATTTTGATTTCATTGTGATGACAATAGCATGAAGCATTATGATGATGGGCATGGTGCATTGTGATGACAGGGTTCATGGATCATTGAGATGAAAAGGGGCATGGAGCATTGTGATTACAGGGGTCTTGGAGCATTGTGATGAGAAGGGTCACGGAGCTTTGTGATGACAAGGCCATGGAACATTGTGTTGGCAGGCGCAATGGAGCATTGTTATGACAAGGGTAATGGAGCATTGTGATGGCAAGGGCATGGAGCATTTTGATGAGAAGGCCATGGAGCATTTTGATGACATGTGTCATGGAGCTTTGTGATGACAAGGGCATGGAGCAATGTGATGAGCGCGTTCATGGGGCATCGTGATGACAATGACATGGAACATTGTGATGCCAAGGGTCATGGATCTTTGTGATGACAAAGTTCATGGAGCATTTTGATGACAAGGGCGTTGTTCATTGTGATGAGAAGGGCAGGGAGCATTGTGATGACAGGGTCATGGAGCAATTTGATGAAAAGTGTCATGGAATATTTTGATGACAGGGGTTATGGAACACTGTGATGTCAGGGGTCATGGAGCATTTTGATGAAAAGGGTCATGGAGCATTTTGATGACAGGGGTTATGTAACATTGTGATGTCAGTGGTCATCGAACATTGTGATCATAATGCATGTAGCATTTTGATGACAGGAGTCATGGAAGATTGTGATGACAGCGGTGAGGGAGTATTGTGACGAATAGTGAGGTAACATTGTGATATCAGTGGGGAGAGAGCATTTTGATGAGAAGTGCATGGAGCATTGTGATGACAATGTTTATGGAGCATTGTGATGACAAGATTGTGGAACACTGTGATGACAAACGCATGGTGTATTGTGATGACATGTGTCGAGGAGCATGGTGCTGACAAGCGCAGGGAGCATTGTGATGAAAAGGGTCATGGAGCATTGTGCTGAGAAAGGCATAGAGAACTGCGATGACAAGGGTCAAAGATCATTGTGATGAAAAGTTCATGGAGCATTGTGGTTAAAAATGTCACACAGACCCTTGATGATGAGGGCATGGACCATTGTGATGACAAAGGTCATGAAGCATTGTGATGACTGGAGTCACCGAACGTTGTGATGACAGGGGTCATGGAGCATTGTGATAACAAGGGCATTTAGCATTGTGATGACAAGGGCATGGAGCATTGGTCTAATAAGTTTCATGGATTATTGCGATGAGAGTTGGAATGGCGATTTGTGATGACAAGGGAATGGAGCAATGTGATGAGAGCATTCATGGAGCATTGTGATGACAATGACATGGAGCATTGTGATGCCAAGGGTCATGGATCTTTCTGATGACAAATTTCATGGAGGATTTTGATGACAAGGGCGTTGTGCATTGTGATGAGAAGGGCAGGGAGCATTGTTATGACAGGGTCATGGAGCAATTTGATGAAAAGGGTCATGGAATATTTTGATGAGAGCGGTTATGGAACATTGTGATGTCAGGGGTCATCGAACATTGTGATGATATGTGCATGTACAATTGTGATGACAGGAGTCATGGATCATTGTGTTGACAGGGGTGAGGGAGTATTGTGACGAATAGTGATGTAACGTTGTGATATCAGTGGTGAGAGAGCATTTTGATGAGAAGTGCATGGAGCATTGTGATGACAAGTTTTATGGAGCATTGTGATGACAAGATTGTGGAGCACTGTGATGACAAGTGCATGGTGCATTGTGATGACATGTGTCATTGAGCATTGTGCTGACAAGCGCATGGAGCATTGTGATCAAAAGGGTCATGGAGCATTGTGCTGAGAAAGGCATAGAGCATTGTGATGACAAGGGTCAAAGAGCATTGTGATGAAAAATTCATGGAGCATTGTGTTTAAAAATGTCACAGAGGCTGTTGATGACGAGGGCATGGACCATTGTGTTGACAAAGGTCATGAAGCATTGTGATGACTGGAGTCACGGTGCATTGTGATGACAGGGGTCATAGAGCATTGTGATAACTAGGGCATGGTGCATTTTGATGACAAGGGCATGGAGCATTGGTCTAATAAGTTTCATGGATTATTGCGATGACATTTGGAATGATGAATTGTGGTGAAAAGGGCATGGAGTATTGTGATGACCAGGTCATGCAGTATTGTGAAGATAGCTGTCAGGGAGCATTGTGATGACATATGTAATGGCCCATTGTGGTGACAATGGCATGGAGCATTGTGATGCCAAGTGTCATGGATGATTCTGATGACAAATGTAATGGAGCATTGTGATGACAATGGCTTGGAGCATTGTGATGACAAGGGTTAAGGAGCATTGTGCTGACCAGTGCATGGAGAATTGTGATGACAAGTGTCATGGAGCAACCTGCTGACAAACTTGTGGAGTATTTTGATGACAATGGCATGGAGCATTGTGATGAAAACGGCATGGGGCATTGTGATGAAAAAGGCATGGAGCCTTTTCATGACAGAGTTCAAGGAGCATTCTGACGACAAGTGTCAGGGAGCATTGTGATGACAAGTGTATTGAGAATTGTGATGACCAAGGTCATGGAGCATTGTGATGAAAAGGGCATGGGGCATTGTCAGAGAAGGCCATGCAGCATTTTGATGACATGGGTCATGGAGCTTTGTGATGACAAGGGCTTGGAGCATTGTGATTACAGGTGTCTTGGAGCATTGTGATGAAAAGGGCATGGATCATTGTGATGAAAATGTCATGGAGACTTGTCATGACAGGGTTAATGGAGCATACTGGAGACAAGTGTCAGGGAGCATTGTGATGACAAGTGTATTGAGCATTGTGATGACAAAGGTCATGAAGCATTGTGATGAGAAGACCATGGATAATTGTGATGATGAGCGTCATGGTGTGTTGTGATGATAAGTGTTATGGAACATTGTTATCACAAGGGTTTGGGGCATTATGATGACAGAGGTCATGGAGAATATTGATTTCATTGTGATGACAATAGCCTGATGCATTATGATGATGGGCATGGTGCATTGTGATGACAGGGATCATGGAGCATTGAGATGAAAAGGGGCATGGAACATTGTGTTTACAGTAGTCGTAGAGCATTGTGATGACAAGGGCATGGAGCCTTGTGATGAGAAGGCCATGGAACATTCTGATGACATGCGTCATGGAGCTTTGTGATGACAAGGGCATAGAGCATTGTGATTACAGTGTTCTTGGAGCATTGTTATGACAGGGGTAATGGACCATTGTGATGAGAAGGGTATGGAACATTGTGATTACAAGGTTTATGGAGCATTGCCATGACAAAGTTGTGGACAGTTGGGATGAAAAGCGCGTGGAACGTTGTGATGATAATGGTCATGGAGCATTTTTCTGACAAAGGCAAGGAGCATTGTGATGACAAGTGTCACGGAGCATTGTGATGAAAAGTTCATGGAGCATTGTGGTTACAAAGGTAACAGAGCCCTGTGATGACGCGGGCATCGACCACTGTGATGACAAATGTTATGAAGAATTGTGATGACTGGAGTCAAAGTGCATTGTGATGACAGGGGTCATAGAGCATTGTGATGACAAGGGCATGGAGCATTGTGCTGAGAAAGGCATATAGCATTGTGATGACAAGCGGCAAAGAGCATTGTGATGAAATATTCATGGAGGATTGTGGTTAAAACGGTCACAGAGACTGTTGATGATGAGGGCATGGACCATTGTGATGACAAAGGCCATGGAGCATTGTGATGACTGGAGTCAAGAATCATTGTGATGACAGGGGTCATGGTGCATTGTGATAATAAGGGCATGGAGCATTGTGATGACAAGGGCATGGATCATTGGTCTAATAAGTTTCATGGATTATTGTGATGTCATTTGGAATGGTGCATTGTGATGTCAAGGGCATGGAGCATTGTGATGACCAGGTCATGCAGTATTGTGAAGATAGGGGTCAGGGAGCATTGTGATGACATATGTAATGGCCCATTGTGATGACAATGGCATGGAGCATTGTGATGAAAACGGCATGTGGCATTGTGATGAAAATGTCATGGAGCCTTTTCGTGACAGGGTTCAAGGAGCATTCTGACGACAAGTGTCAGGGAGCATTGTGATGACATGTTTATAGAGAATTGTGATGACAAAGGTCATGGAGCATTGTGATGAAAAGGGCACGGAATATTGTGATGACAGGCATCATGGAGCGTTGTGATGACAAGTGTTATGGAACATTGTGATCACCAGGGTTTGGAGAATTGTGATGACAGAGGTCATGGATCATTTTGATTTCAAGGAGCATGGAGCATTCTGATGACAAGGGCATGAAGCAATGTGATTCCAAGTTTCATGGAGGATTGTGATGAAAATTGTAATGGAGTATTGTGATGACAAGCCCATAGAGAATTGTAATGACAAGGTCATGTAGCATTTTGCTGACAAATGCATGGAGCATTGTGATGACAGGTGTCATGGAGCACTGTGATGACAAGCCTCACGGAGCATTGTGAATACCGGGGTCATGGAGCATTGTGATGACAAGGGCATGGAGCATTTTGATGACAGGGGCAGGAAATATTGGTCTGACAAGTTTCATAGATTATTGTGATGACAGTGGATATGGTGCACTGTGATGACAAGGGCATGGATCATTGTTACGAGAAGGTTATGGATTACTGTGAAGACAGGTGTCAGGGAGCATTGTGATGACATATGTCATGGTCCATTGCGATGACAAGGTAATGGAGCCTTGTGATGCCAAATGTAGTGGAGGATTGTGATGACAAACATAATGGAGCATTGTGATGACTAGGGCTTGGAGCATTATGATGACAAGGGCCATTGAGTATTTTCATAACAACGTCGTGAAGCATTGTGATGACAAGGTCCTGGAGCATTGTGATGAGAAAACCATGGAGCCTTGTAATGACAAATCTCATGGAGCATACTGATGAAAAGGGGTATGGACCATTGTGACTACAGGGGCCTTGCAACATTGTGATGACAAGGGCATGGAGCATTGTGAGGAGAAGGCCAAGGAGCATTCTAGTGACATGCGTCATTGAGCTTTGTGATGACAGTGGCATGGAGCATTGTGATTACAGCGGTCTTGGAGCATTGTGATGAAAATGGTATGGATCATTGTGATGTAAAAGGCAAGGAGACTTGTCATGACAGGTTTCAAGTAGCATACAGACAACAAGTATCACGGAGCATTTTGATGACAAGTGTATTGAGCATTCTGATGACAAAGGTCATGGAGCATTGTGATGAGAAGACCATGGATAATTCTGATAACGAGCGTCATGGGGCATTGTGATGACAAGTGTTATGGAATATTGTTATCACAAGGGCTTGGAGCATTGTTATGACAGAGGTCATGGAGCATTTTGATTTCATTGTGATGACAATAGCATGAAGCATTATGATGATGGGCATGGTGCATTGTGATGACAGGGTTCATGGATCATTGAGATGAAAAGGGGCATGGAGCATTGTGATTACAGGGGTCTTGGAGCATTGTGATGAGAAGGGTCACGGAGCTTTGTGATGACAAGGCCATGGAACATTGTGTTGGCAGGCGCAATGGAGCATTGTTATGACAAGGGTAATGGAGCATTGTGATGGCAAGGGCATGGAGCATTTTGATGAGAAGGCCATGGAGCATTTTGATGACATGTGTCATGGAGCTTTGTGATGACAAGGGCATGGAGCAATGTGATGAGCGCGTTCATGGGGCATCGTGATGACAATGACATGGAACATTGTGATGCCAAGGGTCATGGATCTTTGTGATGACAAAGTTCATGGAGCATTTTGATGACAAGGGCGTTGTTCATTGTGATGAGAAGGGCAGGGAGCATTGTGATGACAGGGTCATGGAGCAATTTGATGAAAAGTGTCATGGAATATTTTGATGACAGGGGTTATGGAACACTGTGATGTCAGGGGTCATGGAGCATTTTGATGAAAAGGGTCATGGAGCATTTTGATGACAGGGGTTATGTAACATTGTGATGTCAGTGGTCATCGAACATTGTGATCATAATGCATGTAGCATTTTGATGACAGGAGTCATGGAAGATTGTGATGACAGCGGTGAGGGAGTATTGTGACGAATAGTGAGGTAACATTGTGATATCAGTGGGGAGAGAGCATTTTGATGAGAAGTGCATGGAGCATTGTGATGACAATGTTTATGGAGCATTGTGATGACAAGATTGTGGAACACTGTGATGACAAACGCATGGTGTATTGTGATGACATGTGTCGAGGAGCATGGTGCTGACAAGCGCAGGGAGCATTGTGATGAAAAGGGTCATGGAGCATTGTGCTGAGAAAGGCATAGAGAACTGCGATGACAAGGGTCAAAGATCATTGTGATGAAAAGTTCATGGAGCATTGTGGTTAAAAATGTCACACAGACCCTTGATGATGAGGGCATGGACCATTGTGATGACAAAGGTCATGAAGCATTGTGATGACTGGAGTCACCGAACGTTGTGATGACAGGGGTCATGGAGCATTGTGATAACAAGGGCATTTAGCATTGTGATGACAAGGGCATGGAGCATTGGTCTAATAAGTTTCATGGATTATTGCGATGAGAGTTGGAATGGCGATTTGTGATGACAAGGGCATGGAGTATTGGGATGACAAGGGCATGAAGTATTGTGAAGAGAGGTGTCAGGGCGCATTGTGATGACATACGTAATGGCCCATTGTGATGACAGTAGCATGAGCATTGTGATAGCAAGTGTCATGGAGGATTCTGAAGACAAATGTAATGGAGCATTGTGATGACAATGGCTTGGAGCATTGTGATGACATGGGTCAGGAAGCATTGTGCTGACAAGTGCATGGAGAATTGTGATGACATGGGTCATCTAGCATTCTGAAGACAAGCTTGTGGAGTATTTTGATGCCAATGGCATGGAGCATTGTGATGAAAATGGCATGGAGCCTTTCCGTGACAGGGTTCAAGGAGCATTCTGACGACAAGTGTTAGGGAGCATTGTGATGACAAGTGTATTGAGAATTGTGATGACAATGGTCATGGAGCATTGTGATGAAAAGGGCATGGAGTATTGTGATGACAGGCACCATGGAGCGTTGTGATGACAAGTGTTATGGAACATTGCGATCACAAGGGTTTGGAGCATTGTGATGACAGAGGTCATGGATCATTTTCATTTCAAGGAGCATGGATCATTGTGATGACAAGGGCATGAAGCAATGTGATCCCAAGGTTCATGGAGGATGTGATGACAATGGTAATGGAGTATTGTGATGACAAGCGCATAGAGCATTGTAATGAAAAGGTCATGCAGCATTTTGCTGACAAAGGCATGGAGCATTGTGATGACAGGTGTCATGGAGCACTGTGATGACAAGCGTCACGGAGCATTGTGAATAGAGGGGTCATGGAGCATTGTGATAAAAAGGGCATGGAATTTGTGATGAAAAGGGCATGGAACATTTGTCTAATAATTTTCATGGATTATTGCGATGACAGTTGGAATGGCGAATTGTGATGACAAGGGCATGGAGCATTGTGATGACCTGGTCATGCAGTATTGTGAAGACAGGTGTCAGGGGGCATTGCGATGACATATGTAATGGCCCAATGTGATGACGATGGCATGGAGCATTGTGATGCCAAGTGTCAAGGAGGATTCTGATGACAAAGTTAATAGAGCATTGTGATGACAATGCCTTGGAGCATTGCGATGACAAGGGTCAAGGAGCATTGTGTTGACCAGTGCATGGAGAATTGTGATGACAAGGGTCATGGAGCATTCTGGTGAAAAGCTTGTGGAGTATTTTGATGACAATGGCATGGAGCATTGTGATGAAAACGGCATGGGGCATTGTGATGAAAATGGCATGGAGACTTTTCGTGACAGGTTTCATGGAGCATTCTGACGACAAATGTCAGTGAGCATTGTGATGACAATGTATTGAGAATTGTGATGGCAAAGGTCATGGAGCATTGTGATGGCAAAGGGCATGGAGTATTGTGATGACAGTGGTCATGGAGCATTGTGATTACACGGGAATGGAACATGGTGATGACAGGGGTCATGGAACCTTTTGATTAAAGGGGTGAGGCAGGATTGTGATGACTAGTGAGGGAACATGGTGATATCTCATGTGAGAGAGCATTTAGATGAGAAGAGCATGGGGCATTGTGATTACAAAGTTTATGGAGCATAGCGATGACAAGGTGGTGGATCATTCTGATGGAAAGCCCGTGGCACATTTTCATGACAAGGGTCATGGAGCACTGTTCTGACAAAGGCATGGAGCACTGTGATGACAAGGGTCACGGAGCATTGTGATGAATAGTTCATGGAGCATTGTGGTTACAAAGGTCAGAGAGACTTGTGAGAACGTGGGCATGGACCTTTGTGATGAGAAACGTTATGAAGCATTGTGATGACTGGAGTCACGGAGCATTGTGTTGACAGGGGTCATGCATCATTGTGATGACAAGGGCATGGAGCATTGTGAAGAGAAAGTCATGGAGTATTGTGAAAACATGTGTCAGGGAGCATTGTGATGACATATGTCATGGTCCATTTCGATGACAATGGCATGGTGCATTGTGATGCCAAATGTAATGGAGGATTGTGATGACAAATATAATGGAGCATTGTGATGACTAGGGCTTGGAGCATTATGATGACAAGGGCCATTGAGAATTTTCATGACCAAGTCGTGAAGCATTGTGATGACAAGGTCCTAGAGCATTGTGATGAGAAAACCATGGAATCTTGTGATGACAGGTATCATGGAGCATACTGATGAAAAGGGGCATGGAGCATTCTGATTACAGGGGTCCTGGAACATTGTGATAGCAAGGGCATGGAGCACTGTGATGACAAGGGCATGGAACATTGGTCTAATATGTTTCATGGATTATTGTGATGACAGTTGGAATGGCGCATTGTGATGACAGTGGTCATGGAGCATTGTGATGATACTGCTCATGGAGCATCGTGATAAGACGGTCATGGAGCATTGGGTTGAAAATGTTCATAGAGTATTGTGATGACAGGTGTCAAGGAGCATTGTGATAACAAGGTCCTGGAGCATTTTGATGAGATGACGATGGAGACTTGTGATGACAATTCTCATGGAGAATTCTGACGAAAAGGGGCAAGGAGCTTTGTGATTACAGGGGTCGTGGAGCACTGTGATGAATAGGGTATGGAGCATTGTGAGGAGAAGGCCATGGAACATTCTGATGGCATGCGTCATGGAGCTTTGTGATGACAAGGGCATGGAGCATTGTGATTACAGGGTCTTGGAGCATTGTGATAACAAGGGTCATGGAGCCTTTTGATGACAAGGCCGTGGAACATTGTGATGGCAGGGGTAATAGAGCATTGTTATGACAGAAGAAATGGAGCATTGTAATAAGAATAGCATTGAGCATTGGTCTGAAATGTTTCATGGATTATTGTGATGAGAGTGGGCATGGAGCATTGTGATGACAAGGGCACGGTACACTGTGATACATGGGTCATGGTGGATTTTAATGACCAGGGCGTGGAGCATTGTGATGAGAAGGGCATCGAGCATTGTGATGACAAGTGTCATGGAGCTTTGTGATGACAAGGGCATGGAGCATTGTGATGACAATGACATGGAGCATTGTGATGCCAAGGGTCATGGAAATTTGTGATTACAAATGTCATGGAGCATTTTGATGACAAGGGTGTGGTGCATTGTGATGAGAAGGGCAGGGAGCATTTTGATGACAGGGTCATGCAGCAATTTGATGAAAAATGTAATGGAACATTTTGATGACAGGGGTTATAGAACATTGTGATGCCAGGGATCACGGAGCTTTGGGATGAAAAGGGTCATGGAGCATTTTGATGACAGGGGTTATGGAACATTGTGATGACTGGAATCACGTAGCATTGTGATGACAGGGGTCATGGAGCATTGTGATAACAAGGGCACGGAGCATTGTGATGAGAGGGGAATGGAGCATTGGTCTGACAAGTTTCATAGATTATTGTGATGACAGTGGACGTGGTGCATTGTGATGACAAGGGCATGGAGCATTGTGATGACAAGAGTCCCGGATCATTGTGCTGTCAGATGTTATGGGTGGTTGTGATGACCGTTGTCAGGGAGCATTGTGATGATATTGGTCATGGAGCATTGTGATGAGAAGGTCATGGAGCATTGGGCTGAAAATATTAATGGATTATTGTAATGACAGGGGTCATGGAGCACTGTGATGACAAGGGAATAGAGCATGGTGATGACAATGTCCTGGAGCATTGTGATGAGATGACCATGGAGACTTGTGATGACAAGTCTCATGGAGCATTCTAATGAAAAGGGGCATGGAGCATTGTGATTACAGTGGTCTTGGAGCATTGTGATGACTAGGGCATGGAGCATTTTGAGGAGAAGGCCATGGATAATTCTGATGACATGCGTCATGGAGCTTTGTGCTGACAAGGCCATGGAGCATTGTGAATATAGGTGTCTTGGAACATTGTGATGAAAAGGCATGGATCATTGTGATGTAAAAGGCATGGAGCCTTGTCATCACAGGGTTCAAGGAGCATACTGACGACAGGTGTCAGGGAGTATTGTCATGACAAGTGTATTGAGCATTGTGATGACAATGATCATGGAGCATTGTGATGAGAAGACCATGGATAACTCTGATGATGTTCGTCATGGGGTGTTGTGATGATAACTGTTATGGAACATTGTGATCACAAGTGTTTGGAGCATTATGATGACAGACGTCATGGAGAATTTTGATTTCATTGTAGTGACAATAGCCTGAAGCATTATGATGATGGGCATGGTGCATTGTGATGACAGGGTTCATGGAGCATTGAGATGAAAAGGGGCATGGATCATAGTGATTACAGGGGTCTTGGAGCATTGTGATGACATGGGCATGGAGCATTGTGATGAGAAAGCCATGGAATCTTCTGATACATGCGTCATGGAGCTTTGTTATGACAAGGGCATGGATAATTTTGATTACAATTTTCTTGGAGCATTGTGATGACAAGGGTCATGGAGGATTCTGAAGACAAAGGTAATGGAGCATTGTGATGACAATGGCTTGGAGCATTGTGATGTCAAGGGTCAGGGAACATTGTGCTCACAAGCGCATGGAGAATTGTGGTGACAAGGGTCATGGAGCACTCTGCTGACAAGCTTGTGGAGTATTTTGATGACAATGGCATGGATCACTGTGATGAAAGCCGCATGGGGCATTGTTATGAAAAAGGCATGGAGACTTTTCATGACAGGGTTCAAGGAGCATTCTGACGACAAATGTCAGGGAGCATTGTGATGACAATGTATTGAGAATTGTGATGACAATGGCATGGATCACTGTGATGAAAACCGCATGGGGCATTGTGATGAAAAAGGCATGGAGACTTTTCATGACAAGGTTCAAGGAGCATTCTGACAACAAATGTCAGGGAGCATTGTGATGACAATGTATTGAGAATTGTGATGACAAAGTCATGGAGCATTGTGATGAAAAGGGCATGGAGTATTGTGATGACAGGCATCATGGAGCGTTGTGATGACAAGTGCTATGGAACATTGTGATCACAAGGGTTTGCAGCATTGTGATGACCGAGGTCATGGATCATTTTGATTTCAAACAGCATAGAGCATTGTGATGACAAGGGCATGAAGCAGTGGGATCCCAAGGTTCATGGAGGATAGTGATGAAAATGGTAATGGAGTATATTGATGACAAGCGCATAGAGCATTGTAATGACAAGGTCATGTAGCATTCTGCTGACAAAGGCATGAAGCATGGTGAGGCCAGGTGTCATGGAGCACTGTGATGACAAGCATCACGGAGCATTGTGAATACAGGGGTCATGGAGAATTGGGATGACAAGGGTCATGGAGCATTGGGCTGAAAATATTCATGGAGTATTGTGATGACAGGGGTCATGGAGCATTGTGATGACTAGGGAATGGAGCTTTGTAATGACAAGAGTCCCGGATCAATGTGTTGTCGGGTGTAATGGAGTGTTGTGATTACAATGGTCATGGATCATTGTGATGATATTTGTCATGGAGCATTGTGATGAGAAAGTCATGGAGTATTTGGCTGAAAATGTTCATGGAATATTGTGATGACAGTGGTCATGGAACATTGTGATGACAAGGGAATGGAACATGGTGATGACAGGGGTCATGGAATATTTTGATTACAGGGGTGAGGGAGGATTGTGATGACTAGTGATGGAACATGGTTATATCTCAGGTGAGAGAGCATTTGGATTAGAAGAGCATTGAGCATTGTGATTACAAGGTTTATGGAGCATAGCAATGACAAGGTTGTGGATCATTGTGATGGAAAGCCCGTGGCACATTTTGATGTCAAGGGTCATGGAGCATTTTTCTGACAAAGGCATAGAGCATTGTGATGACAAGTGTCACGGAGCACTGTGTTGAAATGTTCATGGAGCATTGTGGTTACAAAGGTCACAGAGACTTGTGATGATGCGGGCATGACCGTTGTGATGACAAACGTTATGAATCATTGTGATGACTGGAGTCACGGAGCATTGTGTTGACAGGGTTCTTGGAGCATTGTGATGACAAGGGCATGGAGCATTGTGATGACAAAGTCATGGAGTATTGTGAAGACAGGTGTCAGGGAGCATTTTGATGACATATGTCATGGTCCATTTCGATGACAATGGCATGGTGCATTATGATGCCAAATGTAATTGAGGATTGTGATGACAAATATGATGGAGCATTGTGATGACTAGGGCTTGGAGCATTATGATGACAAGGGCCATTGAGAATTTTCATGACAATGTCGTGAAGCATTGTGATGACAAGGTCCTTGAGCATTGTGATGAGAAAACCATGGAGCCTTGTGATGACACGTCTCATGGAGCCTACTGATGAAAAGGGGCATGGAGCATTCTGATTACAGGGGTCTTGAAACATTGTGATAGCAAGGGCATGGAGCATTGTAATGACAAGGGCATGGAGCATTGGTATAATAATTTTCATGGATTATTGTGATGACAGTTGGAATGGCGCATTGTGATGACAGTGGTCATGGAGCATTGTGATGATACTGGTCATGGAGCATTGTGATGAGAAGGTAATGGAGCATTGGGTTGAAAATGTTCATGGAGTACTGTGATGACAGGTGTCATGGAGCATTGTGATGACAAGGGAATGGAATATGGTGATGACAAGGTCCTGGAGTATTGTGATGAGATGACGATGGAGACTTGTGATGACAAGTCTCATGGAGCATTCTGATGAAAAGGGGCATGGAGCATTGTGATTACAGGGGTCTTGGAGCATTGTGATGACAAGGGCATGGAGCATTGTGAGTAGAAGGCCCTGGAACTTTCTGATGGCATGCGTCATGGAGATTTGTGATGACAAGGACATGGAGCATTGTGATTACAGGGGACTTGGAGCATTGTGATGACAAGGGTCATGGAGCCTTTTGATGACAAGGCCGTGGAACATTCTGATGGCAGGGGTAATAGAGCATTGTTATGACAGACGTAATGGAGCATTGTGATGAGAAGGGCATTGAGCATTGGTCTGAAATGTTTCATGGATTATTGTGATGAGAGTGGGCATGGAGCATTGTGATGACAAGGGCACAGTACACTGTGATACATGGGTCATGGAGGATTGTAATGACAAGGGCATGGAGCATTGTGATGAGAATGGCATCGAGCATTGTGATGACAAGTGTTATGGAGCTTTGTGATGACAAAGGCATGGAGCAATGTGATGAGAGGGTTCATGGAGCATTGTGATGACAATGACATGGAGCATTGTGATGCCAAGGGTCAAGGAGCTTTGTGATGACAAAGGTCATGGAGCATTTTGATGGCAAGTGTGTGGTGCATTGTGATGAGTAGGGCGGGGAGCATTTTGATGACAGGGTCATGCAGCAATTTGATGAAAAGTGTAATGGAACATTTTGATGACAGAGGTTATAGAACCTTGTGATGCCAGGGATCATGGAGCTTTGGGATGAAAAGGGTCATGGAGCATTTTGATGACAGGGGTTATGGAACATTGTGATGTCAGTGGTCAAGGAACATTGTGCTGATAAGGGGATGTAGCATTGTGATGACAGGGGTCATGGAACCTTGTGATAACAGTGGTGAGGGAGGATTGTGATGACTACTGATGGAACATTGTGATATCTCATGTGAGAGAGCATTTGGATGAGAAGTGCATGGAGCTTTGTGATTACAAGCTTTAAGGAGCATAGCGATGACAAGGTTGTGGACCATTGTGATGAAAAGCGCATGGCACTTTGTGATGACAACGGTCATGGAGCATTGTTCTGACAAAGGCATGGAGTAATGTGATGAGAAGGGCCACGGAGCATTGTGATGAAATGTTCATGGAGCATTGAGGTTACAAAGGTCACAGAGCCTTGTGATGATGCGGGCATGGACCGTTGTGATGACAAACGTTATGAAGCATAGTGATGACTGGAATCACGGAGCATTGTGATGACAGGTGTCATGGAGCATTGTGATGACAAGGGCATGGAGCATTGTGATGACAGGGGCATGGAGCATTGGTCTGACTTGTTTCATAGATTATTGTGATGACAGTGGACATGGTGCATTGTGATGACAAGGGCATGCAGCACTTTTAAGACAAGGGCATGGAGTATTGTGAAGACAGGTGTCAGGGAGCATTGTGATGACCTATGTAATGGTCCATTGCGATGACAATAGCATGGAGCATTGTGATGCCAATTGTAATGGAGGATGTGATGACAAATATAATGGAGCATTATGATGACTAGGGCATGGAGCATTATGTTGACAAGGGCCATTGAGAATTTTCATGACAATGTCGTGAAGCATTGTGATGACAACTCCTGGAGCATTGTGATGAGAAAACCATGGAGGCTTGTGATGACAAGTCTCAATGAGCATACTGATGAAAAATGGTCTGGAGCATTCTGATATCAGGGAACTAAGAACATTGTGATAACAAGGGCATGGAGCATTGTGATGACAAGATCATGCACTATTGTGAAGAGAGGTGTCAGGGAGCATTGTAATGACATAAGTAATGGCCCATTGTGATGACAATGGCATGGAGCATTGTGATGCCAAGTGTCATGGAGGATTCTGATGACAAAGGTAATGGAGCATTGTGATGACAAGGGCTTGGAGCATTGTGATGACAGTGTTCAGGGAGCATTGTGCTGACAAGTGCATGGAGAATTGTGATGACAAGGGTCATGGAGCATTCTGATCACAAGATTGTGGAGTATTTTGATGACAATTGCATGGAGCATTGTGATGGAAAAGGCATGGAGAATTTTGTGACAGGGTTCAAGGAGCATTCTGACGACAATGTCATGGAGCATTGTGATGACAAGTGTATTGAGAATTGTGATGACAAATTCATGGAGCATTGTGATAAAAAGGGCATGGAGTATTGTGATGACAGGCATCATGGAGCTTTGTGATGACAAGTGTTATAGAACATAGTGCTCACAAGAGTTTGGAGCATTGTGATGAGAGAGGTCATGGATCATTTTGATTTCAAGGAGCAGGGAGCATTGTGATGACAAGGGCATGAAGCAATGTGATCCCAAGGTTCATGGAGGATTGTGATGGCAATGGTAAAGGAGTATTGTGATGACAAGCGCATAGAGCATTTTAATGACAAGGTCATGTAGCATTTTGCTGACAAAGGCATGGAGCACTGTGATGACATGTGTCATGGAGCACAGTGATGACAAGCGTCAAGGAGCATTGTGAATACCGGGGTCATGGAGAATTGGGATGACAAGGGCATGTATCATTGTGATGACAAGGGTCATGGAGCATTGGGCTGAAAAATTTCATGGAGTATTGTGATGACAGGGGTCATGGAGCATTGTGATTACAGGGGTCTTGGAGCACTGTGATGACAAGAGTCCCGGATCATTGTGTTGTCACGTGTCATGGAGTGTTGTGATGACAGTGATCATGGAGCATTGTGATGATATTGGTCATGGAGCATTGTGATGAGAAAGTCATGGAGTATTTGGCTAAACATGTTCATGGAGTATTGTGATGGCAGTGGTCATGGAACATTGTGATGACAAGGGAATGGAACATGGTGATGACAGAGGTCATGGAACATTTTGATTACAGGGGTGAGGGAGGATTGTGATGACTAGTGATGGAACATGGTTATATCTCAGGTGAGAGAGCATTTGGATGAGAAGAGCTTGGAGCATTGTGATTACAAGATTTATGGAGCATAGCGATGACAAGGTTTTGGATCATTGTGATGGAAAGCCCGTGGCACATTTTGATGACAAGGGTCATGGAGCATTTTTCTGACAAAGGCATGGAGCATTGTGATGACAAGTGTCACGGAGCACTGTGTTGAAATGTTCATGGAGCATTGTGGTTACAAAGGTCACAGAGACTTGTGATGACGCGGGCATGACCGTTGTGATGACAAACGTTATGAAGCATTGTGATGACTGGAGTCACGGAGCATTGTGTTGACATGGTTCATGGAGAATTGTGATGACAAGGGCATGGAGCACTGTGATGACAAGTCATGGAGTATTGTGAAGACAGGTGTCAGGGAGCATTTTGATGACATATGTCATGCTCCATTTCAATGACAATGGCATGGTTCATTGTGATGCCAAATGTAATTGAGGATTGTGATGACAAATATGATGGAGCATTGTGATGACTAGGGCTTGGAGCATTATTATGACAAGGGCCATTGAGAATTTTCATGACAATGTCGTGAAGCATTGTGATGACAAGATCCTTGAGCATTGTGATGAGAAAACCATGGAGCCTTGTGATGACAGGTCTCATGGAGCATACTGATGAAAAGGGGCATGGAGCATTCTGATTACAGGGGTCTTGGAACATTGTGATAGCAAGGGCATGGAGCATTGTAATGACAAGGTCATGGAGCATTGGTATAATAAGTTTCATGGATTATTGTGATGACAGTTGGAATGGCGCATTGTGATGACAGTGGTCATGGAGCATTGTGATGATACTGGTCATTGAGCATTGTGATGAGAAGGTAATGGAGCATTGGGTTGAAAATGTTCATGGAGTACTGTGATGACAGGTGTCATGGAGCATTGTGATGACAAGGGAATGGAATATGGTGATGACAAGGTCCTGGAGTATTGTGATGAGATGACAATGGAGACTTGTGATGACAAATCTCATGGAGCATTCTGATGAAAAGGGGCATGGAGCATTGTGATTACAGGGGTCTTGGAGCATTGTGATGACAAGGGCATGGAGCATTGTGAGTAGAAGGCCCTGGAACTTTCTGATGGCATGCGTCATGGAGATTTGTGATGACAAGGGCATGGATCATTGTGATTACAGGGGTCTTGGAGCATTGTGATGACAAGGGTCATGGAGCCTTTTGATGACAAGGCCGTGGAACATTGTGATGGCAGGGGTAATAGAGCATTGTTTTGACAGATGTAATGGAGCATTGTGATGAGAAGGGCATTGAGCATTGGTCTGAAATGTTTCATGGATTATTGTGATGAGAGTGGGCATGGAGCATTGTGATGACAAGGGCATGGAGCATTGTTATGAGAAGGGCATGGAGCATTCTGATGACATGTGTCATGGAGCTTTGTGAAGACAAGGGCATGGAGCAATGTGATGCCAAGGGTCATGGATCACTGTGATGACAAAGGTCAAGGAGCATTTTGATGGCAAGGGCGTTGTGCATTGTGATGAGAAGGTCAGGGAGAATTGTGATGACAGGGTCATGGAGCAATTTGATGAAAATTGTCATGGAATATTTTGATGACAGTTGTTATGGAACATTGTGATGTCAGGGGTCATGAAACATTGTGATGATAAGTGCATATAGCAATGTAATGACAGGAGTCATGGGACATTGTGATGCCAGGGTTGAGGGAGTATTGTGACAAATAGTGATGTAGCATTGTGGTATCAGTGGTGAGAGAACATTTTGATGAGAAGTGGATGGAGCATTGTGATGACAAGATTGTAGAGCTCTGTGATGACAATTGCATGGTGCATTGTGATGACATGTGTCATGGAGCATTGTGCTGACAAGCGCATGGAGCACTGTGATGACAAGGGTCATGGAGCATTGTGCTGAGAAAGGCATAGAGCATTGTGATGACAAGGGTCAAAGAGCATTGTGATGAAAAGTTCATGGAGCATTGTGGTTAAAATGGTCACAGAGACTTTTGATGACGAGGGCATGGACCACTGTGATGACAAAGGTCATGAATCATTGCAATGACTGGAGTCACGGAGCATTGTGATGACAGGAGTCAGGGAGCATTGTGATAACAAAGGCATGGAGCATTGTGATGACAAGAGCATGGATCATTAGTCTAATCAATTTCATGGATGGTTGTGATGAAATTTGGAATGGCGCATTGTGATGACAAGGGCATGGAGCTTTGTGATGACCAGGTCATGCAGTATTGTGAAGAGAGGTGTCAGGGAGCATTTTGATGACATATGTAATGGCCAATTGTGATGACAATGGCATGGAATATTGTGATGCCAAGTTTCATGTAGGATTGTGATGACAAAGGTAATGGAATATTGTGATGACAATTGCTTGGAGCATTGTGATGACATGGGTCAGGGAGAATTGTGATGACAAGTGCATGGAGAATTGTGATGACAAGTGCAAGGAGCATTGTGATGACAGGGGTCATGGAGCATTGTGATTACAGGGGTCTTTGAGAATTGTGATGACAAGAGTCCCGGATCATTGTGTTGTCAGGTGTCATTGAGTGTTGTGATGAGAGTGGTCATGGAGCAGTGTGATGATATTGGACATGGAGCATTGTGATGAGTAGGTCATGGAGCACTGGGCTGAAAATATTCATGGATTATTGTGATGACATGGCTCATGGAGCATTCTGATGACAAGGGAATGGAGCATGGTGATGAGAATGTCCTGGAGTATTGTGATGAGATGACCATGGAGACTTGTGATGACAAGTCTCGTGGAGCATTCTGATGAAAAGGGGCATGGAGCATTGTGATTACAGGGGTCTTGGAGCATTGTGATGACAAGGGCATGGAGCATTGTGAGGAGAAGGCCATGAAATATTCTGATGACTTGCGTCATGGAGCTTTGTGATGACAAGTGAATGGATCTTTGTGATTACAGGGGTCTTGGAGCATTGTGATGACAAGGGTCATGGAGCATTGTAATGACAAGGCTGTGGAACATTGTGAAGGCAGGGATCATGGAGCATTGTTATGACAGAGGTAATGGATCATTGTGATGAGAAGGGCATTGATCATTGGTCTGAAATGTTTCATGGATTATTGTGATGAGAGTGGGCATGGAGCATTGTGATGACAAGGGCACGGTACACTGTGATACATGGGTCATGGAGGATTGTAAGGACAAGGGCATGGATCATTGTGATGAGAAGGGCATCGAGCAATGTTATGACAAGTGTCATGGAGCTTTGTGATGACAAGGGCATGGAGAAATGTGATGACAGGGTTCATGGAGCATTGTGATGACAATGACATGGAACATTGTGATGACAAAGGTCATGGAGCTTTGTAATGACAAAGGTCATGGAGCATTTTGATGACAAGAGTGTGGTGCATTGTGTTGAGAAGGGCAGGGAGTATTTTGATGACAGGGTTATGCAGCTATTTGATGAAAATTGTAATAGAACATTTTGTTGACAGTGGTTATAGAACCTTGTGATGCCAGGGGTCATGGATCTTTGGGATGAAAAGGGTCAGGGGGCATTTTGATGACAGGGTTTATGGAACATTGTGATGTCAGGGGTCATGGAACATTGTGCTGATAAGGGGATGTAGCAATGTGATGACAGGGGTCATGGTATATTGTGATAACAGGGGTGCGGGAGGATTGTGATGAAAAGCACATGGGTAATTGTGATGACAAAGGTCATGGAGCTTTGGTCTGAAAATATTCATGGAGTATTGTGATGACAGGGGTCATGGAGCATTGTGATGACAGAGGTCATGGAGAATTTTGATTTCATTGTGCTGACCATAGCCGGATGCTTTATGATGATGGGCATGATGCAATGTGATGACAGGGTTCATGGAGCATTGAGATGAAAAGGGGCATGGATCATTGTGATCACATGGGTCTTGGAGCATAGTGATGAAACGGGCATGGAGCATTTTGATGAGAAGTTCATGGAACATTCTGATGACATGTGTCATGGAGCTTTTTGATGTCAAGTGCATGGAGTATTCTGATTAAAGGGGTCTTGGAGCCTTGGGATGACAAGTGTCATGGAGCCTTGTGATGACAAGGCCGTGGAACATTGTGATGACTGGGGTCATGGAGCATTGTTATGACAGGGGTAATGGAGCATTGTGATGAGAAGGGCATGGAGCACTGTGATTACAATATTTATGGAGCATTGCAATGACAAATTTGCAGACCATTGTGATGAAAAGCGCATGACACAGTGTGAAGACAAGGGTCATTGAGCAATTTTCTGACAAAGGCATGGAGCATTGTGATGACAAGGGTCACGGAGCATTGTGATGAAAAGTTCTTGGAGCAATGTGGTTACAAATGTAACAGAACCTTGTCATGACACGGGCATGGACCATTGTGATGACAAATGTTATGAAGCATTGTGATGACTGTAGGCATGGAGCATTGTGATGACAGGGGTCAAGGAGCATTTTGATGACGAGGGCATGGAGCATTGTGCTGAGAAAGGCATAAAGCATTGTGATGACAAGGGTCAAAGAGCATTGTGATGAAATGTTCGTTGAGCATTGTGGTTAAAATGTCACAGAGACTGTTGATGGTGAGGGTATGGACCATTGTGATGACAAAAGTCATGAAGCAATGTGATGACTGGTGTCACGGAGCATTGTGATAACAGTGGTCATGGAGCACTGTGATAACAAGGGCATGGAGCATTGTGATGACAAGGGCATGTAGCATTGTGATGACCAGGTGATGCAGTATTGTGAAGACAGGTGTCAGGGAGCACTGTGATGACATATGTAATGGCCCATTGTGATGACAATGGCATGGAGCATTGTGATGCCAAGTTTCATGGAGGATTCTGATGACAAAGGTAATGGAGCATTGTGATGACAATGGCTTGGTGCATTGTGATGACAAGGGTCAGGGAGCATTGTGCTGACAAGTGCATGGAGCATTGTGATGACAAGCGTCATGGAACATTCTGATGACAAACTTGTGAAGTATTTTGTTGACAATGGCATGGAGCATTGTGATGAAAACGGCATGGGGCATTGTGATGAAAAAGGCATGGAGCCTTTTCGTGACAGGCTTCAAGGAGCATTCTGACGACAATGTCAGGGAGCATTGTGATGACAAGTGTATTGAGAATTGTGATGACAAAGGTCGTGGAGCATTGTGATGAAAAAGGCATGGAGTATTTGATGAAAGGCATCATGGAGCGTTGTGATGACAAGTGCTATGGAACATTGTGATCACAAGGGTTTGGAGCATTGTGATGACAGAGGTCATGGATCATTTTGATATCAAGGAGCATTGGGCATTGTGATGACAAGGGCATGAAGCAATGTGATGCCAAGGTTCATGGAGGATTGTGATGACAATGGTAAATGGGTATTGTGATGACAAGCACATAGAGCATTGTAATGATAAGGTCATGTAGTATTTTGCTGACACAGGCATGGAGCATTGTGATTACAGGTGTCATGGGGCACTGTGATGACAAGCGTCACGGAGCATTGTGAATAGAGGGGTCATGGAGCATTGGGATGACAAGGGCAAGGATCATTGTGATGACAAGGGTCATGGAGCATTGGGCTGAAAATATTCATGGAGGATGGTGATGACAGGGGTCATGGAGCACTGTGATGACAAGAGTCCCGGATCATTGTGTTGTCAGGTGTCATGGAGTGCTGTGATACAGTGATCATGGAGCATTCTGATGATATTGGTCGTGGAGCATTGTGATGAGAAGGTCATGGAGCATTGGCCTGAAAATGTTCATGGAGAATTGTGATGACAGGGGTGATGGAGCATTGTGATGACAAGGGAATGGAGCATGCTGATGAAAATCTCTTGGAGCATTGTGATGAGATGACCATGGAGACTTGTGATGACAAGTTTCATGGAGCATTCTGATGAAAAGTGGTATGGAGCATTGTGATTACAGGGGTCTTGGAGCATTGTGATGACAAGGGCATGGAGAATTGTGAGGAGAAGTCCATGGAGCATTCTGATGACATGCGTCATGGAGTTTTGTGAAGACAAGGGCATGGAGCCTTGTGAAGACAAGGCCGTGGAACATTGTGATCGCAGAGTCATGGAGCATTGTTATGACAGGGGTAATGGAGCATTGTGATGAGAAGGGCATGGAGCATTGTGATTACAAGTTTTATGGAGCACTGCGATGAAAAATATGTGGAACGTTGGGAGAAAAAGTGCGTGGCACATTGTGATGAGAAGGGTCATGGAGCATTTTTCTGACAAAGGCATGGAGCACTGTGATGACAAGGGTCACGCGGCATTGAGATGAAAAGTTTATGGAGCATTGTGGTTAAAAAGGTCACAGAGACTGTTGATGACGCGGGCATGGACCATTGTGATGACAAAGGTCATGAAGCATTGTGATGACTGGAGCCAAGCACCATTGTGATGACAGGGGTCATGGAGCATTGTGATGACAAGGGCATGGAGCATTGTGATGAAAAGTTCATTGAGAATTGTGGTTATAATGGTCACAGAGACTTGTGATGATGCGGGCATGGTCCATTGTGATGACAATCGTTATGAAGCATTGTGATGACAGGTGTCATGGAGCATTGTGATGACAGGGGTCATGGAGCATTGTGATGACTAGGGAATGGAGCATAGTGATGAAAAGAGTCCGGGATCATTGTGTTGTCAGGTGTCATGGAGTGTTGTGATGACAGTTGTCATGGTGCATTGTGATGATATTGGTCATGGAGCACTGTGATGAGAAAGTCATGGAGCATTTTGCTGATAATATTCATGGAGTATTGTGATGACAGTTGTCATGGTGCATTGTGATGATATTGGTCATGGAGCATTGTGATGAGAAGTTCATGGAGCATTGTGCTGATAATATTCATTGAGTATTGTGATGACAGGGGTCATGGAGCATTGTGTTGACTAGGGAATGGAGCATTGTGATGACAGTGGTCATGGAGCATTGTGATGATATTCGCCATGGAGCATTGTGATGAGTAGGGCATGGAGCATTGTGATGAGAAGGCCATGGAGCATTCTGATGACATGCGTCATGGAGTTTCTTGATGACAATGGCATGGAGCATTGTGATTATAGACATCTTGGAGCATTGTGATAAAAAGGGCATGGATCATTGTTATGAAAAAGGCACGGAGCCTTGTCATGACAGGGTTCAAGGAGCATACTGACGACAAGTGTTAGGGAGCATTGTGATGACAAGTGTATTGAGCATTGTGATGACAAAGATCATGGAGCATTGTGATGAGAAGACCATGGATAATTGTGATGATGAGCGTCATGGGGCGTTGTGATGATAAGTGTTATGGAACATTGTGATCACAAGGGTTTGGAGCATTATGTTGACAGAGGTTATGGAGAATATTGATTTCATTGTGATGACAATAGCCTGAAGCATTATGATGATGGGCATCGTGCATTGTGATGACAGGGTTCATGGAGCATTGAGATGAAAAGGGGCATGGAGCATTGTGATTACAAGGGTCTTGTAACATTGTGATGACAAGGGCATGGAGCATTGTGATGAAAAGGCCATGGAACATTCTGATGACATGCGTCATGGAGCTTTGTGATGACAAGTGCATGGAGCATTGTGATTTCAGTGGTCTTAAGCATTATGATGACAAGTGTCATGGAACCTTGTGATGACTAGGACGTGGAACATTTTGATGGCAAAGGTCATGGTGCAATGTTATGACAGGGGTAATGCAAGATTTTGATGAGAAGGGCATGGAACATTGGTCTGAAATATTTCATGGATTATTGTGATGAGAGTGGGCATGGAGCATTGTGATGACAAGGGCACGGAGCACTGTGATACATGGATTATGCAGGATTGTAATGACCAGGGCATGGAGCATTGTGATGAGAAGGGCATGGAGCATTGTGATGACAAGTATCAGGGAGCTTTGTGATGACAAAGGCATGGAGCAATGTGATAAGAGGGTTCATGGAGCATTGTGATGACAATGACATGGAGCATTGTGATGCCAAGGGTCATGGAGTTTGTGATGACAAGTCATGGAGCATTTTGATGACAAGGGCATGGTGCATTGTGATGAGAAAGGCAGGGAGCATTTTGATGGCCGGTTCATGCAGCAATTTGATGAAAAGTGTCATGGAATATTTTGATGCAGGGGTTATAAATCATTGTGATGTCAGGGGTCTTGGAACTTTGGGAAGAAAAGGGTCATGGAGCATTTTGATGACAGGGGTTATGGAACATTGTGATGTCAGGGGTCATGGAACATTGTGATGATAAGGGGATGTAGCATTGTGATGACAGTGTCATGGAACATTGTGATTACAGGGGTGAGGGAATAATGTGATGACTAGTGATGGAACATTGTGATATATCTGGTGAGAGAGCATTTTGATGAGATGTGCATGGAGCATTGTGATTACTGGGATCTTGGAGCATTGTGATGAAAAGGGCATGGAGCATTGTGAAGAAAAGGCCATGAAACATTCTGATGACATGCGTCATGGAGCTTTGTGATGACAAGGTCATGGAGCATTGTGATTTCAGGGGTCTTAAGCATTGTGATGACAAGTGTCATGGAACCTTGTGATGACTAGGCCGTGGAACATTTTGATGGCAAGGGTCATGGTGCATTGTTATGACAGGGGTAATGGAGCATTTTGATGAGAAGGGCATGGAACATTGGTCTGAAATATTTCAGGGATTATTGTGATGAGAGTGGACATGGAGCATTGTGATGACAAGGGCACGGAGCACTGTGATACATGGGTCATTCAGGATGGTAATGACAAGGGCATGGAGCATTATGATGAGAAGGGCATCGAGCATTGTGATGACAAGTATCAGGGATCTTTGTGATGACAAGGGTATGGAGCAATGTGATAAGAAGGTTTATGGAGCACTGTGATGACAATGACATGGAGCATTGTGATGCCAAGGGTCATGGAGCTTTGTGTTGATAAGTCATGGAGCATTTTGATGACAAGGGCATGGTGCATTGTGATGAGAAGGGCAGGGAGCATTTTGATGACCGGGTCATGCAGCAATTTGATGAAAAGTGTAATGGAACATTTTGTTGGCAGGGGTTATAGAACATTGTGATGTCAGGGGTCTTGGAGCTTTGGGATGAAAAGCGTCATGGAGCATTTTGATGACAGGGGTTATGGAACATTGTGATGTCAGGGGTCATGGAACATTGTGATGATAAGGGGATGTAGCATTGTGATGACAGGAGTCATGGAACATTGTGATGACAGGGGTGAGGGAGTATTGTGACAAATAGTGATGTAGCACTGTGATATCAGTGGTGAGAGAGAATTTGGATGAGAACTGCATGGAGCATTGTGATGACAAATTTTATGGAGCATTGTGATGACAAGAGTGTGGAGCACTGTGATGACAAGCGCATGGTGCATTGTGATGACATGTGTCATGGAGCATTGTGCTGACCAGCGCATGGAGCATTGTGATGACAAGGGTCAAAGAGCATTGTGATGAAAAGTTCATGGAGCATTGTGGTTACAAAGGTCACAGAGCCTTGTTATGATGCGGGTATGGACCACTGTGATGACAAACGTTATGAAACATTGTGATGACTGGAGTCACGGAGCATTGTGAAGTCAGGGGTCATGTAGCTTTGTGATGACAAGGGCATGGAGCACTGTGATGACAAGGGCATGGAGCATTGGTCTGACAAGTTTCATAGATTATTGTGATGACAGTGGGCATGGTGCATTGTGATGACCAGGGCCTAGAGCATTCTGATGAGAACGTCATGGAGTATTGTGAAGACAGGTGTCAAGGAGAATTGTGATGACATATGTCATGGACCATTGCGATTACAATGGCATGGAGCATTGTGATGCAAAATGTAATGGAGAATTGTGATGACAAATATAATGGAGCATTATGATGATTAGGGCTTGGAGCATTATGATGACAAGGGCCATTGAAAATTTTCATGACAACGTCGAGAAGCATTGTGATGACAAGGTCCTGGAGCATTGTGATGACAAAGAATGGAGCCTTGTGATGACAAGTCTCATGGAGCATACTGATGAAAAGGGGCAAGGAGCATTGTGATTAGAGGGGTCTTGGCACATTGTGATGACAAGGGCATGGAGCATTGTGAGGAGAAGACCAAGGAGCATTCTGATGGCATGCGTCATTGAGCTTTGTGATGACAAGGGCATGGAGCATTGTGATTAGATGGGTCTTGGAGCATTGTGATGAAAAGGGCATGGATCATTGTGATGAAAAATGCATGGAGCCTTGTCATGACAGGGTTCAAGGAGCATACAGACAACAAGTGTCAGGGAGCATTTTGATTTCATTGTGATGACAATAGCATGAAGCATTATGATGATGGGCGTGGTGCATTGTGATGACAGGGTTCATGGATCATTGAGATGAAAAAGGGCATAAAGCATTGTGATTACAGGGATCTTGGAGCATTGTGATGAGAAGGGTCATGGAGCTTTGTGATGACAAGACGATGGAACATCGTGATGGCAGGTGTCATGGAGCATTGTTATGACTGGTGTAATGGAGCATTGTGATGGAAAGGGCATGGAGCATTGTGATGAGAAGGCCATGGAGCATTCTGATGACATGTGTCATGGAGCTTTGTGAAGTCAAGGGCATGGAGCAATGGGATGAGAGGGTTCATGGAGCATGGTGATGACAATGACATGGAGCATTGTGATGCCAAGGGTCATGGATCTTTGTGATGACACAGGACATGGAGCATTTAGATGGCAAAGGCGTTGTGCATTGTGATGAGAAGGGCAGGGAGCATTCTGATGACAGGGTCTTGGAGCAATTTTATGAAAAGTGTCATGGAACATTTTGATGACAGGTGTTATGGAACACTGTGATGTCAGGGGTCATCGAACATTGTGATAAGTGCATGTAGCATTGTGATGACAGGAGTCATGAAACATTGTGATGACAGGGGTGAGGGAGTGTTGTGACAAATAGTGATGTAGCATTGTGATATCAGTGGTGAGAGAGCATTTTGATGAGAAGTGCATGGAGCATTGTAATGACAAATTTTAAGGAGCATTGTGATGACAAGATTGTTGAGCACTGTGATGACAAGCGCATGGTGCATTGTGATGACATGTGTCATGGAGCATTGTGCTGACCAGCGCATGGAGCATTGTGATGACAAGGGTCAAAGAGCATTGTGATGAAAAGTTCATTGAACATTGTGGTTAAAAAGGTCACAGAGACTGCTGATGACGAGGGCATGGACCATTGTGATTACAAAGGACATGAAGCACTGTGATGACTGGAGTCACGGAGCATTGTGATGACAGGGGCCATGGAGCATTGTGATAATAAGTGCATGGAGCATTGTGATGACAAGGGCATGGAACATTGGTCTAATAAGTTTCATGGATTATTGCAATAACATTTGGAATGGCGCATTGTGATGACAAGGGCATGGAGCAATGTGATGAGAGCGTTCATAGAGCATTGTGATGACAATGACATGGAGCATTGTGATGCCAAGCGTCATGGATCTTTATGATGACAATGGTCATGGAACATTTTGATGGCAAGATCGTTGTGCATTGTGATGAGAATGGCTTGGAGCATTCTGATGACAGGGACATGGAGCAATTTGATGAAAATTGTCATGGAATATTTTGATGACAGGTGTTATGGAACATTGTGATGTCACGGGTCAACGAATATTGTGATGATAATTGCATGTAGCATTGGGATGACAGGAGTCATGGAACATTGTGATGACAGTGGTGAGGGTGTATTGTGACAAACAGTGATGTAGCATTGTGATATCAGTGGTGAGAGAGCATTTTGATGAGAAGTGCATGGAGCATTGTGATGACAAATTTTAAGGAGCATTGTGATGACAACATTGTGGGGCACTGTGATGATAAGCGCATGGTGCACTGTGATGACATGTGTCATGCAGCATTGTGCTGACAAGCGCGTGGAGCATTGTGATGACAAGGGTCAAAGAGCATTGTGATGAAAAGTTCATGGAGCATTGTGGTTAAAAAGGTCAGAGACTCTTGATGACGACGGCATGGAGCATTGTGATGACAAAGTTCATGAAGCATTGTGATGACGGGAGTCACGGAGCATTGTGATGACAGGGGTAATGGAGCATTGTGATAACAAGTGCATGGAGCATTGTGATGACAAGGGCATGGAACATTGGTCTAATATATTTCATGGATTATTGCAATGACATTTGGAATGGCCCATTGTGATGACAAAGGCATGGAACATTGTGATGCCAAGTGTCATGGAGAATTCTGATGACAAATGTAATGGAACATTGTGATGACAATGGCTTGGAGCATTGTGATGACAAGGGTCAGGGAGCATTGTGCTGACAATTGCATGGAGAATTGTGATGACAAGGGTCATGGAGCATTCTGATGACAAGCTTGTGGAGGATTTTGTTGAAAATGGCCTGGAGCATTCTGATGAAAACGGCATGGTTCATTGTGATGAAAACGGCATGGAGCCTTTTCATGACAGGATTCAAGGAGCATTATGATGACAAGTGGCAGGGAGCATTTTGATGACAAGTGTATTGAGAATTGTGATGACAAAGGTCATGGAGCATTGTGATGAAAAGGGCATGGAGTATTGTGATGACAGGCATCATGGAGCGTTGTGATGACAACTGTTATGGAACATTGTGATCACAAGGTTTTGGAGCATTGTGATGACAGAGGTCATGGATCATTTTGATTTCAAGGAGCATGGAGCATTTTGATGAAAATGGCATGAAGCAATGTGATCCCAAGGTTCATGGAGGATTGTGATGACAATGGAAATGGAGTTTTGTGATGACAAGCGCATAGAGTATTGTAATGACAAGGTCATGTAGCATTTTGCTGACAAAGGCATGGAGCATTGTGATGACAGGTGTCATGGAGCACTGTGATGACAAGCGTCACGGAGCATTGTGAATACAGGGGTCATGGAGCATTGGGATGACAAGGGCATGGATCATTGTGATGACAAGGGTCATGGAGCACTGGGCTGAAAAAGTTAATGGAGTATTGTGATGACAGGGGTCATGGAGCATTGTGATGACTAGGGAATGGAACATTGTGATGACAAGTGTCCCGGATCATTGTGTTGTCAGGTGTCATGGAGTGTTTTGATGACAGTGGTCATGGAGCATTGTGGTGATATGGGCTATGGAGCATTGTGATGAGAATTTCGTGGAGCATTGGGCTGAAAATGTTCATGGATTATTGTGATGACAGTGGTCATAGATCATTGTGATGACAAGGGAATGGAGCACTCTGATGACAAGGTCCTGGAGCACTGTGATGTGAAGCCCATGGAACATTGTGATGACAATTCTCATGGAGCATTCTGATGAAACGGCACAGGGATCGTTTTGATTACAGGGGTCTTGGAGCATTGTGATGACAAGGGCATGGAACATTATGATGAGAAGGCCATGGAGCATTCTGATGACATTCGTCATGGAGCTTTGTGATGACAAGTGCAAGGCGCATTGTGATCACAGGTGTCTTGGAACATTTTGATGAAAAGGGCATGGATCATTGTGATGAAAAAGGCATGGAGCCTTGTCATGAAAGAGTGCACGGTGCATTCTGAGGTCAATAATCAGAGAGCATTGTGTTGAAAAGGGTATTGAGCATTGTGTTGACAAAAGTCATGGTGCATTGTGATGAGAAGCCCATGGATAACTGTGGTGACCAGCGTCATGGGGCATTGTGATGACAAGTGTTATGGGACATTGTGATCACAAGGGTTTGCAGCATTTTGATGACAGCGTTCATGGAGCATTGTGAGGAAAAGTGGGATGGAGCATTGGTCTGACAAGTTTCTTGGATTATTGTGATAAGAATGGGCATGGCACATTTTGATGACAAGGTCATGGAGCACTGTGATGACAAGGTCATGGATTATTGTGAAGAAAGGTGTCAGGGAGCATTTTGATGAAATATGTCATGTTCCAGTTTGATGACAATATCATGGAGCATTGTGATGCCAAGCGTCATGGAGGATTGCTGTGACAAAGTAAAGGAGCATTGTGATGACAAGGGCATGGAGCATTGTGATATCAAGGGCCATTGAGAATTTTAATGTCCTGGTCATGAAACATTTTGATGAAAAGCGCATGGAGCTTCCTATGACAGGGGTCATGGAGCATTGCGATGACAAGTGCATGGAGTATTGTGATGACAAGAGCATATAACATTGTGATGTGAAGTGCCATGGAGCATTGTAATGACAAGGACATGGAGAATTGTGAGGACAAGGTACATTGAGCTTTGAGATGACAAGGCATGTGGCATAGTGATGGCAAAACCGTGGAGCATTGTGATGAGAATACCTTGGGTAATTGTGATGTCGAGCATCATGGAGCACTGTAATGACAAGGGGCATGAAGCATTGTGATGACAGGTGTCAGGGAGCAATGTGATGACAGGGGTCATGGAGCAATGTGATGACAAAGGCATGGAACATTGTGATGACAAGGGCATGGAGCATTGCAATGTCAAGAGAATGGAGAATTGTGATGACAAGAGCATGTAACATTTTGATGAGAAGTGTCATATAGCACTGTGATGACAAGTACGTGGAGAATTTTGATGACAAGGGACATGGAGCATTTTGATAACCAGGGCATGTATCATTGTGATGACAGGGGTCATGAAGCATTATTATGACAAGGGCCATGGTGCATTCTGACCTAAGATATCACTTATGAAGGGAATGTAAACATGGCTACATATGAACTGATTTAGGGAAGAGAACAGAGTCTCAGATTTAGAAAACACTCTATCGCTTGCTTAAGGGGAAAGACAGGTGGGGAGATGCAAAAAAGAAAAAGATTGATATTAGCACAGGTACCGTTCCATAATCCAAAAACAAAAGAGACAAGCCCTACTCCTTCCTCAGTGAACGGAACTCAACATCCCTATTCCCCACAGAGAAATATATATGACTAGTAAGAATTTTAAAACCTATGTATTGATATGTCTCCGTAAGGTAACTAAGTGTGTCTAGAATGACATAAACATGGCAGGGAGAATCAGCTCAAACCCAATATAAAAATGAATTTCAAAACAAAACATAAAAACAGAACAATTCTTACACAATACCTTCAGGGTCGCTGATGAAACCTGGAATGACCCTATCTACAACGACAGCTGGATGTGGCATAAGGCTGGACACTTGGGACTGAGAGGATTGGTGTGATTGGGTGAGCAAATGTAGACCCTATAAAGCAATAATGTGTGACACCCATTCCATGGGTCCCAACAGGCCAGGTTTAAGGGCATATTACTACAGCTATAATATGTATGGGAACCCTAGAGAATGGACACAGTGTGAATACGAAAGGTTTCTAAAACTCAACGAATACTCCCACTCCTGGTGCTCCCATTTGACTTTCCAACTGCTTTACTATCAATCTCCCAACTTGGAGAGACAGCACCTTTAACCTCCTGGTTCGCACAGGTTGCCAATTTGGCAGAGGATGAAAGGGAAGAGGGAGAACCAGTGACAGAGTAGCTGTTAGACATTTGTACGGGCACATGTCATCTTACTTCGTGGCAAGAAGAAGAAATACCCAAAGCCTCAGCCACCCACCGGGAACCAGTATAGGTCCTGAACCAAAATATTGGACTTGCGTTCAGCTCACAAAAAAACGAGTTAAATAACGTAGCTCAGTGCACAACATTTCACGAACAGGCAGATTAATAAAGGACAACTATCGTCCAAAAATCTGTTGAGGGAAGGCAGCAAGGCGGACTTGAAAGCGAGGCAGAATAGCAGGAAACAGACTTCAAGAGGTACGTTGGAATCGCTTTTAAGGCAAAGGAAGAGGGGCACAACATCGACAATGACGCACTTGGCCAAAAAGGGCGTATGCGTTTTCTCCTGAATATATGCAGGAAAAAACGCATATGCCCTTTTTGGCCAAGCAAGCATGCTGGCAATGAAAATCTGCACTACAAAGTATCAATTCCCACTTGTCAAAAGGTACATCCACAAAATGGGTAAAAACCAGAAAGTCAAGACAGGCCCTGGAGAACAGGGAGCCTTGTTATGCTGATGGGCGGGATATAAATTGCCAACTGCCTCTCTGGAGGAGTGCATTGTGTTCCCTAAAACAAGTAAACAACAGAGTTACAGAGCCAAGGGCACATCCAGTCTGGGGAATATACCTTGGGAAGGCAGAAAATCAATAAGACAGAGCCACCCCCAAATTTAGGGCTGCACTGCTTACAAGAACCTCAAATTCCGTACAGCTTAAATATCCCAGGAAATATAAATATGGTTTAAAATATTTTGATACTTACATACGATGGAATATCCCTCAGCCATGAAATCTATGTCATAAGACCAGTAGCAGCAAAATGAGTGGATTCAGGTACGATGATGCTAAGTGAAATAAGTCACACAGAAAAAGAAGCTTATCATAAGATATCACTTATGAAGATCCCGTAAACATGGCTACACATGAACAGATTTAGGAAAGCGAACAGAGTCTCACATTTAGAAAACACTCTTATGCCTGCTTAAGGGGGAAGGAGAGGTGGGGTGATGCATGAAACCAGAGTTTGATATAAGCCCTGGTACCGTTCCAAAAACCAACTATGGAATAGACAAGACGTACCTATACCTTCCTCAGTGAAAGGGACTCAAAATCCCATATTTCCCTCAGAGGAATATATCTGACTAGTAAGAATCTTAAAACCTATGTATTGATATGTCTCCGTAAGGGAATCAAGTGTGTCTAGACTGGCATAAACAGGGCAGCGAGAATCAGCTCAAACCCACTATAAAAAGGAATTTCAAAATCAAAACAAATACAGGCAAATTCTTTACAATTCCTTCAGGGTCTCTGATGAAACCTGAATGACACTGTCTACAATGACAGCTGGATGTGGCATAAGGCTGGACACTTGGGACTGAGAGGATTGGTGAGATTGGGTGAGCAAATGCAGACCCTTTAAAGCAATAATGCATGGCACCCATTCCATGGGTCCCAACTCTCCAGGTTGAAGGGAATATTACTACAGCTATAACATGTACGGGAAACCTAGAGAATGGACACACTGTGAATACGAAAGTTTTTTAAACCTCAACTAATAGTCCCTCTCCTGGTGCTCCGGTTTTAGTTTCCAACTGCTTTACTATCCATCTCCCAACTTGAAGAGACAGCCGCTTTAACCTCCTGTTTCACACAGGTTGCCAATTTGGCAGAGGATGAAAGGGAAGAGGGAGAACCAATGAGAGAGTAGTTGTTAGGCATTTGGAGGGGCATATGTCACTCTGATTTCCAGGCAGGAAGAAGAATTAACCAAAGTCTCAGCCACCGACCAGGAACCAGTATAGTTCCTGAACCAAAATTTTGGACTTGCATTCAGCTCACAAAATTCGAGTTGAATAATGGACCTCCGGGGCACAGCAATTCACAAACTGCCAGAGTAATAAAGGACTACTAGCATCCAAAAATCTGGTGAGGGAACGCAAAAAGGTGGTCATCAATGTGAGGCAGAATAGCAAGAAACAGATTTCAAGAGGTGCGTTTGAATCATTTTTAAACACAGGAAGAGGGGCACAACTTCTACAATAATGCACTTGGCCAAAAAGGGCGTATGTGTTTTCTCCTGAATATATTCAGGAGAAAACGCATACACCCTTTTTGGCCAAGCAAGCAAGCAGGCAATGCAAATCTGCACTACTAAGAAGTATCACTTCCCACCTGTGAAAAGGGACATCAGCAAACTTTTTAAAAATCAGAAAGGCAAGACAGGTCCTGGAGAACAGGGTGCCTTTTTATGCTGATGGGCGGGATGTAAATTGCCAACTGCCTCTCTGGAGGAGTGCATTGTGTTCGCTAAAACAAGTAAACAACAGAGCTACAGAGCCAAGGACACTTCCAGTCTAGGGAATATACCTTGGGAAAATTGAAAATCAATAAGACAGAGACACCCCAATATTTAGGGCTGCACTGCTTACAAGAAGCTGAACTTGGGTACACATTAAATATCCCAGGAAATATAAAAATGGTTCAAAAAATTGTGGTACTTATGTACGATGGAATATCCCTCAGCCATGAAATCAGTGTCTTAAGGCCAGTAGGAGCAAAATGAGTGGATTCAGGTACGATGATTCTAAGTGAAATTAGTCACACAAAAAAAGAAACTTATCATAAGATATCACTTATGAAGAACCTGTAAACATGGCTACACATGAACTGAGTTAGGAAAGAGAAGAGTCTCACATTTAGAAAACACTTATGCCTGCTCAAGGGGGAAGGAGAGGTGGGGTGATGCATAAAACCAGAGTTTGATATTAGTACAGGTACCAATCCAAAACCCTAATAGGGAATAGAAAAGACCTACACCTTCCTCAGTGAAAGGGACTCAATACCCCATATTCCCCGCAGAGGAATATATCTGATTAGTAAAATCTTAAAACCTATGTATTGAAATGTGTCCTTAAGAGATTCAAGTGTGTCTCGACTGGCATAAACATGGCCATGAGAATCAGCTCAAACCCACTATAAAAAGGAATTTCAAAAACAAAACAAAAACAGGGAAATTCTTTACAATTCCTTCAGGGGCTCTGATGAAACCTGAAATGACCATATCTACAATGGCAGCTGGATGTGTCTTATGGCTGGATACTTGTGATTGAGAGGATTGGTGAGATTGGGTGAGCAAATGAAGACCCTTTAAAGCAATAATGCGTTGCACATATTGCATTGGTCCCAACTCTCAAGGTTGAAGGGAATATTACTAGAGTTATAACATGTACGGGAATCCTAGAGAATGGACACACTGTGGATACGAATGGTATCTAAAACTCAACGAATAGTCCCTCTCCTGGTGCTCCGGTTTGACCTTTTAACTGCTTTACTATCAATATCCCTACTTGGAGAGACATCCCCTTTAACTTCCTGGTTCGCACAGGTTACCAATTTGGCAGAGGATGAAAGGGAAGAGGGAGAACCTATTAGAGAGTAGTTGTTAGGCATTTGGACGGACACATGTCACTCTAATTTCCCATCAGGAAGAAGAATTTACCAAAGTCTCAGCCACCCACCACACACCAGTACAGGTCCTGAACCAAAGTTTGGACTTGCATTCAGCTCACAAAAAACTAGTTGAAAAATGGAGCTCATGGGTACAGCAATTCATAAACTGGCACAGAAATACAGGACAACTATCGTCCAAATATTTGTTTAATGGAAGGCAACGAGGCGTACTTGAAAGCGAGGCACAAGAGCAGGAAACAGATTTCGAGAGGTATGTTGGAATCGCCTTTAAAGCACTTCGACAATGATGCACTTGGCCAAAAAGGGCGTATGCCTTTTCTCCTGAATATATTCAGGAGAAAACAAATACGCCCTTTTTGGCCATCCAGCAAGCAGGCAATGCAAATCTGCACTACAAAGAATTATCACCTCAAACCAGTCAAAAGGGATATCCGCAAAATGTGTAAAAACCAGAAAGGCAAGACAGCCCCTGGAGAACTGGGAGCCTTGTTATGCTGATTGGCGGGATTAAGTTGCCAACTGCCTCTCTGGAGGAGTACATTGTGTTCCCAAAAAAAATAAACAACAGTGCTACAGAGCCAAGGGCACTTCCAGGCTAAGGAATATACCTTGGGAAAATTGAAAATCAATAAACCATAGCCACCCAAAAATTTAGGTTTGCACTGCTTAAAAGAGCCTCAAATTGTGTCCACCTTAAATATCCCAGGAAAGACAAAAAGGGTTTAAGAAATTTTGGAACTTACGTACGATGGAATATCCCTCAGCCATGAAATCAATGTTATAAGACCAGTAGCAGCAAAATGAGTGGATTCAGGTACGATGAGTCTATGTGAAATAAGTCACACAGAAAAAGAAACTTATCATAAGATATCACTTACGAAGATCCTGTAAACATGGCTACACATGAACTGAGTTAGGAAAGAGAACAGAGTCGCACATTTAGAAAACACTCTTATGCCTGCTTAAGGGGGAAGGAGAGGTGGGGTGATGCATAAAACCAGAGTTTGATATAAGCACAGGTACCGTTCCAAGAACCAACTATGGAATAGACAAGACCTACACCTTCCTCAGTGAAAGGGACTCAAAACCCCATATACCCCACAGAGGAATATATCTGAGTAGTAAGAATCTTAAAACCTATGTATTGATATGTCTCTTTAAGGAATCAACTGTGTCTAGACTGGCATAAACATGGCAGCGAGAATCAGCTCAAACCAACTATAAATAGGAATGTCAAAAATGAAAAAAGGGAAATTCTTTACAATTCCTTCAGGGTCTCTGATGAAACCTGGAATGACCCTATCTACAACGACAGCTGGATGTTGCATAAGGCTGGACACATGGGACTGAGAGGATTGGTGAGATTGGGTGAGCAAATACAGACCCTTTAAAGCAATAATGCATGGCACACATTCCATGGGTCCAAACTCTGCAGGTTGAAGGGAATATTACTACAGCTATAACATGTACGGGAAACCTAGAAAATGGACACACTGTGAATACAAAAGGTCTCTAAAACTCAACAAATAGTCCCTCTCCTGGTGCTCCGGTATGACTTTCCAAGTGCTTTACTATCAATCTCCCAACCTGGACAGACAGCACCTTTAACCTCCTGTTTCGCACAGGTTGCCAATTTATCAGAGTATGAATGGGAAGAGGGACAACCAATGAGATAGTAGCTGTAAGGCATTTGGATGGGCATATGTCACTCTTATTTCCCTGGAGGAAGAAGAATTGACCAAAGTCTCAGCCACCCACCGGGAACCAGTATAGGTCCTAAACCAAATTATTGGATTGCGTACAGCTCAGAAAAAAAACAGTTAAAAAACGGAGCTCAGGGGCACAGCAATTCACAAAGTGGCAGAGTAATAAAGGGCAACTATCGACAAAAATCTGTTGAGGGAAGTCAACGAGGCGGACTTGAAAGCGAGGCAGAATAGCAGGAAACAGATTTCAAGAGGTACGTTGGAATCGCATTTAAAGCACAGAAAGAGGGGCACAACTTCGACAATGATGAACTTGGCCAAAAAGGGCATATGCGTTTTCTCCTGGATATATTCAGGAGAAAATGCATACGGCACTTTTGGCCAAGCAAGCAAGTGGGAAATGCAAATCTGCACTACAAAGATGTATCACTTCCCATCGGTCAAAAGGGACACCCACATAATGGGTAAAAACCAGAAAGGCAAGACAGGCCCTGGAGAACAGGGAGCCTTGTTATGCTGATTGCCAGAATGTAAATTGCCAACTTCCTCTCTGGAGGTTTGCATGGTGTTCCCTAAAACAAGTAAACAACAGAGCTACAGAGCCAAGGACACTTCCAGTCTGGGGAATATACCTTCGGAAAACTGAAATTCAATATGACAGAGCCACCCCAAATTTGAGGGCTGCACTGCTTACAGGAACCTAAACTTGGGTACACCTGAAATATCCCAGGAAATATAAAAATGGTTCAAAAAATCGTGGTACTTACGTACGATGGAATATCCATCAGCCATGAAATCACTGTCATAAGACAAGTAGCAGCAAAATGCATGGATTCAGGTACGATGATTCTAAGTGAAATAAGTCAAACAGAAAAAGAAACGTATCATAAGATATCACTTATGAAGATCCTGTAAACATGGCTACACATGAACTGAATTAGGAAAGAGAAGAGAGTCTCACATTTAGAAAACACTCTTATGCCTGCTTAAGGGGGAAGGAGAGGTGGGGTGATGCATAAAACCAGAGTTTGATATAAGCACAGGTACCGTTCCAAAAAACAACTATGGAATAGACAAGACCTACACCATCCGCAGTGAAAGGGACTCAAAACCCCATATTTCCCGCAGAGGAATACATCTGAGTAGTAAGAATCTTAAAACCTATGTATTGATATGTCTCCATAAGAGAATCAAGTGTTTCTAGACAGGCATAATCATGGCAGGGAAAATCAGCTCAAACCCACTATAAAAAGGAATTTCAAAAACAAAACAAAAAAACAGGGAAATTCTTTACAATTCCTTCAGGGTCTCTGATGAAACCTGGAATGACCCTATCTATAACGACAGCTGGATGTGGCATAAGGCAGGACACATGGGACTGAGAGGATTGGTGAGATTGGGTGAGCAAATGCAGACCCTTTAAAGCAATAATGCAAGGCACCCATTCCATGGGTCCCAACTCTGCAGGTTGAGGGGAATATTACTACAGCTATAACATGTACGGGAAACCTAGAGAATGGACACACTGTGAATATGAAAGGTCTCTAAAACTCAACGAATAGTCCCTCTCCTGGTGCTCCGCTTTGACTTTCCAATTGCTTTACTATCAATTTCCCAACCTAGAGAGACAGCACCTTTAACCTCCTGGTTCGCACAGGTTGCCAATTTGGCAAAGGATGAAAGGGAAGAGGGAGAACCAAAGAGAGAGTAGCTGTTAGGCATTTGGACGGGCACATGTCACTCTTATTTCCTGGGAGGAAGAAGTATTAAACAAACTCGCTGCCACCCACCGGGAACCAGTATAGGTCCTAAACCAAAATATGGGACTTGAGTTCAGCTCACAAAAAACGAGTTAAAAAATGGAACTATAGGGCAGAGCAATTCACAAACTGGCAGAGTAATAAAGGACAACTATCATCCAAAAATCTGTTGAGGGAAGGCAACGAGGTGGTCTTGAAAGTGAGGCAGAATAGCAGGAAACAGATTTCAAGAGGTACGTTGGAATCACCTTTAAAGACCAGTGAGGGGCACAATTTCGACAATGGTGCACTTGGCCAAAATGGGCTTATGCATTTTCTCCTGAGTATATTCAGGAGAAAACGCATACACCCTTTTTGGCCAAGCAAGCAAGCGGGCATGCAAGTCTGCACTACAAAGAAGTATCATTTCCCGCCAGTCCTCAGGAACATCCACAAAAAGGGTAAAAACCAGAAATTCAAGACAAGCCCTGAAGAACAGGGAGCCTTGTTATGCTGATGGGCGGGATGTATATTGCCAACTGCCTCTCTGGAGGAGTGCATTGTGTTCCCTAAAACAAGTAAAGAACAGAGCTACAGAGCCAAGGGCACTTCCAGTCTAGGGAATATACCTTGGGAAAACTGAAAATCAATAAGACAGAGCCACCCCAAAATTTAGGCTGGCAATGCATACAAGAACGTCAACTTGGGTTCACCTTAAATATCCCAGGAAAGATAAAAGTGGTTCAAAAAATTGTGGTACTTAAGTATGACGGAATAATCCTCAGCCATGAAATTAATGTCATAAGAGCAGTAGCAGCAAAATGAGTGGATTAAGGTACGATGATTCTAACTGAAATTACTCACACAGAAAAAGAAACTTATCATAAGATATCACTAATGAAGATCCTGTAAACATGGCTACACATGAACTGAGTTAGGAAAGAGAAGAGAGTCTCACATTTAGAAAACACACTTATGCCTGCTTAAGGGGGAAGGAGAGGTGGGGTGATGCATAAAACCAGAGTTTGATATAAGCACAGGTACTGTTCCAGAAACCAACTGTGGAATAGACAAGACCTACACCTTCCTCAGTGAAAGGGACTCAAAACCCCATATTTCCCGCAGAGGAATATATCTAACTAGTAAGAATCTTAAAATCTATGTACTGATATGTCTCCGTAAGGGAATCAAGTGTGTCTAGACTGGCATAAACATGGCAGTGAGAATCAGCACACACCAACTATAAAAAGGAATTTCAAAAACAAAACAAAAACACAGGGAAATTCTTTACAATTCCTTCAGGGTCTCTGATGAAACCTGGAATGACCCTATCTACAACGACAGCTGGATGTTGCATAAGGTTGGACAGATGGGACTGAGAGGACTCGTGAGATTGGGTGAGCAAATGCAAACCCTTTAAAGCAATAATGCATGGCACCCATTCCATTTGTCGCAACTCTCCAGATTGAAGGGTATATTACTATAGCTATAACATGTAAGGGAAACCTAAGAATGGACATACTGTGAATACAAAATGTTTCTAAAACTCAACCAATAGTCCCTCTCCTTTTGCGACAGTTTGACTTTCCAACTGCTATACTATCAATCTCCCAACTTGGAGAGACAGCACCTTTAACCTCCTGGTTCGCAAAGTTCGCCAATTTGGCAAATGATGAAAGGGAATAGGGAGAACCAATGGCAGAGTAGCTGTTAGGCATTTGGACGGGCACGTGTCACTCTTATTTCCCGGGAGGAAGAAGAATTAACCAAAATCTCAGCCACCCACTGAAAACCAGTATAGGTTCTGAACCAAAATTTTGGACTTGCGTTCAGCTCATAAAAAACGAGTTAAAATGTGGAGCTCAGGGACACAGCAATTCACAAACTGGCAGAGTAACAAAGGGCAACTATCGTCCAAAAATCTGTTGAGGGAAGGCACCGAGGCGGACTTGAAAGCAAGGCAGAATAGCAGTAAACAGATTTCAAGAGGTATGTGGGAATCACCTTTAAAGCACAGGAAGAGGGTCACAACTTCGACAATGATGCACTTGGCCAAAAAGGGCGTATGCGTTTTGTCCTGAATATATTCAGGAGAAAACGCATACGCCCTTTTTGGCCAAGCAAGCAAGCGGGCAATGAAAATCTGTACTACAAAGAAGTATCACTTCCCACCGGTCAAAAGGGACATCCACAAAATGGGTAAAAACCAGAAAGGCAAGACAGGCCGTGGAGAACAGGGAGCCTTGTATGCTGATGGGCGGCATGTAATTTGCCAACTGCCTCTCTGGAGGAGTGCATTGTGTTCCCTAAAATAAGTAAACAACAGAGCTAGAGAGCCAAGGGCATTTCCAGTCTAGGGAATATACCTTGGGAAAACTGAAAAACAATAAGACAGAGCCACCCCAAAATTTAGGGCTGCACTGTTTACAAGAACCTCATCTTGGGTACACCTAAAATATCCCAGGAAAGATAAAAATGGCTCAAAAAATTGTGGTACGTACGTACGATGGAATATCCCTCAGCCATGAAATCAATGTCATAAGACCAGTTCCAGCAAAATGAGTGGATTCAGGTACGATGATTCTAAGTGAAATAATTCACATAGAAAAAGATACTTATCATAAGATATCACTTATGATGTTCCTGTAAACATGGCTACACATGCACTGAGTTAGGAAATATAACAGAGTCTCACATTTAGAAAACACTCTTATGCCTGCTTATGGGGGAAGGAGAGGAGGGGTGATGCATAAAACCAGAGTTTGATATAAGCACAGGTACCGTTCCAAAAACCAGCTATGGAATAGACAAGACCTACACCTTCGTCAGAGAAAGGGACTCAAAACCCCATATTTCCCACAGAGGAATATATCTGACTAGTAAGTATCTTAAAACCTATGTATTGATATGTCTCCATAAGGGAATCAAGTGTTTCTAGCCTGGCATAAACATGGCAGCGAGAATCAGCTCAAACTCACTATAAAAAGGAATTTCAAAACAAAACATAGAATCAGGGAAATTATTTCCATTTACTTCAGGGTCTCTGATGAAAACTGGAATGATCCTATCTACAACGACAGCTGGATGATGCATAAGGTTGGACACATGGGACTGAGAAGATTCGTGAGATTGGGTGAGCAAATGCAGACCCTTTAAAGCAATAATGCATGGCACCCATTCCATGTGTCCCAACTCTCCTGGTTGAAGGATATATTGTTATTGCTATAACATGTAAGGGAAACCTAAGAATGGACACACTGTGAATATGAAAGGTTTCTAAATCTCAACGAATAGTCCCTCTCCTTGTGCGCCAGTTTGATTTTCCAACTGCTTTACTATCAATCTCCCAAATTGGAGAGACAGCACCTTTAACCTCCTGGTTCGTACAGGTTGCCAATTTGGCAAATGATTAAAGGGAAGATGGAGAACCAATGAGAGATTAGCTGTTAGGCATTTGGAAGGGAACATGTCACTCTTATTTCCTGGGAGAAAGAAGAATTAACCAAAGACTCAGCTACCCCCCGAAAAACAGTATAGGTTCTAAACCAAAATATTGGACTTGCGTTCATCTCACAAAAAACTGGCAGAGTAATAAAGGGCAACTATCGTCCAAAAATCTGTTGAGGGAAGGCAACGAGGTGGACTTGAAAGCGAGGCAGAAAAGCAGGTAACAGATTTCAAAAGGTACGTTGGAAACACCTTTAAACACAGGAAAAGGGTCACAACTTCGACAATGATGCACTTGGCCAAAAAGGGCGTTTGCGTTTTCTCCTGAATATATTCAGGAGAAAATGCATACGCGATTTTTGGCCAAGCAAGCAAGCGGGCAATGCAAATCTGCACTACAAAGAAGTATCATTTCCCACCGGTCAAAAGGGACATCCACAAAATGGGTAAAAACCAGAATTGCAAGACGGGCCCTTGAGAACAGAGAGGCTTCTTATGCTGATGGGCGGCATGTAAATTGCCAGCTGCCTATCTGGAGGAGTGCATTGTGTTCCCTGAAACAAGTAAACAACACAGCTACAGAGCCAAGGGCACTTCCAGTCTAGGGAATATACCTTGGGAAAACTGAAAATCAATAAGACAAAACTACCCCAGAAATTAGGGCTGCACTGCTTACAAGAACCTCATCTTGGGTACACCTTAAATATCCCAGGAAAGATAAAAATGGTTCACAAAAGTGTGGTACTTACGTATGATGGAATATCCCTCAGCCATTAAATCAATGTCATAAGACCAGTAGCAGCAAAATGAGTGGATTCAGGTACGATGATACTAAGTGAAATAATTCACACAGAAAAAGAAACTTATCATAAGATATCACTTATGAAGATCCTGTAAACATGGCTACACATGAACAGAGTTAGGAAAGAGAACAGAGTCTCACATTTAGAAAACACTCTTATGCCTGCTTAAGGGGGAAGGAGAAGTGGGGTGATGCATAAAACCAGAGTTTGATATAAGCACAGGTACCATTCAAAAACCAACTATGGAATAGAAAAGACTTACACCTTCCTCAGTGAAAGGGACTCAAAACCCCATTTTTCCCACAGAGGAATATATCTGACTAGTAAGAATCTTAAAACTTATGTATTGATATGTCTCCGTAAGGGAATCAAGTGTTTCTAGACTGGCATAAACATGGCAGTGAGAATCAGCTCAAACCCACTATAAAAAGAATTTCAAAACAAAACAAAAAAAAGGGAAATTTTTTCCAATTACTTCAGGGTCTCTGATGAAACCTGCAATGACCCTATCTACAACAACAGCTGGATATGGCATAAGGCTGGACACATGGGACTGAGAGGATTGGTGAGATTGTGTGAGCAAATGCAGACCATTTAAAGCAATAATGCATGGCACCCATTCCATGTGTCCCAACTCTCCAGGTTGAAGGGTATATTACTATAGCTATAACATGTAAGGGAAACCTAAGGATGGGCACACTGTGAATACGAAAGTTTTCTAAATCTCAAAGAATAGTCCCTCTCCTTGTGCGCCAGTTTGACGTTCCAACTGCTTTACTATCAATCTCCCAACTTGGAGAGACAGCACCTTTAACCTCCTGGTTCGCACAGGTTGCCAATTTCGCAAATGATGAAAGAGAAGAGGGAGAACCAATGAGAGAGTAGCTGTTACGCATTTGGACGGGCACATGTCACTCTTATTTCCCGGTAGGAAATATAATTAACCAAAGACTCAGCCAGCCACCGAAAACCAGTATAGGTTCTGAACCAAAATATTGGACTTGCGTTCATCTCACAAAAAACGAGTTAAAAAATGGAGCTCAGGGGAACAGCAATTCACAAACTGTCAGAGTAATAAAGGGCAACTATCGTCCAAAAATCTGTTGAGGGATGGCAATTATGCGGACTTGAAAGCGAGGCAGAATAGCAGGAAACAGATTTCAAGAGGTACGTTGGAATTGCCTTTAAAGCACATGAAGAGGGGCACAACTTCGACTATGATGCAATTGGCCAAAAAGAGCGTATGCGTTCAGGAGAAAATGCAACGCCCTTTTTGGCCAAGCAAGCAAGCGTGCAATGCAAATCTGCACTACAAAGTAGTTTCACTTCCCACCGGACAAAAGGGACATCCGCAAAATGTCTAAAAATCAGAAAGGCAAGACAGGCCCTGGGGAACATTGAGCCTTGTTATGCTGATGGGCGGGATGTAAATTGCCAACTGCCTCTCTGGAGGAGTGCATTGTGTTCCCTAAAACAAGTATACTACAGAGCTACAGAGCCAAGGGCACTTCCAGTCTAGGGAATATACCTTTGGAAAACTGAAAATCAGTATGACAGAGCCACCCCATATTTAGGTCTGCACTGCTTACAAGAATCTCAACTTGGGTACACCTCAAGTATCCCACTAAAGATAAATATGGTTCAAAAAATTGTGGTACTTTTGTACGATGCTATATCCCTCAGACATGAAATCAATGTCATAAGACCAGTAGCAGCAAAATGAGTGGATTCAGGTACGATGATTCTAAGTGAAATTAGTCACACAGAAAAAGAAACTTATCATAAGATATCACTTATGAAGGTCCTGTAAACATGGCTACACATGAACGGAGTTAGGAAAGATTACAGAGTAACTAATCTTATCATAAGTTATCACTCATAGCGGGAATGTACACATGACTACACATGAACTGAATGACAAACACAACAGAGTCACACATTTAGAAAACATCTTCTGCCTGCTTAATGGGAAAGCCGAGGTGGGGTGATGCATAAAACCACAGTTTTAAATTAGCACAGATACTGTTATATAAACCATGTATGTAATAGACAACACCTACTCCCGGCACAATGAAATGGACTCAACACCCCCTATTCATTGCAGAGGAATATGTCTGACTCTAAGTATTTTAAAACATATGTATTCTCATGTCTCCATAAAGGAATCATGTGTGTGTATAACGGCATGAACACAGCACTGAAATTCAGTTAATCCCACTTATAGAAATAAATTTCAAAAGCAAAATGCAAAAACAGATAGAAAGTTTTAAAAACTACGTTCAGGGCCTGTGATGCAAGCTAAATTGACCACCTTTACACCCACAGCTGGATGAGACATAAGACTGGACACTTGGGGCTGACAAGATTGCTGAGGTTGTTTGAACAAAAGAACACCACTTAGAGCAATACTGTGTGCTATCCATTCTAGTGGTCCCAACTCTCCAGGTTTAAGGGAATCTTCCTCCAGTTAAAACATGCATGGGAAACCCAGTGGATGGTACACTGTGTAATTGGGAAAGTTTTCTAAAAGGTACCTCATTTTTCTTTTGTCGTGCTCGGATTCGCCATTCCATCTGCATTACTCAAAATCTCCCCACTTGGAGTGTCAGGGCCTTTACCCTCCTGTTATGCACAGTTTGCAAATTGTGCAGAGGATTAACAGGAAGAGGGGAAATAAATGAGAGATTAGCTGTAGGTGTTTGGATGGGCACATGTCACTCTAGTTTCCCATCAGGAAGAAGAATTAACCAAAGGCTCAGCCTGATGCCCCGGAACCAGACTAGGGCCTAAAGCCATCCTGCAGAATTGCAGTCAGCTCACAAAGAGGCGAGTTGAAAAATGGAAATCAGGGGCACAGCAATTCACAAACTTGCAGAGTTATAAAGGACAACTATCATCCAGAAATATATTGAGGAAAGGCAGTGAAGAGGATTTGAATGCAAGGCAGAATTGAAGGAAACAGATTACAAGAGGAAGATTGGAGTCATCTTTAAAGCACATGAAAAGCGACAGAATTTCGACAAAGTTGCCCTTGGCTGAAAAGGGACTATGTGTATTTTCTTGAATATATTCGGGAAAAAATGCATATGCCCTTTTTGGCCAAGCAAGCCCTCAGGCATTGCAAATCCGCACTACATAGAAGTGTCCCTTACCTCCAGTCAAAAGGGCCATCAACAAATAGTGTAAAAACCACAAATGCAGGACAGGCCATGGAGAAAAGGGAGTCTGGTTATGCCGATGGGCAGGATGTAAATTGCCAACTGCCTCTCTGGAGGACTGCATTGTGTTCTCTAAAACAAGTAAACAACAGAGCTACAGAGCCAAGGACACTTCCAGTCTAGGGAATATACCTTGGGAAAACTGAAAATCAATAAGAGAGAGCCACCCCAAAATTTAGGGCTGCACTGCTTACAATAACCTCAACTTGGGTACACCTTAAATATCCCAGGAAATATAAAAATGGATCAAAAAATTGTGGTACTTATATACGATGGAATATCCCTCAGCCATGAAATCCATTTCATAAGACCAGTAGCAGCAAAATGAGTTGATTCAGGTACGATGATTCTAAGTGAAATAAGTCACACAGAAAAAGAAACGTATCATAAGCTATTACTTATGAAGATCCTTTAAACATGGCTACACATGAATTGAGTGAGGAAATAGAACAGAGTCTCACATTTAGAAAACAATCTTATGCCTGCTTAAGGGGGAAGGAGAGGTGGGGTGATGAATAAAACCAGAGGTTGATATAAGCACAGGTAGCGTTCCAAAAACAAACTATGGAATAGACAAGACCTACACCTTCCTCAGTGAAAGGGACTCAAAACCCCATATTTCCCACAGAGGAATATAATTGACAAGTAAGAATCTTAAAACCTATGTATTGATATGTCTCCATAAGGGAATCAAGTGTGTCTAGACTGAAATAAATATGGCAGCGAGTATCAGCTCAAACCCACTATAAAAAAGAATTTCAAAAACAAAACAAAGAAACAGGGAAATTCTTTACAATTCCTTCAGGGCCTCTGATGAAACCTGTAATGACCCTATCTACAACAACAGCTGGATGTGGCATAAGGCTGGACACATGGGACTGAGAAGATTGGTGAGATTGGGTGAGCAAATTCAGACCGTTTAAAGCAATAATTCATGGCACCGATTCCATGGGTCGCAAATCTCCAGGTTGAAGGGAATATTACTACAGCTATAACATGTACGGGAAACCTAGAGAATGGACACACTGTGAATACGAAAGGTCTCTAAAACTCAACGAATAGTCCCTCTCCTGGCGTTCCAGTTTGACTTTCCAACTGCTTTACTATCAATCTCTCAATCTGAAGAGACAGCACCTTTAACCTCCTGTTTCGCAGAGGTTGCCAATTTCGCAGAGGATGAAAGGGAAGAGGGAGAACCAATGAGAGAGTAGCTGTTAGGCATTTGGACGGGCATATGCCACTCTAATTTCCCGGCATTAAGAAGAATTAACTAAAGTTGAAACAACCCAACAGGAAGCAGTATAGTTCCTGAACCAAAATTTTAGACATGCGTCCAGCTCAAAATAACGAGTTGAAAAACGGAGCTCAAGGGCTCAACAATTCACAAACTGGCGAAGTAATAAAGGACAACTATCATCCAAATATCTGTTGAAGGATGGCAACGAGGTGGACTTGAAAGCGAGGCAGAATAGTAGGAATCAGATTTCAACAGGTACATTGGAATCACCTGTAAAGCACAGGAAGATGGGCACAACTTCGACAATGATGCACTTTTCCAAAAAGGGTGTATGCATCTTCTCCTGAATATATGCAGGAGAAAATGCATACACCCTTTTTGGCCAAGCAAGCAAGCAGGCAATGCAAATCTGAAGTACAAAGAAGTATCACTTCCCACCAGTCAAAAGGGATATCCACAAAATATGTAAAAACCAGAAAGGCAAGACAGGCACTGGAGAACAGGAAGCCTTGTTATGCTGTTGGGCGGGATGTAAATTGCCAACTGCCTCACTGGAGGAGTGCATTGTGTTCCCTGAAACAAGTAAACAACAGAGCTACAGAGCCCAGGGCACTTCCAGTCTAGGGAATATACCTTGGGAAAACTGAAAATCAATAAGACAGAGCCACCCTCAAATTTAGGGCTCCACTGCTTACAAGAACCTCAACTTGGGTACAACGGAAATATCCCAGGAAAGATAAAAATGGTTCAAAAAAATGTGGTACTTACATACGATGGAATATCCCTCAGCCATGAAATCAATGTCATAAGACCAGTAGCAGCAAAATGAGTGGATTCAGGTACGATGATTCTAAGTGAAATAAGTCACACAGATAAAGAAACTTATCATAAGATATCACTTATAAAGATCCTGTAAACATGGCGACACATGAACTGAGTTAGGAAAGAGAACAGAGTCTCACATTTAGTAAACACTCGTATGCCTGCTTAAGGGGGAAGGAGAGGTGGGGTGATGCATAAAACCAGAGTTTCATATAAGCACAGGTACCGTTTCAAAAACCAGCTATGGAATAGACAAGACCTACACCTTCCTCAGTGAAAGGGACTCAAAACCCATATTTCCCTCAGAGGAATATATCTGACTAGTAAGATTCTTAAAACCTATGTATTGATATGTCTCAGTAAGGGAATCAATGTGTCTAGACTGGCATAAACATGGCAGTGAGAATCAGCTCAAACCCACTATAAAAATGAATTTCAAAAACAAAACAAAAAAAACAGGGACATTCTTGACAATTCCTTCAGGGTCTCTGATGAAACCTGGCATGACCCTGTCTACAATGACAGCTGGATGTGGCATAAGGCTGGACACTTGGGACTGAGGAGACTGGTGCGATTGGGTGAGCAAATGCAGACCCTTTAAATCAATAATGCATGGCACCCATTCCATGGGTCCCAACTCTCCAGGTTGAAGGGAATATTACTACAGCTATAACATGTACGGGAAACCTAGAGAATGGAAACACTGTGAATACGAAAGGTTTGTAAAATTCAACGAATAGTCACTCTCCTGCTGCTCCAGATTGACTTTCCCACTGCTTTACTATCAATCTCCCAACTTGGAGAGACAGCCCCTTTAACCTCCTGGTTCTCACAGGTTGCCAATTTGGCAGAGGATGAAAGGGAAGAGGGAGAACCAATGAGAGAGTAGCTGTTAGGCATTTGGACGGGCATATGCCACTCTAATTTCCCGGCAGGAAGATGAATTAACCAAAGTTGAAACCACACAACAGGAAGCAGTATAGTTCCTGGACCAAAATTTTAGACATGCGTTGAGCTCAAAATAACGAGTTGAAAAACGGAGCTAAAGGGCTCAGAAATTCACAAACTGGCAAAGTAATAAAAAACAACTATCATCCAAAAATCTGTTGAAGGAAGGCAACGAGGTGGACTTGAAAGCGAGGCAGAATAGTATGAATCAGATTTCAACAGGTACATTGGAATCACCTGTAAAGCACAGGAAGATGGGCACAACTTCGACAATGATGCAATTGGCCAAAAAGGGCGTATGCATTTTCTCCTGAATATATGCAGGAGAAAACGCATACACCCTTTTTGGCCAAGCAAGCAAGCAGGCAATGCAAATCTGAACTAAAAAGAAGTATCACTTCCCACCAGTCAAAAGGGATATCCACAAAATATGTAAAAACCAGAAAGGCAAGACAGGCCCTGGAGAACAGGGTGCCTTGTTATGCTGTTGGGTGGAATGTAAATTGCCAACTGCCTCACTGGAGGAGTGCATTGTGTTCCCTGAAACAAGTAAACAACAGAGCTACAGAGCCAAGGGCACTTCCAGTCTAGGGAATATACCTTGGGAAAACTGAAAATCAATAAGCCAGGGCCACCCCCAAATTTAGGGCTGTACTGCTTACAAGAACCTCAACTTGGGTACACCTTAAATATCCCAGGAAATATAAAAATGGTTCAAAAAATTGTGGTACTTACGTACGATGGAATATCCCTCAGCCATGAAATCAATGTCATAAGACCAGTAGCAGCAAAATGAGTGGATTCAGGTACAATGATTCTAAGTGAAGTAACTCACAGAGAAAAAGAAGCTTATCATAAGATATCACTTATGAAGGTCCTGTAAACATGGTTACACATGAACTGAGTTAGGAAAGAGAACAGAGTCTCACATTTAGAAAACACTCTTATGCCTGATTGAGGGGGAAGGAGAGGTGGGGTGAGGCATAAAACCAGAGTTTGATATAAGCACAGGTACTGTTCCAAAAACGAACTATTAAATAGACAAGACCTACCTATACCTTCCTCAGTGAAAGGGACTCAAAACCCCATATTTCCCGCAGAGGAATCTATCTGACTACTAACATTCTTAAAACCTATGTATTGATATGTCTCCGTAAGGGAATCAGGTGTTTCTAGACTGGCATAAACAGGGCAGCGAGAATAAGCTCAAACCCACTATAAAAAGGAATTTTAAAAACAAAACTAAAAAACAGGGAAATTCTTTACAATTCCTTCCGGGTCTCTGATGAAACCTGGAATGACTCTGTCTACAATGACAGCTGGATGTGGCATAAGGCTGGACACTTGGGACTGAGGCGAACGGTGCGATTGGGTGAAAAAATGCAGACCCTTTAAAGCAATAATGCATGGCACCCATTCCATGGGTCCCAACTCTCCAGGATGAAGGGAATATTACTACAGCTATAACATGTACGGGAAACCTAGAGAATGCACACACAGTGAATAGGAAAGGTTTCTAAAACTAAACGAATAGTCCCTCTCCTGGTGCTCCAGTTTGACTTTCCAGCTACTTTACTATCAATCTCCCAACTTGGAGAGACAGCCCCTTTAACCTCCTGGTTCTCACTGGTTGCCAATTTGGCAGAGGATGAAAGGGAAGAGGGAGAACCAATGAGAGAGTAGCTGTTAGGCATTTGGACGGGCATATGTCAATCTAATTTCCCGTGCAGGAAGAAGAATTAACCAAAGTTGCAACCACCCACCGGGAACCAGTATAGGTCCTGAACCAAAATTTTGGACATGCGTTCAGCTCACAATAAAAGAGTTGAAAAATGGAGCTCAAGGGCACAGCTATTCACAAACTGGCAGAGTAATAAAGGACAACTATCATCCCAAAATCTGTTGAGGGAAGGCAACGAGGCGGAATTGAAAGCGAGGCAGAATAGCAGGAAACAGATTTCAAGAGGTACGTTGGAATCACCTGTAAAGCACAGGAAGAGGGGCACAACTTCGACAATGATGCACTTGGCCACAAAAGGCGTACGAATTTTCTCCTGAATATATGCAGGAGAAAACGCATACAACCTTTTTGGCCAAGCAAGCAAGCAGGCAATGCAAATCTGCACTACAAATAAGTATCACTTCCCACCAGTCAAAAGGGACATCCACAAAATGTGTAAATACCAGAAAGGCAAGACAGGCCCTGGAGAACAGGGAGCCTTGTTATGCTGATGGGCGGGATGTAAACTGCCAACTGCCTCACTGGACGAGTGCATTGTGTTCCCTAAAACAACTAAACAACAGAGCTAGAGAGCCAAGGGCACTTCCAGTCTAGGGAATATACCTTGGGAAAACTGAAAATCAATAAGACAGAGCCAGCCTGAAATTTAGGGCTGCACTGCTTACAAGAACCTCAACTTGGGTACACCTTAAATATCCCAGGAAATATAAAAATGGTTCAAAAAATTGTCATACTTACATACGATGGAATATCCCTCAGCCATGAAATCAATGTCATAAGACCAGTAGCAGGCAAATGAGTGGATTCAGGTACGATGATTCTAAGTGAAATAAGTCACACAGAAAAAGAAACTTATCATAAGATATCACTTATGAAGATCCTGTAAACATGGCGACACATGAACTGAGTTAGGATAGAGAACAGAGTCTCACATTTAGAAAACACTCTTATGCCTGCTTAAGGGGGAAGGAGAGGTGGGGTGATGCATAAAACCAGAGTTTGATATAAGCACAGGTACCGTTCCAAAAACCAACTATGGAATAGACAAGACCTACACCTTCCTCAGTGAAAGGGACTCAAAACCCCATATTTACCGCAGAGGAATATATGTGACAAGTAAGAATCTTAAAACCTATGTATTGATATGTCTCCGTAAGGGAATCAAGTGTGTCTAGATTGGCATAAACATGGCAGCGAGAATCAGCTCAAACCCACTATAAAAAGGAATTTCAAAAACAAAACAATAAACACAGGGAAATTCTTTACAATTCCTTCAGGGTCTCTGATTAAACCTGGAATGACCCTGTCTACAATGACAGCTGGATGTGGCATAAGGCTGGACACTTGGGACTGAGAGGATTGGTGAGATTCAGTGAGCAAATACAGACACTTTAAAGCAATAATGCATGGCACCCATTCCATGGGTCCCAACTCTCCAGGTTAAAGGGAATATTACTACAGATATAACATGTACGGGAAACCTAGAGAATGGAGACACTTTGATTATGAATGGTTTCTAAAACTCATTGAATAGTCCCTCTCCTGGTGCTCCAGTTTGACTTTCCACCTGCTTTACTATCAATCTCCCAACTTGGAGGGACAGCCCCTTTAACCTCCTGGTTCTCACAGGTTGCCAATTTGGCAGAGGATGAAAGGGAAGAGGGAGAACCAATGAGAGAGTAGCTGTTAGGCATTTGGACAGGCATAAGTCACTCTAATTTCCCGGGCAGGAAGAAGAATTAACCAAAGTTGCAACCACCCATCGGGAACCAGTATAGGTCCTGAACCAAAATTTTGGACATGCGTTCAGCTCACAAAAAACGAGTTGAAAAATGGAGCTCAAGGGCACAGCAATTCACAAACTGGCAAAGAAATAAAGCACAACTATCATCCCAAAATCTGTTGAGGGAAGGCAACGAGGCGGACATGAAAGCGAGGCAGAATAGCAGGAAACAGATTTCAAGAGGTACGTTGGAATCACCTGTAAAGCACAGGAAGAGGGGCACAACTTCGACAATGATGCACTTGGCCAAAAATGGCATATGCATTTTCTCGTGAACATATGCAGGAGAAAACACATACGCCCTTTTTGGCCAAGCAAGCAAGCAGGCAATGCAAATCTGCACTACAAAGAAGTATCACTTCCCACAGGTCAAAAGGGACCTCCACAAAATGGGTAAATACCAGAAAGGCAAGACAGGCCCTGGAGAACAGGGAGCCTTGTTATGCTGTTGGGCGGGATGTAAATTGCCAGCTTTCTCTCTGGAAGAGTGCATTGTGTTCCCTAAAATAGGTAAAAAACAGAGCTACAGAGCCAAGGCCACTTCCAGTCTAGGGAATATACCTTGGGAAAATTGAAAATCAATAAGACAGAGCCACCCTCCAATTTAGGGCTGTACTGCTTACAAGAACCTCAACTTGGGTACACATGAAATATCCCAGGAAATGTAAAAATGGTTGAAAAAATTGTGGTATTTACGTACAATGGAATATCCCTCAGCCATAAAATCAATGTCATAAGACCAGTAGTAGCAAAATGAGTGGATTCAGGTACGATGATTCTAAGTGAAATAAGTCACACAGAAAAAGAAGCTTATCATAAGATATCACTTATGAAGATACTGTAAACATGGCTACACATGAACTGAGTTAGGAAAGAGAACAGAGTCTCACATTTAGAAGACACTCTTATGCCTGCTTAAGGGGGAAGGAGGTGTGGGGTGATGCATGAAACCAGAGTTTGATATAAGCACAGGTACCATTCCAAAAACCAACTATGAAATAGACAAGACCTAACTATACCTTCCTCAGTGAAAGGGACTCAAAACCCCATATTTCCCACAGAGGAATATATCTGACTAGTAAGAATATTAAAACCTATGTATTGATATGTCTCCATAAGGGAATCAAGTGTGTCCAGACTGGCATAAACATGGCAGCGAGAATCAGCTCAAACCCACTATAAAAAGGAAATTCAAAAACAAAACAAAAAAACAGGGAAATTCTTTACAATTCTTTCTGGGTCTCTGATGAAACCTGGAATGACCCTGTATACAATGACAGCTGGATGTGGCATAAGGCTGGACACTTGGGACTGAGAGGATTGGTGAGATTCAGTGAGCAAATGCAGACACTTTAAATCAATAATGCATGGCACCCAATCCATGGGTCACAACTCTCCAGTTTAAAGGGAATATTACTACAGATATAACATGTACGGGAAACCTAGAGAATGGAGACACTGTGAATATGAAAGGTTTCTAAAACTCAACGAATAGTCCCTCTCCTGGTGCTCAAATTTGACTTTCCACCTGCTTTACTATCAATCTCCCAACTTGGAGAGACAGCCCCTTTAACCTCCTGGTTCTCACAGGTTGCCAATTTGGCAGAGGATGTAAGGGAAGAGGGAGAACCAATGAGAGAGTAGCTGTTAGGCATTTGGACGGGCATATGTCACTCTAATTTCCCGGGCAGGAAGAAGAATTAACCAAAGTTGGAACCACCCACCGGGAACCAGAATAGTCCTGAACCAAAATTTTGGGTACGCGTTAAGCTCACAAAAAACGAGTTGAATAATGGAGCTCAAGGGCACAGCATTTCACAAACTGGCAAAGAAATAAAGGACAACTATCATCCCAAAATCTGTTGAGGGAAGGCAACGAGGCGGAATTGAAAGCGAGGCAGAATAGCAGGAAACAGATTTCAAGAGGTACGTTGGAATCACCTGTAAAGCACAGGAAGAGGAGCACAACTTCGACAATGATGCACTTGGCCAAAAAGGGCGTATGTATTTTCTCCTGAATATATGCAGGAGAAAATGCATAGGCCCATTTTGGCCAAGCAAGCAAGCAGGCAATGCAAATCTGCACTACAAAGAAGTATCACTTCCCACCGGTCAAAAGGGACATCCACACAATTTGTTAAAACCAGAAAGGCAAGACAGGCCCTGGAGAACAGGGAGCCTTGTTATGCTGATGGGCGGGATGTAAATTGCCAACTGCCTCTCTAGAGGAGTGCATTGTGTTCCCTAAAACAAGTAAACAACAGAGCTACAGAGCCAAGGGCACTTCCAGTCTAGGGAATATACCTTGGGAAAACTGAAAATCATTAAGACAGAGCCACCCCCAAGTTTAGGGCTGCACTGCTTACAAGAACCTCAACTTGGGTACACCTGAAATATCCCAGGAAATATAAACATGGTTCAAAAAATTGTGGTACTTACGTACGATGGAATATCCCTCAGCCACGAAATCAATATCATAAGACCAGTAGCAACAAAATGAGTGGATTCAGGTACGATTATTCTAAGTGAAATAAGTCACACAGAAAAAGAAGCTTATCATAAGATATCACTTACGAAGTTCCTGTAACATGGCTACACATGAACTGAGTTAGGAAAGAGAACAGAGTCTCACATTAAGAAAACACTCTTATGCCTGCTTAAGGGGGAAGGAGAGGTGGGGTGATGCATAAAACCAGAGTTTGATATAAGCACAGGTACCGTTCCAGAAACCAACTATGGAAGAGACAAGATGTACCTATACCTTCCTCAGGGAAAGGGACTCAAAACCCCATATTTCCCGCAGAGGAATATATCTGACCAGTAAGAATCTTAAAACCTATGTATTGATATGTCTCCGTAAGGGAATCAAGTGTGTCTAGAGTGGCATAAACATGGCAGCGAGAATCAGCTCTAACCCACTATAAAAAGGAATATCAAAAACAAAACAAATACAGGGAAATTCTTTACAATTCCTTCAGGATCTCTGATGAAAGCTGGAATGATCCTGTCTACAATGACAGCTGGATGTGGCATAAGGCTGGACACTTGGGACTGAGAGGATTGGTGAGATTGGGTGAGCAAATGCAGACATTTTAAAGCAATAATGCATGGCACGCATTCCATGGGTCCCAACTCTCCAGGTTGAAGGGAATATTACTACAGCTATAACATGTAAGGCAAACCTAGAGAATGGACACACTGTGAATACGAAAGGTCTCTAAAACTCAATGAATAGTCCCTCTCCTTGTGCCCCGGTTTGATTTTCCAACTGGTTTACTATCAATCTCCCAACTTGGAGAGACGGCCCCTTTAACCTCCTGGTTCTCACAGGTTGCCAATTTGGCAGTGGATGAAAGGGAAGAGGGAGAACCAATGAGAGAGTAGCTGTTAGGCATTTGGCCGGGCATGTGTCACTCTAATTTCCTGGCAGGAAGAAGAATTAACCAAAGTTGCAGCCACACACTGGGAACCAATACTGGTCCTGAACCAAAATTTTGGACATGCGTTCAGCTCACAAAAAACGAGTTGAATAATGGAGTTCAAGGGCACAGCAATTCACAAAATGCCAGAGTAATAAAGGACAACTATCATCCCAAAATCTGTTGAGAGAAGGCAACGAGGCGGACTAGAAAGCGAGGCAGAATAGCAGGAAACAGATTTCAAGAGGTACGTTGGAATCACCTGTAAAGCACAGGAAAAGGGTCACAACTTCGACAATGATGCACTTGGCCAAAAAGGGCATATGCATTTTCTCCTGAATATATGCAGGAGAAAACACATACACCCTTTTTGGCCAAGCAAGCAAGCAGGCAATGCAAATCTGAACTAAAAAGAAGTATCACTTCCCACCAGTCAAAAGGGATATCCACAAAATATGTAAAAACCAGAAAGGCAAGACAGGCCCTGGAGAACAGGGAGCTTTGTTATGCTGATGGTCAGGATGTAAATTGCCAACTGCCTCTCAGGAGGAGTGCATTGTGTTCCCTAAAACAAGTAAACAACAGAGCTACAGAGCCAAGGGCACTTCCAGTCTAGGGAATATACCTTGGGAAAACTGAAAATCAGTAAGACAGAGCCAGCCTCAAATTTAGGGCTGTACTGCTTACAAGAACCTCAACTTGGGTACACCTTAAATATCCCAGGAAATATAAAAATGGTTCAAAAAATTGTGGAACTTACGTACGATGGAATATCCCTCAGCCATGAAATCAATGTCTTAAGCCCAGTAGGAGCAAAATGAGTGGATTCAGGTACGATGATTCTAAGTGAAATAAGTCACACAAAAAAAGAAACTTATCATAAGATATCACTTATGAAGAACCTGTAAACATGGCTACACATGAACTGAGTTAGGAAAGAGAAGAGTCTCACATTTAGAAAACACTTATGCCTGCTTAAGGGGGTAGGAGAGGTGGGGTGATGCATAAAACCAGAGTTTGATAGAAGCACAGGTACCAATCCAAAACCCTAATAGGTAATAGACAAGACCTACACCTTCCTCAGTGAAAGGGACTCAACACCCCATATTCCCCGCAGAGGAATATATCTGATTAGTAAAATCTTAAAACCTATGTTTTGAAATGTGTCCTTAAGGGATTCAAGTGTGTCTCGACTGGCATAAACATGGCCGTGAGAATCAGCTCAAACCCACTATAAAAATGAATTTCAAAAACAAAACAAAAACAGGGAAATTCTTTACAATTCCTTCAGGGGCTCTGATGAAACCTGAAATGACCATATCTACAATGACAGCTGGATGTGTCTTATGGCTGGATACTTGTGATTGAGAGGATTGGTGAGATTGGGTGAGCAAATTAAGACCCTTTAAAGCAATAATGTGTTACACATATTGCATTGGTCCCAACTCTCCTGGTTGAAGGGATTATTACTAGAGCTATAACATGTACGAGAATCCTAGAGAATGGACACAATGTGGATACGAATGGTATCTAAAACTCAACGAATAGTCCCTCTCCTGGTGCTCCGGTTTGACCTTTTAACTGCTTTACTATCAATATCCCTACTTGGAGAGACATCCCCTTTAACTTCCTGGTTCGCACAGGTTACCAATTTGGCAGAGGATGAAAGGAAAGAGGGAGAACCAATTAGAGAGTAGTTGTTAGGCATTTGGACAGGCACATGTCACTCTAATTTCCCATCAGGAAGAAGAATTTACCAAAGTCTCAGCCTGCCTGTAGGAACGAGTATAAGTCCTCAACCAAAATTGTGGATTTGCGGTCAGATCACAAAAAAGCGAGCTGTAAAATGGAGCTCAGGGGCACAGCGATTCACAAATTGGCAGAGTAATAAAGGACAACTATCGTCCAAAAATCTATTGAGCGAAGGCAATGAGGCGGATTTGAAAATGAGGCAGAATAACAGGAAACAGATTTCATGAAGTACATTGGAATCGCCTTTGAAGCACAGGAAGAGGGGCACAACTTCGACAGTGATGCACTTGGCCAAAAAGGGCGTATGTGTTTTATCCTGAATATATTCAGGAAAGAAAGCATATGCCCTTTTTGGGCAAGCAAGCAAGCGGGCAATGCAAATCTTCACTAAAAGAACGATCACTTCCCACAGGTCAAAAGGGATATCAGAAAAATGTGTAGAAACCAGAAAGTCAAGATAGGCCCTGGAGATACGTGAACCTTGTTAGTCTAAAGGGCAGGATATAAATTGCCAACTACCTCTCTGGAGGAGTGCATTGTGTTCCCTATATCAAATAAACAACAGAGCTAAAAATCCAAGGGCAGTTCCCGTCTAGGGAATATACCTTTGGAAAACTGAAAATCGATAAGACACATCCATGCCCAAATTTAGGGCTGCACTGCTTACAAGAACCTCAACTTGGGTACACCTTAAATATCCCAGGAAAGACAAAAATGTTTCAAGAAATTGTGGTTCTTACGTACGATGGTATATCCCTCAGCCATGAAATCAATTTCATAAGGCCAGTAGCAGTAAAATGAGTGGTCTCAGGTACGATGATTCTAAGTGAAATAAGTCACACAGAAAAAGAAACTTATCATAAGATATCACTTATGAAGGTCCTGAAAACATGGCTACACATGAACTGATTTAGGAAAGAGAACAGAGTAACGAGTCTTATCATAAGATATCACTCATAGTGGGAGTGTACACATGACTACACATGAACTGAAATAGAAACACAACAGAGTCACACATTTAGAAAAGAATCTTCTTCCTGCTTAATGGGAAAGGCGAGGTGAGGTGATGCATAAAACCACAGTTTTAAATTAGCACACATACCGTTACATAAACCAAGTATTTAATAGACCGCACCTACTCCCGGCATAATGAACTGGACTCAACAGCCCTTATTCATTTTTGAGGAATATATATGACTCTAAGGATTTTAAAACATATGTATTCTCATGTCTCCATAAAGGAATCATGTGTGTGTATAACGGCATGAACACAGCACTGAAATTCAGTTAAACCCACTTATAAAAATAAATTTCAAAAGCAAAATGCAAAAACAGAGAGAAAGTCTTAAAAATTACGTTCAGAGCCTGTGATGCAAGCTAGATTGACCACCTTTACACCCACAGCTGGATGAGACATAAGACTGGACACTTGGGGCTGAAAAGATTGCTGAGGTTGTGTGAACAAAAGAACACCACTTAGAGCAATACTGTGTGCTACCCATTCTAGTGATCCCAACTCTCCAGGTGTAAGGGAATCCTCCTACAGTTAAATCATGCATGGGAAACCCAGTGGATGGTACACTGTGTAATTGGGAAAGTTTTCTAAAAGGTACCTCATTTTTCCTTTTGTCGTGCTCGGCTTCGCCATTCCATCTGCATTACTAAAAATCTCCCCACTTTGAGTGTCAGCGTCTTTACCTTCCTGTTATGCACAGTTTGCAAATTGTGCAGAGGATGAACAGGAAGAGGGGAAATAAATGAGAGATTAGCTGTAGGTGTTTGGATGGGCACATGTCACTCTAGTTTCCCATCAGGAAGAAGAATTAACCAAAGGCTCAGCCTGAAGCCCCGGAACCAGACTAGGGCCTAAAGCCATCCTGCGGTATTGCAGCCAGCTCTCAAATAGGCGAGTTGAAAAATGGAAATCGGGGCACAGCAATTGTCAAACTTGCAGAGTTATAAAGGACCACTATCATCCAGAAATATATTGAGGAAAGGCAGTGAAGATGATTTGAATGCAAGGCAGAATTGAAGGAAACAGATTTCAAGAGGTAGATTGGAGTCGTCTTTAAAGCACATGAAAAGCGACAGAATTTTGACAATGTTGCCCTTGGCTGAAAAGGGAGTATGTGTATTTTCTTGAATATATTCGGGAAAAAATGCATATGCCCTTCTTGGCCAAGCAAGCCATCAAGCATTGCAAATCCACACTGCAGAGAAGTGTCCCTTACCTCCAGTCAAAAGGACCATCCACAAATAGTGTAAAAACCACAAATGCAGGACAGGCCATGGAGAAAAGGGAGCCTGGTTACGCCGATGGACAGGATGTAAATTGCCAACAGCCTCTCTGGAGAACTGTATGTTGTTTTCTAAAACAGAGCTACAGAGCATAGCACACTTCCACTCATGGGCGTGTATTTTGGGAAAACTAAAAATCCACGACACACAGACAGCCCAAAGTTTAGGGCTGCTCTGTTTACAAGAAACTCGACTTCGGTACACTTTAAATATCCCAGTAAAAGAAAAAAAAATGGATATAGATGTTGTGGTACTTATATACAATGGAATGTCACTCAGACATAAAATCAATGTCATAAGGCCAATAGCAGCATAATGAGTGGCTTTAGGTACGATGATGCTAAGTGAAATGAGCCACAAAGGAAAAGAAACTTATTGTAATATATCACTTATAGAGGAAATGTAAACAGGGCCACACATGAACTGAATTTCAAAAGAGAACAGAGTTACACATTTAGAAAACACACTTATGCCTCCTTAAGGGGAAAGGTGACGTGGGGTGATGTGTAAAAGCAGAGTTTGAAATTAGCACAGATCCCATTCCATATACCAAATATGTAATAGACAAGACCTACTCCTTTCTCAATGAACTGGACACAAAACACCCTATTCACTGAAGAGGAATATATCTGACTGGTAATAACCTTGAAACCTATGTATTTATATGTCTCCATAATGGAATCAAGTGTATGTAGATTGGCATAAACACAGATCAATGGAACAGGACGGAAAGCCCAGAGATAAACCTACATACCTATGGCTATCTCATCTATGCCAAAGGAGCTAAGGATATACAATGGAGAAAAGACAGTCTCTTGAGTAATTGGTGCTGGAAAAACTGGACCCCTACACATAAAAGAATGCAATTAGAACACTCCATAACACCATACACAAATATAAACTCTAAATTGATTAGAGATCTAAATATAAGACCAGACACTATAAAACACTTAGAGGAAACCATAGGCAGAACACTCTATGACATAAATCACAGCAAGATCCTTTTTGACCCACCACTTAGAGAAATGGAAATAAAAACAGAAATCAACAAATGGGACCTAATGAAACTTAAAAGCTTTTACGCAGTACAGGAAAACATAAACAAGATGCAAAAACAACCCTCAGAATGGGAGAAAATATTTTCAAATGAAGCAATTGACAAAGGATTAATCTCCTAACTTTACAAGCACCTCATGTAGCTCAATATCACAAAAACAAACAACCCAATCCAAAAACGGGCAGAAGACCTAAATAGACATTTATCCAAAGAAGATATACAGATTACCAAGAAAAACAATAAAGGATGCTGAACATCACTAATCATTAGAGAAATGCAAATCAAAACTACCCTGAGGTATCACCTCACAGCAGTCAGAGTGGAAATCATCAAAAAAATCTACAAAACAATAAACACTGGAGAGGCCTTTATTGGAGAAAAAGGAACACACTTGCACAGTGGGTGGGAATGTAAATTGATATGGGCACTAGGGAGAACAGTACGGAGGGTCCTTTAAATAACTAACAATAGAAGTACCATACGACACAACAATCCAACTACTGGGCATTTGCCTTGCGAAAACCATAATTCAAAAAGAGTTATGTAGAAAAATGTTCATTGCAGCTCTATTTGCAATAGCCAGGACATGGAAGCAACCTAAGTGTCCATCGACAGATGAATGGATAAAGAAGATCTGGCACATATATACAGTGGAATATTACTCAGCCATAAAAAGAAACAAAACTGAGTTATTTGTACTGAGGTGGATGGACTTAGAATCTGTCCTACACAGTGAAGTAAGTCAGAAAGGGAAGAACAAATACTGTATGTTAACAGAGATATACAGAATCTAATGAAGAAAAAATAAGATTTTGAAGAACCTAGTGGCAGGACAGGATTAAGGACACAGACATAGAGAAAGGACTTGAGGACACCGGAATGGGGATGGGTAAGCTGGGACGAAGTGAGAGAGGGGCATGGACATAAATACATTACCAAATGTAACACCGATAGCTACCGGGAAGCAGCCACATAGAACAGGGAGATCAGCTCGGTGCTTTGTGACCACATAAAGGGGTGGGATATGGAGTGTGGGAGGGAGATGCAAGAGGGAGGGGATCTGGTGATATTTGTATATGTATAGCTGATTCACTTTGTTATACAGCAGAAACTAACACTCCATTGTAAATCAATTATACTCCAATAAACGTGTAAAAGGAAAAAAATAAAAAGAAAGAAGGCCCAGGGATATACCTACACACCTATGATCAACTATTCTATGACAAAGGGAGCAAGACTATACAATGGAGATAAGACAGTCTCTTCAATCATTGGTGCTGGGAAATATGGACAGCTACATGTAAAAGAATGAAATTAGAACACTCCCCAACACCATACATAAAAATATATTCAAAATGGATTAGAGCCCTTAATGTAAGACCAGACAGTATAAAACTCTGAGAGGAAAACTTACGAAGGATACTCTGACGTAAATCACAGCAAGATCTTTTTTGATCCACCTCCTATAGTAATGAAGTAAAAAAGAAATCTATACAGATGGGACGTAATGAAACTTAAAAGCTTTTGCAAAGCAAAGGAAACTACAAACAAGATGAAAAGACAACCCTCAGAATGGCAGAGAATAATTGCAAACGAATCAATGGACAAATGATTAATCTCCAATATATATAAACAGCTCATGCAGCTCAATATTAATAAAACAAACAACCCAATACAAAAATGGAAGAAGATCTAAATAGATATTTCATCCAAGAAGACATAGAGATGGCCAGTACGCACATGAAAATCTGCTCAACATCACTAATTATTAGAGAAATGGAAATTGAAACTACAATGAGGTATCACATCACATCATCAGAAAATCTACAAACAACAAATGCTGGAGAGGGTGTGGAGAAAAGGAACCTTCTTCCACTATTGTTGGGAATGTAAATCAATACAGTCTCTATGGAGAACAGTATGGAGGTTCCTTAAAAAACTAAAAATAGAATTACCATATAATCCAGCAATCCCACTACTGGGCATATACCCAGAGAAAACCATAAATCAAAAAGATACATTCACCAAAATGTTCATTGCAGCACTATTTACAATAGACAGGTAATGAAAGCAACCTAAGTGACCACAGACAGACGAATGGATAAAGACGTGGTACATATATACAATGGAATGTTACTCAGCCATACATAGGAATGAAATTGGGTCATTTGTAGAGACCTTGATGGATCTAGAGACTGTCATACGGAGTGAAGTAAGTCAGAAAGAGAAAAACAAATATTGTATATTAATGCATATATGTGGAACCTAGAAAAATGGTACAGATGAACCGGTATGCAGGGCAGAGATAGAGACACAGATGTAGAGAACAAACATATGGACACCAAGGGGGGAACACCATGTGAGGGTTGTGGTGGGATGAATTGGGAGACTAGGATGAATTGGGAGACTAGGATTCACACGTGCACACTTATATGTATCTAATAGATATCCAATAAGAACCTGCTGTATAAAAGAAATAAATAAATTTTAAAAAAATAAAAATAAATAAATAACATTTAATAAAATAAAACAGAAAAATAGTTTTTCCCTTCACATAGACGTCTTTATATTAATGCATTATTTCCATGTTTATATCTCCAAAATTAAAAAAAAAGAGGAATAAATAAAATCTACCTTGAATCAAAAAGATAAAAAAAAAAAAAAAAAAAAAAAAAAAAAAAAAAACAGAACCCACCAGTGATACAGAGGAAAATCGTATCAGGGCACTTGCTCCAGTGGTAAAAATTCTTAAGTTGGTCAGAGGTGGGAAATCGTCTCCCATGCAGTCAGCAGCGCTCCCCCCCACAAGGAGCATTCTCATTGCAAAGCTGGGGGACTGTGTCCAGGCATCTGTGAGTAAATGTGAGCTGAGCCCCAGTCCTGCTGCAGCTGAACTCTTCCCACCCTTTCCAGGTAAAACACCTGGATATGTTCAAGTACTTGCAAGCCTAGAGGAAGGGCTGTGGAGCCACACCAGCGACAGCACGCAGGCCGACTTGGTGCCTGCAGGCCAGCCAGGATGGTCCTAGCCCCAGATGCGCTTCTGGAAGCTTTCCATTTCCCTGCCTGAGATACCCCTCCTGCCACGGCCCACACTACTTTTTTACTTCCTCACCTCTGCCTGGGGAGAAAATCCAGCGGCAGGTATGGATGACACATCCTCTTCTTTAGCAGGTTGCAGCCTAGCAACTCCTGCAAAAAGTCCAGCAGAGCCCACTCACACTGGGCCACCCATAAAGCCACGGCCCCTCACTCCCTACCACCACCTCAGCCCCGACACTGCTGACGGGGCAGAGAATATGGCGTCAGGCACAGCTACAGGGGCTCTTGCTGACTGGAGAGGTGTTTATATTGACCTCAACCCAGGCACACCTGGGGAGGGTTGGCAGGCAGTGTCAGGCTGCACAAATCAGCCAATGCTCACCCCTCAGGGGCTCACAGTAGCAGAAAATGAACCTTGCTAAACGGGCCAGGCCCAAGGAACAGGTGTGGGCCCTAGAGAGTCAGGCTAGACAAGGGGCTGCAGCTGCGGCTTGTTTTCTTATCATTTTATCTGGTCCATTAGTGGCAAACAACTTCAAGAAGACCCTATCCTAATGAGAGGAACCCAGGAGTCAGGGAGAGGAGTGATGGTGGGTGGAGACAGAGGCCTGGTGCCCTGGCTGCAGTGGAAGTGTCTGGAAGACCAGGCAGACAGAGGCTGCACAGAGTGATAACCAGGGTCACAGACCTGTCAGAGCTGCTGTTTGTTAGTTCAAGTCCTGCTCTGAGGTGTTCTGTGTCAGCTGTGAGTGACAGGTGAGCTGGGGGTTCTCTGCAAGGTGGGCTATGTGCACAGTTCCTGTGTGTCCAGCCCTGCTGGGGTACCTGCCCAGGGGAGTTCTGTATCCTGGGAAGGGCCTGACTATGAGAGCCCCATGGGCTGCTGGGTAGCTGCACAGGTGAGCTCCATATCCTGGGATTGGCCTGACCACGAGAGCCCCATGGGCTGCTGGAGACCTGGTAAAGGATATCAGGACAGTCAGTGAAGCCACCGAGGATCTACATCCAGTAGCTCCTACTTCCTACACCCTGCTGCTCATTCTACCATCCACCAGGCCATGGCATTCTGTATTACACTTCAATGATGCCTTCTTCTGTATTCCATTCATCTCAGAGTCACAAGAATTTTTGGCTTGTGAGTGGCAGGACACAACATGCAACAAAAGCAATAATGCTGGGCCGTCCTGCCCCAATGGTTCAAAAATCCCCACACCATCATTGGGGAAATATCTTCTAAAGACCTAAACGTTCTACCTCTGTAAAAGGGAACCCTCCTTCAATGTGCAGATGACATTCTGATCACCAGGCCTACTAAAGACGCCTCTGAACTACCTAGCCAAGAAAGGATAGAAGGTGTCCAAGAAAAAGGCTCAAATATCCCAGGCTCAGGTGACATGCCTGGGCTTCATTCTCACAGATATCCGGAGAAACGCATCCCAGGATAGGGAAGAAGCCATTTGCAGCCTTACCTCTTCTAAAACTAGAAGACAGCTTAGGGGTTCCTGGGGAGGCCAAGGATTTCTGCATCTGGATCCCTAATTACAGTCTAATAGCTGGGCCTCTACATGAAACACTGACATGAAAAGATGATGATCCTTTTGAATAGAATCCAGAAGCAGCCTTTCAAGAATGGAAAGAGCAGTCAATTTAGACCCTTGCCCAGGAACTCCCTAATTTAGCTAAACCCTTTGACCTTTACCTACCCGGTCAAAGGTTAATTGCCCTTGGAGACTTAGTGCAAATACTGGGACCACTTGAAATGGAGCAACACAAGAATGCCCTTCAGGTATGATAAACTATGGTCACCAAGGGCTTTGCCCACCAACTCATCAGGCCAGGATACTGGGGTATCTTAAAAGCTAGAAATCAGCAGCCCACAAGGCCAGCTCCCTCCTAAGGGAAAAGGACCCCACGTGGTGATCCTAACCACCCATCATGCCCTGAAGTTGCAGGTGTCGCTCTGTGGACACACTGACATCGAGTGAGGAGGCCCTCCAACTCCACCTCCAGAGAGACAAACGGGGGCAACGAGTCCCCAAGATGACTCGTGTGACCATCACTTGACCTGGAGTTTCTCTCAGAAAACAACAAGACTGTGCCCCGAAAGAGCAGACTACTGCTTGCAGGACTTACTGCACCCAGAGGGGAGCTAATAAGCTTGGCGGGGGAAACGTATATCACGCTTTCACCATAGAAAACCCTACAGACACTGCAGTGATGGTGGCCAATATGACCGGCTGGACTGCTGGCTACTTCTAAATGCCGTTGACTCAGTGGACGTCATGGTCCTGGATCACCACTGACACTGGACTGTCTTGGAGTTGCGCGGGCAGGGTTCTGACACATGGTGCTGTTTGTACATTAATTCAGGGACCTAATTAAAGAAAGCACAGACTACTGGTCAGAGCATCTAGGCTGGCAAAAACCGTCAGCCTAAGGTCGCCGAACAAATGTGGGGTGGGGTGAAACCTGCCAACTCAGCATCTCTGCGCATCTCTTTCCTGGACACTTAAAGGTCATTAGAATCTATAACACATCCAATGCTGGTGCTCAGGCGTACGGGAAGTGAGGCAGGAGGCCTTGGGACAATCAACCTCACCTGGAGGCTGGTGGCCAGATGTTTTGCCCATTCCCCCACGTATCAGGGCTCCCACCACAGCATGAAGCAGTTACAAAAGAGGGGTCTGCACCCTCAACACCGCAAGAATGAGTAACGGAACAAAAAGCAGAGGAGGTGTTCGACTCCGGCAACGTTCATTAAAAATTCCTGTGAGATAAAAAGAGAACCTGGGCAATAAAATAAAGTCTAACCTGTTTTTCCTTTGTGCTTTGTCTAATTTCACGTGCTCCTAGGGTTCCGCATGCAGAGGTCCCACACCCGGCACTTCAGACCCGATTTCCTCGTGCAGAATGGCTGGGTCGACACCTCAGCTAGCGGGGTCCCATGCAGACTCCACGGCATAGAGCCTGAGCTGCAGCCAACCCAGCCCTCGAGAGCTCCATCCCCTCCCTCCCACTGACGCTGCTGGGATCCCTACACAGCAGCCCAGCCCACAGCCCGTGGGGGACTGCACGCTCTCACCTCTCCATTCTGTTTTCAAAATAATGTTTCCTTTGCTTCTGAACCAAACTCAGTCTTGATCTGTTGGCTCCAATGACACTGGGCATGGGGAATCCTGTTGGGGTCCACTCTGGAGGATCAGTAACAGAAATTGAGAACATTGTAACTTCAATGAACAGATGTGTGAGCCAAACTGTAGTTAACATAGAGCAGTGTATAATGCTCGGGTAAAATAAGGTGTTTCTAAGACTTACCTTTGATATTTCCATCACTTTACTATAAGCAAGTTCAGTGAAGACGTCTGTCTTATTTGTCATGTCAACATTAGAGAAATGAAGTGATTTATTTCCATGGATGTACATCAAATACTCTTGGCTGAAGCTTCAATCTTGTTTTGAATGCTTTTCCATTGAAAAGGATACCACTCTTTCAGCTCCCCCATTTCTGAGAAGTATAAAATCTTATAATTTATTATTACCAAAGGGGAAAGGTAGGACAAGGGATAAATTAACAGTTTGGGATTAACACATACACACTGCTATGTATAAAATAGATCATCAACAAGGAACAACTGTATAGCACAGGGAACTACACTGAATATTTTGCAATAACCTATAAGGGGAAATAATCTGAAAAAAGAATAGATATTTTTATTGACATCATCTATCAATGACAGATAAAATGTAACCTAAGCAAGGCCGATGGTGAACGGTTCTGACCCTGAAGATTTCAATCATCTAAAGTTTGGGCTCTGCCTATTTCCCAAGGCCCTTAATGGACATATGTGTAGCTGTAGCTTAAAAATTCCCCAATTTGGGGTACGGGGATGCACTGATTTGGAAAAACCCCTGGTGTTCTCCTTCCATGCACGGGACCCTTCCTACAGCTAAAACATGCCTGTCACACCTAGAGGATGGTACACCGTTTGATCGGAAAGAGTTTGGAAAAGGCACCTCTTCTCCTCATCGCCTGGTGCTCGGGTTCACCCCTCCAGCATCTTTCCTAACAATCTCCTCACTTGGGGATATCAGCACCGTCTACATCCTGTTGCACACAGTTTGGAATTTGTCCAGAGGATGAAGCAGAAGGATGAGAAAAATTTAGAGACAAGTCTTAGGTGTTCGGACAGGCACATGCCACTCTAATTTCCAATCTGGAAGGCAAATTAATCAAAGGCTAGAATTGCCCATGGAAACAGAATAGGTCTAGAGGAAATCCCGCTGTTTTGTGTCCAGTTTCCAAAAACACAAGTTGAAAAATGGAACTCAGGGGCACTACAATTCATGAAACTGCAGAGTTGAAAATATCTATCGTCGAAAAATGTCTTAAGGTATGTCACAGAAAAGGACTTGTAAGCAAGGGAGAGTGGCAGGAAACAGATTTGAAGAGGTAGAAAGGACTCCCCATTAAAGCACAAGAAAAGGGGCTGAACATCGCCAATGATGCAGTTGGCCCAAAAGGGCGTATGCATTTTTTTCTGAATATATTCCAGTAAAGGCCATACACACTTTTTATCCAACCAAACAGGTGGGCACTGGAAATCAATACTACAAAATGTATCACTTCACATCAGTCAGAAGGGCCATCCACATAAAGTGTAAACACCAGAAATGCATGACAGGGCGAGGAGAAAAGGGAGCCCTGTGAGGCTGATAGTGGAAATGTAATTTGCCAACGGCCACTCTGGAGAAGTGTATTGTGTTTGCTAAAACATCTAAAAGATGAGCTACAGAGCATAGGGCACTTGCACTCTTGGGCGTATACCTTGGGAAAAACAAAAATGGACAGTAAACAGGCACCACAACGTTTACCAACTCTCTGTTAAAAAGGGCCTCCACTTGGATATAACCTAAATGTCCCTGGAAGGATAAAATGGATAAAAGAGATGGGGTACTTATGTAGAGTGGAATATTACTCATCCCAAAATCAATGAAATAAGGCCAGTTGGAACAAATCTGGAGGAGTTACATACGATCATTCTAAGTGACATATGTCAGAAAGAAAAAGACACATATCATAAGATGTCACTTAAAGGTGGAATCAAAAATGGCTACACATGAAATAAACTACAAAACAGAAACATAGTCAAATATGTAGAAAATAGACATAAGGCTGCTAAATGGGAAAGGTGGGGAATGGTGAGGTATTATCCAGGAGGTTGAAATTAGCAAATATACCATTCCAAGTAACAAATTGAATAACTGACAATGCCTACACGGTACCTCAAAGAACTGCACTCAGCCCACTCAAGTCACTGGACAATAATACATATGACTCGTAAGCATCTGAAAAATAATTTCCTGTTGTCTCACAGTACATGAATCAAGTGGATGTACAGCAGCAAAAAACTGAGCTTTGAAAATCAGCTGTAACCAATATAAAAATAAATTTAAAAATATTTATAAAAACGGTGAGACAGACAAAAATTCTTACAACTTTTGTTGAAGGGCTACGATGTAACATGGATTGAACACATGTAGACCCACAGCAGGATGATATATAAGGCTGGAAGCTACGCAGGCTAAGAGATGTTAGAGAGGCTGGGTGAGGAAATGCAGACCTTTTAAAGTAATACTGCCTGGTACCCATTCCATGGGTCCCAAATCAGCAGGTTCAAGGGAATCTTCTGACAGCGAAAACATGCCTGCGAAACCGAGATGAATGTACACCGTGTGCTCAGGAAAGGTGTCTAAAATGCACCTCACTTTTGATCTCCTGGTGCTGGGGTTCGCCATTCCAGCCACATTACTAAAAATCTCCCCACTTTGAGAATCAGCACCTTTAACCTCCTGTTTCACACAGTTTGCAATTTGTGCAGAGGATAAATGGGAAGGGGGGAACCAATGAGAGATTAGCTGTAGGATTTTTGACAGGCACATGTCACTCTAATTTCCCATTAGAAGAAGAATTAACCAAAGGCTCAACCTGCCTCCTCAGAACCAGAATAGGGCCAGAAGCAATCCAAAGGTTTGGCGGCCAGCTCACAAAAAATGTGAGGTGCAAAATGGAGCTCAGGAGCAGACAATTCAAAGACCTGCAAAGATATAAATGATAACCAACGTCCAAAAATATATTCAGGTAAGGCAACGAAGAGGATCTGAATGAGAGGCAGAATTGCAGGAAACAGATTTCAAAAGGTAGATTGTACTCACATTTAAAGCATATGAAAAGCAGCAGAATTTCTAAAATGATGTAGTTGGGCAAAAGGGTGTATGCCTTTTTTTCATGAATATCTTCAGGAAAAAAACACATACAGAGTTTTTGGCCAACCAACCAAGCGAGAAATGCAAATCCGCACAACAAAGAAGTCTCAATTTCCACTGCTCAGAAAGGCCATCCAAAAAATGTGTACAAACCAGAAATGCTGGAGAGGCCATGGAGAACAGGGAGCCTAGTCACGCTGATGGGTGGGGTATAAATATCCAAGAGCCACTCTGAAGAAGTGTATGTTGTTTCCTAAAACATTTAAATACAAAGCCCTCGAGCAAAGGGGACTTCATCTCATGGACATATAACTTGGGAAGACTAAATATCGACAAGACACAGGCACCCCAAAGTTTAGGGCTGCTCTGCATAAAAGAACCTCAACTTCGGTACACCTAAAATATCCCAGGAAAAAGAGAAATGCATAAATAACTTGTGGTAATTTTGTACAACGGAATATCACTCAGACGTGGAATCAATGTCATAAGGCCAGTAGCAGCATAAAGAGTGGATTTAGGTATGATGATTCTAAGTGAAATTATTCACACAGAAAATGAATCTATTCATAAGATATCACTTACAGAGGGAATGTCAACATCACAACACATGAACTGAATTAAGAAAGAGAACAGAGTCTCACATTTAGAAAACACTCTTATACCTGTTTAATGGGATAGGAGAGGTGGGGTGATGCATAAAATCAGAGTTTGATATTAGCACAGGTACCATTCCATAAACCAAATAGAGAATAGACGAGACCTACCCCTTACTCAGTGAACGGGACTCAAACCCCCTATTCCATGCAGAGGAATATATCTGACTAGTGAGAATCTTAAAACCTATGTATTGATTTGTCTCCATAAGGGAATCAAGTGTGTCTAGACTGGCATAAACAAGTCAGTGAAAATCAGCTCAACCGCACTATAAAATGAATTTCAAAAACAAACAAAAAAACAGCGAAATTCTTACACAATTCCTTCAGGGGTTCTGATGAAACCGGGAATGACCATATCTGCAAACACAGCTGGATGAGACATAAGGCTGGACACTTGGGACTGAGAGGACTGGTGAGATTGGGAGAGAAAATGCAGACCCTTTAAAGTAGTAATGCATGCCACGATTCCATGGATCCCAAATCTCCAGGTAGTAGGGAATATCACTACAGTTATAACATGTATGGGAAACCTAGAGAATGGACACCCTGTGATGGTGAAAGATTTCTAAAAGTCTCCTAATTTTTCCTCTCCTTGTGCTCCAGTTTGGCATTCCAACTGCTTTACTATCAATCTCCCAACTTAGGAGAGCCAGCCCCTATAACCTCCTGGTTCGCACAGTTTGCTAATTGTGCAGAGGATGAAAGGGAAGAGGGAGAACCAATCAGAGAGTAGATGTAGGCATTTGGACGGGCACATGTCACTCTAAATTCCCGTCAGGAAGAAGAATTAACCAAAGCCTCAGCCACCCGCAGGGAACAGTATATCCACCCCTGGAACAAGTATAGGTCCAGAAGCAAAATTGTGGATTTGTGGTCAGCTCCCAAAAATGGGATTTGAAAATTGGAGCTCACGGGCACAGCAATTCACAAACCTACAGTTATAAAGGACTACTGTCTTCCAAAAATCAGTTGAGGGAAGGCAACGAAGCTGGCTTGAAAATGAGGCAGAATTGCACAAAACATATTTCAAGAGGTAAATAGGAATCGCCTTTAAAGCACAGGAAAAGCATCACAACTTCGACAATGATGCACTTGGCCAAAAAAGTGTATGCTTTTTCTCCTGAATATATTCAGGAGAAAACGCATACGACCTTTTTGGACAATCAAGCAAGCGCACAATGCAAATCCACACTACAAAGAATTGTCACTTCCCACGGGTCAAAAGGGACATTTGAAAATCTGTAAAAACCAGAAAGGCAAGAGGGAGATGACAAGGGCATGAAGAAATATGATCCAAAGTGTCATGAAGGATTGTGATGACAAGCGCATGGAGCATTGTGATGACAAGATTATGTAGCATATTGCTGACAAAGGCATGGAGCATTATGATGACAAGTTTCATGGAGCACTGTGATGACAAGTGTCACGGAGCATTGTGATTACAGGGGTCATGGAGCATTGGGATGACAAGGGCATGGAGCATTTTGATGACAAGAGTCCCGGATCATTGTGTTGTCAGGGTTCATGGATCGTTGTGATGACAGGAGTCATGGAGAATTGTGATGACAGGGGTCAGGGAGCATTGTGATGAGAAGGTCAAGGAGCATTGGGCTGAAAACGTTCATGGAGTATTGTGATGACAGGGGCCATGGAGGCTTGTGATGACAAGGTACTGGAGCATTGTGATGAGAAGACCATGGAGACTTGTGATGACAAGTCTCATGGAATATTCTGATGAAAAGGGGCATGGAGCATTGTGATTACAGGGGTCTTGTGGCTTAGTGATGACAACGGCATGGGGCATTGGGATGAGACGGCCATGGAGCGTTTGGATGACATGCATATTGGAGCTTTTGAAGACAAGGGCATGGAACATTGTGATGAAAAAGGCATGGAGCCTTGTCATGACAGGGTTAAGGGAGCATACTGACGACAAGTGTCAGGGAGCATTGTGATGACAAGTGTATTGAGCATTGTGATGACAAAGGTCATGGAGCATTGTGATGAGAAGACCATGGATAACTGTGATGACGAGCGTCATGGGGCGTTGTGATGATAAGTGTTATGGAACATTTTGATCACAAGGATTTGGAGCATTGTGATGACAGAGGTCATGGAGCATTTTGATTTCATTGTAATGACAATAGCATGAAGCATTTTGATGATGGACATGGTGTATTGTGATGACAGGGTTCATGGAGCATTGAGATGAAAAGGGGCACGGAGCATTTTGATTACAGGGGTCTTGGAGCATTGTGATTGCAAGGACATGGAGCCTTGTGATGACAAGGCCATGGAACAACCTGATGGCAGGGGTCATGGAGCATTGTTATGACAGGGGATATTTTGAATTGTGATGGCAAGGGCATGGTACATTGTGATGAGAAGGCCATGGAGCATTCTGATGACATGCGTCATGGAGCTTTGTGATGACAAGGTCATGGAGCAATGTGATGAGAGCGTTCATGGAGCATTGTGATGACAATGACATTGAGCATTGTGATGAAAAGTTCATGGAGCATTGTGGTGACACATTTCACAGAGCCTTGTGATGATGAGGACATTGACATTTGTGGTGACTCAGGTCATGGAGCCTTGGGATGACGGGAAACACGGAGCATTGTGATGACTGGGGTCATGTAGCATTGTGATGACAGGAGCATGAAGCATTGGTCTGACAAGTTTCATGGATAATTGTGTTGACAGTGGGCATAGCACATTGTGATGACAAGGGAATGGAGCACTGTGATGACAAGGTCATGGAGTATTGTGAAGACAGATGTCAGGGAGCATTGTGATGGCATATTTCATGTTCCATTGTGATGGCAATGACATGGAGCATTGTGATGCCAAGTGTTATGGAGGATTGTGATGACAAAGGAAATGGAGCACTGTGACGACAAGGGCTTGGAGCATTGAGATGACAAGGGTCATGGAGCATTGTGATGACAAGGGCATGGAGCATTTTGATGACAACGGCCTTTGAGAATTTTGATGAAAACGTCGTGAAGCATTGTGATGACAAATGAATGGAGCTTGCTATGACAGGGGTCATGGGGCATTGCAATGACATGTGCATGGAGAATTGTGATGACAAGAGCATGTAACATTGTGATGAGAACTGTCATGGAGCACTGTGATGACAAGGACGTGGAGAATTGTGATGACAAGGGACATGGAGCATTGTGATGACCAGGGCATGGAGCATTATTGTGGCAAGAACGTGGAGCACTGTGATGAGAAGACCATGGATAATTCTGGTGACGAGCATCATGGAGCACTGTAATGAGAAAGGGCATGGAGCATTGTGATGATACATCTCATGGAGCATTGTGATGACAGGGGTCATGGATCATTGTGATGACAAGGGTCATGGAGTATTCTGATGACAAGCTTGTGGAGTATTGTGATGACAAAGCATTTAACACTGTGATGGGAAGTGTCATGGAACATAGTGATGCCAAGAACGTGGAGAATTGTGATGACAGGGAACATAGAGCATTGTGATGACCAGGGCATGGAGCACTGTGATGGCAAGACCGTGGAGCACTGTGATGAGAAGACCATGGATAATTGTGATGACGAGTATCATGGAGCGCTATAATGACAAGCGGCATGGAGCATTGTGATTACAGGGGTTTTGGAGCATTGTGATGACAAGGGCATGGAGCATTGTGAAGAGAAGGCCATGAAGCATTCTGATGAATGCGTCATGGAGCACTGTGATGACAAGTGCATGGAGCATTGTGATTACAGGTGTCTTGGAGCATTGTGATGAAAAGGGCATGGATCATTGTGATGAAAAAGGCATGGAGCCTTGTCATGACAGTGTTCAAGGAGCATACTGACGACAAGTGTCAGGGAGCATTGTGATGACAAGTGTATTGAGCATTGTGATGACAAAGGTTATGGAGCATAGTGATGAGAAGACCATGGATAATTGTGATTATGAGCATCATGGGTTGTTGTGATGAGAAGTGTTATGGAACATTGTGATCCCAACGGTTTGGAGCATTGTGATGACAGAGGTCATGGAGCATTTTGATTTCACTGTGATGAAAATACCCTGAAGCATTATGATAATGGGCATGGTGCATTGTGATGATAGGATTCATGGAGCTTTGAGATGAAAAGGGGCATGGAGCATTGTGATAAAAAGTGTCTTGGAGCATTGTGATGACAAGGCATGGAGCACTGTGATGAGAAGTCCATGGAACATTCTAATGACATGCATCATGGAGCTTTGTGATGAAAAGGCCATGGAACATTGTGATTACAGGGGTCTTGTAACATTGTAATGAAAAGTGTCATGAAGCCTTGTGAATGACAATCCGTGGAACATTGTGATGGCGGTGGTCATGGAACATTGTTATGAAAGGTGTAATGGAGCATTGTGATGAGAAGGACAGGAAACATTGGTGTGAAATGTTTCATGGATTATTGTGATGAGAGTGGGCATGGAGCATTGTGATGACAAGAGCACGGAACACTGTGATACAATGATCATAGAGGATTTTAATGACAAGGGCATGGAGCATTGTGATGAGAAGGGCATCGAGCATTGTGAAGACAAGTGTCATGGAGCTTTGTGATGACAAGGGCAAGAGCAATATGATGAGAGGGTTCATGGAGCATTGTGATGACAATGACATGGAGCATTGTGATGTCAAGGTTCATGGAGCTTTGTGATGAAAAAAGTCACGGAGCATTTTGATGACAAGGGCGTGGTGCATTGTGATGAGAAGGGCAGGGATAATTTTGATGAGAGGGTCATGCAGCAATTTGATGAAAATTGTAATGGAACATTATGATGACAGGTGTTATAGAACATTGTGATGCCAGGGATCATGGAGCTTTGGGATGAAAAGGGTCATGGAGCATTTTGATGACAGGGGTTATGGAACATTGTGATGATAAGGGGATGGAGCATTGTGATGACAGGGGTCATGGAACATTGTGATTACCGGGGTGAGGGAGTATTGTGATGACTAGGGATGGAACATTGTGATATCTCTGGTGAGAGAGCATTTGGATGAAAAGTGCATGGAGCATTGTGATTTCAAGTTTTATGGAGCATAGCAATGACAAGGTTGTGGACCGTTGTGATGAAAAGCATGTGGCACAGTGCGATGACAAGGGTCATTGAGTATTGTTCTGACAAAGGCATGGAGCATTGTGATGACAAGGGTCACGGAGCATTGTCATGAAATGTTCATGGATCATTGTGGTTACAATGGTCACAGAGCCTTGTGATGACGCGGGCATGGACCATTGTGATGACAAACATTATGAAGCATTGTGATAACTGGAGTCACGGAGCATTGTGATGACATGGGTCATGGAGCATTGTGATGACAAGGGCATGGAGTATTGTGATGACAGGGTCATGGAGCATTGGTCTGACAATTTTCATAGATTATTGTGATGACACTGGACATGGTTCATTGTGATGGCAAGGGCATGGAGCATAGTGAAGAGAAGGCCATGGAGCATTCTGATGACATGTTACATGGATCTTTGTGATGAAAAGTGCATGGAGCAATGTGATGAGAGCGTTCATGGAGCATTGTGATGAGAATGACATGGAACATTGTGATGCCAAGGGTCATGGATCTTTGTGATGACAAAGGTCATGGAGCATTTTGATGACAAGGGCGTTGTGCATTGTGATGAGAAGGGCAGGGAACATAGCGATGACAGGGTCATGGAGCAATTTGATGAAAAGGGTCATGGAACATTTTGATGACAGGGGTTATGGAACATTGTGATGTCAGGGGTCATGGAACATTTGGATGAAAAGGGTCACGGAGCAATTTGATGACGGGGTTATGGAACATTTTGATGTCAGGGATCATCATACATTGTGATGATAAATGAATGTAGCATTGTGATGACAGGAGTCATGGAATATTGTGATGACAGGGGTGAGGGAGTATTGTGACGAATAGTGATGTAACATTGTGATATCAGTGGTGAGAGAGCATTTTGATGAGAATTGCATGGAGCATTGTGATGACAAGCTTTATGGAGCATTTTGATGACAAGATTGTGGAGCACTGTGATGACAAGCGCATGGTGCATTGTGATGAAATGTGTCATGGAGCATCGTGCTGACAAGCGCATGGAGCATTGTGATGACAAGGGTCATGGAGCATTGTGCTGAGAAAGGCAAAAAGCATTGTGATAACAAGGGTCAAAGAGCATTGTGATGAAAAGTCATGGAGCATTGTGGTTAAAAAGGTCACAGAGACTGCTGATGACGAGGGCATGGACCACTGTGATGACAAATGTCATGAAGCATTGTGATGACTGGAGTCACGGAGCATTGTGATGACAGGGGTCATGGAGCATTGTGATAAAAAGGGCATAGAGCATTGTGATGACAGGGGCATGAAGCATTGGTCTAATAAATTTCATGGATTATTGCGATGACAGTTGGAATGGCGCATTGTGATGACAAGGGCATGGAGCATTGTGATGACCAGGTCATGCAGTATTGTGAAGCCAGGTGTCAGGGAGCATTGTGATTACATATGTAATGGCCCATTGTGATGACAATGGCATTGAGCATTGTGATGCCAAGTGTCATGGAGGATTCTGATGACAAAGGTAATGGAGCATTGTGATGGCAATGGCTTGGAGCATTGTGATGACAAGGGTCAGGGAGCATTGTGCTGACAAGTGCATGGATAATTGTGATGACAAGGGTCATGGAGCATTCTGATGACAAGCTTGTGGAGTATTTTGATCACAATGGCATGGGACATTGTGATGAAAACGGCATGGGGCATTGTGATGAACAAGGCATGGAGCCTTTTCGTGACAGGGTTCAAGGAGCATTCTGACGACAAGTGTCAGGGAGCATTGTGATGACAAGTGTATTGAGCATTGTGATGACAAAGGTCATGGAGCATTGTGATGAAAAGGGCATGGAGTATTGTGATGACAGGCATCATGGAGCGTTGTGATTACAAGTGTTATGGAACATTGTGATCACAAGGTTTTGGAGCATTGTGATGACAGAGGTCATGGATCATTTTGATTTCTAGGAGCATGGATCATTGTGATGACAAAGGCATGAAACAATGTGATCTCAAGGTTCATGGAGGATTGTGATGACAATGGTAATGGAGTATTGTGAAGACAAGCGCATTGTAATGACAAGGTCATGTAGCATTTTGCTGACAAAGCCTTGGAGCATTGTGATGACTGGTGTCATGGAGCACTGTGATGACAAGCGTCACGGAGCATTGTGAATACAGGGGTCATGGAGCATTGGGATGACAAGGGCATGGATCATTTTGATGACACGTGTCATGGAGCATTGGGCTGAAAATGTTCATGGAGTATTGTGATGACAGGGGTCATGGAGCATTTTGATGACAGAGGTCATGGAGAATTTTGATTTCATTGTGCTGACAATAGCCGGAAGCATTATGATGAAGGTTATGATTCATTGTGATGACAGGGTTCATGGAGCATTGAGATGAAAAAGGGCATGGAGCATTGTGATTACAGGGGTCTTGGAGCACTGTAATGAATAGGGTATGGAGCATTTTGATGAGAAGGCCATGGAACATTCTGATGACATGTGTCATGGAGCTTTGTGATGACAAGTGCATGGAGCATTGTGATGACAACGGTCATTGAGAATTTTGATTAAAAGGTCGTGAAGCATTGTGATGACAAATGAATGGAGCTTGCTATGACAGGGGTCATGGGGCATTGCGATGACAGGTGCATGGAGAATTGTGATGACAAGAGCATGTAACATTGTGATGAGAACTGTCATGGAGCACTGTGATGACAAGGACGTGGAGAATTGTGATGACAAGGGACATGGAGCGTTGTGATGACCAGGGCATGGAGCATTGTTATGGCAAGACCGTGGAGCACTGTGATGAGAAGTCCATGGATAATTCTGGTGACGAGCAACATGGAGCACTGTAATGACAAGGGGCATGGAGCATTGTGATGATACGTCTCATGGAGCATTGTTGTGACAGGGGTCATGGATCATTGTGATGTCAAGGGTCATGGAGTATTCCGATGACAGGCTTGTGGAGTACTGTGATGACAAAGCATTTAACACTGTGATGGGAAGTGTCATGGAACATAGTGATGCCCAGAACGTGGAGAATTGTGATGATAGGGAACATAGAGCATTGTGATGACCAGGGCATAGAGCATTGTAATGGCAAGACCGTGGAGCACTGTGATGGGAAGACCATTGATAATTGTGATGACGAGCGTCATGGAGCGCTATAATGACAAGCGGCATGGAGCATTGTGATTACAGGGGTCTTGGAGCATTGTGATGACAAGGACATGGAGCATTGTGAAGAGAAGGCCATGGAGCATTCTGATGAATGCGTCATGGAGCACTGTGATGACAAGTGCATGGAGCATTGTGATTACAGGTGTCTTGGAGCATTGTGATGAAAAGGGCATGGAACATTGTGATGAAAAAGGCATGGAGCCTTGTCATGACAGTGTTCAAGGAGCATACTGACGACAAGTGTCAGGGAGCATTGTGATGACAAGTGTATTGAGCATTGTGATGACAAAGTTTATGGAGCATAGTGATGAGAAGACCATGGATAATTGTGATTATGAGCATCATGGGTTGTTGTGATCAGAAGTGTTATGGAACATTGTGATCACAACGGTTTGGAGCATTGTGTTGAAAGAGGTCATGGAGCATTTTGATTTCATTATGATGAAAATACCCTGAAGCATTATGATAATGGGCATGGTGCACTGTGATGATAGGATTCATGGAGCTTTGAGATGAAAAGGGGCATGGAGCATTGTGAAAAAATTGTCTTGGAGCATTGTGATGACAAGGGCATGGAGCATTGTGATGAGAAGTCCATGGAACATTCTAATGACATGCGTCATGGAGCTTTGTGATGACAAGGGCATGGAGCATTGTGATTACAGGGGTCTTGTAACATTGTGATGACAAGTGTCATGGAGCATTGTGATGAGAAGGACATGAAGCATTGGTGTGAAATGTTTCATGGATTATTGTGATGAGAGTGGGCATGGAGCATTGTGATGACAAGAACACGGAACACTGTGATCCAATGATCATAGAGGATTGTAATGACAAGGGCATGGAGCATAGTGATGAGAAGTGCATCGAGCACTGTGATGACAAGTGTCATGGAGCTTTGTGATGACAAGTGCATGGAGCAATGTGATGAGAGTGTTCATGGAGCATTGTGATGTCAATGACATGGAGCATTGTGATGTCAAGGGTCATGGAGCTTTGTGATGACAAAAGTCACGGAGCATTTTGATGACAAGGGCGAGGTGCATTGTGATGAGAAGGGCAGGGAGCATTTTGATGACAGGGTCATGCAGCAATTTGATGAAAATTGTAATGGAACATTTTGATGACAGGGGTTATAGAACATTGTGATGATAAGGGGATGTAGCATTGTGATGACAGGGGTCATGTAACATAGTGATGATAAGGGGATGTAGCATTGTGATGACAGGGGTCAAGGAACATTGTGATTACAGGGGTCTTGTAACATTGTGATGACAAGTGTCATGGAGCATTGTGATGAGAAGGACATGAAGCATTGGTGTGAAATATTTCATGGATTATTGTGATGAGAGTGGGCATGGAGCATTGTGATGACAAGAGCACGGAACACTTTGATCCAATGATCATAGAGGATTGTAATGACAAGGGCATGGAGCATAGTGATGAGAAGGGCATCGAGAACTGTGATGACAAGTGTCATGGAGCTTTGTGATGACAAGTGCATGGAGCAATGTGATGAGAGTGTTCATGGAGCATTGTGATGACAATGACATGGAGCATTGTGATGTCAAGGGTCATGGAGCTTTGTGATGACAAAAGTCACGGAGCATTTTGATGACAAGGGCGAGGTGCATTGTGATGAGAAGGGCAGGGAGCATTTTGATGACAGGGTCATGCAGCAATTTGATGAAAATTGTAATGGAACATTTTGATGACAGGGGTTATAGAACATTGTGATGATAAGGGGATGTAGCATTGTGATGACAGGGGTCATGGAACATTGTGATGATAAGGGGATGTAGCATTGTGATGACAGGGGTCAAGGACCATTGTGATTACAGGGGTCTAGGAGCTTTGTGATGAGAGTGGTCATGGAGCCTTGTGATGACATGGCCATGGAACATCTTGATGGCAGGGGTCATGGAGCATTGTTATGACAGGGGTAATGGAACATTGTGATGGCAATGGCATGGAGGATTGTGATGAGAAAGCCATGGAGCATTCTGATGACATGTGCCATGGAGCTTTGTGATGACAATGGCATTGAGAAATGTGATGAATGCGTTCATGGAGCATTGTGATGACAATGACATGGAGCATTGTGATGCCAAGGGTCATGGATCTTTGTGATGACAAAGGTCATGGAGGATTTTGAAGACAAGGGTGTTGTGCATTGTGAGGACAACGGCAGGGAGCATTGTGATGACAGGGTCATGGAGCAATTTGATGAAAATGGTCATGGAATATTTTGATGACAGTTGTTATGGAACATTGTGATGCCAGGGGTCATGGAGCATTTTGATGAAAAGATTTTGGGAGCATTTTGATGACAGGGGTTATGGAACATTGTGATGTCAGGGGCCATCGAACATTGTGATAATATGTGCATGTAGCATTGTGATGACAGGAGTCATGGAATATTGTGATGACAGGGGTGAGTGAGTATTGTGACGAATAGTGATGTAACATTGTGATATCAGTGGTGAGAGAGCATTTTGATGAAAAGTGCATGGAGCATTGTGATGACAAGTTTTATGGAGCATTGTGAGGACAAGATTGTGGAGCACTGTGATGACAAGCGCATGGTGCATTTTGATGACATGTGTCATGGAGCATCGTGCTGACAAGCGCATGGAGCATTGTGATGACAAGGGTCATGGAGCATTGTGCTGAGAAAGGCATATAGGATTGTGATGACAAGGGTCAAAGAGCATTGTGATGAAAAATTCATGGAGCATTGTGGTTAAAATGGTCACAGAGACTGTTAATGACGAGGGCATGGACCATTGAGATGATAAAGGTCATGAATCATTGTGATGAATGAAGTCACGGAGCATTGTGATGACAGGGGTCATGGAACAATGTGATAACAAGGGATTGGAGCATTGTGATGACAAGGGCATGGAGCATTGGAATAATAAGTTTCATGGATTATTGCGATGAGAGTTGGAATGGCGCATTGTGATGACAAGGGCATGGAGCATTGTGATGACCAGGACATACAGTATTGTGAAGACAGGTGTCAGGGAGCATTGTGATGACATATGTAATGGCCCATTGTGATGACAATGGCATGGAGCATTGTGATGCCAAGTGTCATAGAGGATTCTGATGACAATGGTAATGGAGCATTGTGATGAGAAGACCATTGATAATTGTGATGATGAGCGTCATGGTGTGTTGTGATGATAAGTGTTAAGGAACATTGTGATCACAAGGGTTTGGAGCATTATGATGACAGAGGTCATGGAGAATTTTGATTTCATTGTGATGACAATAGCCTGAAGCATCATGATGATGGGCATGGTTCATTGTGATGACAGGCTTCATGGAGCATTGAAATGAAAAGGAGCATGGAGCATTGTGATTACAGGGGTCTTGGAGCATTGTGATGACAAGTGCATGGAGCATTGTGAGGAGAAGGCCATGGAACATTCTGATGACATGCGTCACGGAGCTTTGTGATGACAAGGGCATGGAGCCTTGTGATTACATGGGTCTTGGTGCATTGTGATGACAAGGGTCATGGAGCCTTGTGATGACAAGGCCGTGGAACATTGTGATGGCACGGGTCATGGAGCATTGTTATGACAGACGTAATGGAGCATTGTGATGAGAAGGGCATTGAGCATTGGTGTGAAATATTTCATGGATTATTGTGATTAGAGTGGGCATGGAGCATTGTGATGACAAGGACATGGAACACTGTGATATATGGTTCATGGAGGATAGTAATGACAAGGGCATGAAGCATTGTAATGAGAAGGGCATCGAGCATTGTGATGACAAGTGTCATGGAGCTTTGTGATGACAAGGGCTTGGAGCAATGTGATGAGAGTGTTCATGTAGAATTGTGGTGACAATGACATGGAGCATTGTGATGCCAAGGGTCATGGAGCTTTGTGATGACAAAGGTCATGGAGCATTTGGATGACAAGTGTGTGGTGCATTGTGATGAGAAGGGCAGGGAGCATTTTGATGACAGGGTCATGCAGAAATTTGATGAAAATTGTAATGGAACATTTTGATGACAGGGGATATAGAACATTGTGATGCCAGGGGTCATAGAGCATTGGGATGAAAAGGGTCATGGAGCATTTTGATGACAGGGCTTATGGAATATTGTGATGATAAGGGGATGTAGCATTGTGATGACAGGGGTCATGGAGGATTCTGATGAGAAAGCTAATGGAGCATTGTGATGACAATGGCTTGGAGCATTGTGATGACAAGGGTCATGGAGGATTCTGATGAGAAAGGTAATGGAGCATTTTGATGACAATGGCTTGGAGCATTGTGATGACAAGGGTCACGGAGCATTGTGCTGACAGGTGCATGGAGAATTGTGATGAAAAAGGTCATGAAGTATTCTGATGACAAGCTTGTGGAGTATTTTGATGACAATGGCATGGAGCATTGTGATGAAAAAGGCATGAGGCATTGTGATGACAAGTGTATTGAGAATTGTGATGACAAAGGTCATGGAGCATTGTGATGAAAAGGGCATGGAGTATTGTGATGAGAGGCATAATGGAGCGTTGTGATGACAAGTGTTATGGAACATTGTGATCACAAGGGTTTGGAGCATTGTGATGAGAGAGGTCATGGATCATTTTGATTTCAAGGAGCATGGAGCATTGTGATGACAAGGGCATGAAGCAATGTGATCCCAATGTTCATGGAGGACTGTGATGACAATGGTAATGGAGTCTTGTGATGACAAGCGAATAGAGCATTGCAATGACAAGGTCAGGTAGCATTTTGCTGAAAAAGGCATGGAGAATTGTTATGACAGGTGTCATGGAGCACTGTGATGACAAGCGTAACGGAGCATTGTGAATACAGGTGTCATGGAGCATTGTGATGAAAAGGGCATGGATCATTGTGATGACAAATGTCATGGAGCATTGGGCTGAAAATGTTCATGGAGTATTGGGATGACAGGGGTGATGGAGCATTTTGATGAGAAGGTCATAGGGCATTGTGCTGAAAATATTCATAGAGTATTGTGATGACAGGGATCATGGAGCATTATGATGACAAGTTCCTGGAGCACTTTGATGAGAAGACAATGGAGACTTGTGATGACAAGTTTCATGGAGCATTCTGATGAAAAGGGACATGGAGCATTGTGATTACAGGTGTCTAGGAGCATTGTGATGACAAGGGCATGGAGCATTGTGAGGAGAAGTCCATGGAGAATTCTGATGACATGCGTCATTGAGCTTTGTGATGACAAGGTCATGGAGCATTGTGATTTCAGGGGTCTTGGAGCATTATGATTAAAATGGCATTGATCATTGTGATGAAAAAGGCATGGAGACGTGTCATGGCAGGGTTAATGGAGCATACAGATGACAAGTTTCAGGGAGCATTGTGATGACAAGTGTATTGAGCATTGTGATGACAAAGGTCATGGAGCATTGTGATGATGAGCGTCATGGGGTGTTGTTATGATAAGTGTTATGGAACATTGTGATCACAAGGGATTGGAGCATTATGAGGACAGATGTCATGGAGAATATTGATTTCATTGTGATGACAATAGCCTGAAGCATTATGATGATGGGCATGGTCCACTGTGATGGCAGGGTTCATGGAGCTTTGAGAGGAAAACACACATGGAGCATTTTGATTACAAGGGTCTTGGAGCATTGTGAAGACAAGGGCATGGAGCATAGTGATGAAAGGGCCATGGAACATTCTGATGATATGCGTCATGGAGCTTTTTGATGACAAGGGCATGGAGCATTTTGATTAGAGAGGTCGTGGAGCATTGTGATGACAAGTGTCTTCGAGCCTTCTGATAACAAGGCCGTGGAACATTGTAATGGCAGGGGTCATGGAGCATTGTTATGACAGAGGTAATGGAGCATTGTGATGAGAATGGCATTGAGCATTGGTCTGAAATGTTTCATGGATTATTGTGATGAGAGTGGGCATAGAGCATTGTGATGATAAGGGCATGGAACACTGTGATACATGGGTCATGGAGGATTGTAATGACAAGGGCATGGGGCATTGTGATGAGAAGGGCATTGAGCATTGTGATGACAAGTGTCATGGAGCTTTGTGATGACAAGGGCATGGAGCAATGTGATGCCAAGGGTCATGGCGCTTTGTGATGACAAAGGTATTGGAGCATTTTTTTGACAAGTGCATGGTGCATTGTGATGAGAAGGGCAGGGAGTATTTTGATGACAGTGTCATGCAGCAATATGATGAAAAGTGTATTGGAACATTTTGATGACAGGGGTTATAGAATATTGTGATGTCAGGGGTCATGGAACATTGTGATCATAAAGGGATGTAGCATTGTGATGACAGGGGTCATGGGATATTGTGATTACAGGGGTGAGGGAGTATTGTGACGACTAGTTATGGAACACTGTGATATCTCTGGTGAGAGCGCATTTTGATGAGAAGTGTATGGAGCATTGTGATTACAAGGTTTATGGAGCATTGCAATGACAATTTTCTGGACCGTTGTGATGAAAAGCGAATGGCACATTGTAATGACAAGGGTCATGGAACATTTTTCAGACAAAGGAATGGAGCATTTTGATGACAATGGTCACAGAGCATTGTGATTAAAATGGCATGGGGCATTGTGATGAAAAAGGCATGGAGCCTTTTCGTGACAGGTTTCAAGGAGCATTCTGATGACAATGGTCATGGAGCATTGTGATGAAAAGGGCATGGAGTATTGTGATGACAGGCATCATGGAGCATTGTGATGACAAGTGTTATGGGACACTGTGATCACAAGGGTTTGGATCATTGTGATGAGAGAAGTCATGGATCATTTTGATTTCAAGGAACATGGAGCATTGTGATGACAAGAGCATGAAGCAATGTGATCCCAAGGATCATGGAGGATTGTGATGACAATGATAATGGAGTATTGTGATGACAAGCGCATAGAGCATTGTAATGACAAGGTCATGTAGCATTTTGCTGACAAAGGCATGGAGCATTGTGATGACAGGTGTCATGGAGCACTGTGACGACAAGAGTCATGGAGCATTGTGAATAAAGAGGTCATGGAGCATTGGGATGACAAGGGCATGGATCATTGTGATGACAAGTGTCATGGAGCATTGGGCTGAAAATGTTCATGTAGTATTGTGATGACAGGGGCCATGGAGCATTGTGATGACACAGGTCAAGGAGAATTCTGATTTCATTGTGCTGACAATAGCCAGAAGCATTATGATGATGGGCATGATGCATTGTGCTGACAGGGTTCATGGAGCATTGAGATGAAAAGGGGCATGGAGCATTGTGATTACAGTGGTCTTGGAGCATTTTGATGACAAGGGCATGGAACATTTTGATGAGAAGGCCATGGAACTTTCTGATGGCATGTGTCATGGAGCTTTGTGATGACAAGGGCATGGAGCATTGTGATTACAGTGGTCCTGGAACATTGTGATGACAAGTGTCATGGAGCCTTGTGCTGACAAGGCCGTGGAATATTGTGATGGCAGGGGTCATGTACCATTGTTATGACAGGGGAATGGAGCATTGTGATGAGAAGGGCATGCAACATTGTAATTACAAAGTTTATGGAGCAATACCATGACTAATTTGTGGACCGTTGTGATGAAAAGTGCGTAGAACATTGTGATGACAAGGGTCATGGAGCATTTTTCTGACAAAGGCATGGAGCATTTTGATGACAAGTGTCACGGAGCATTGTGATGAAAAGTTCATGGAGCATTGTGGTTATAAAGATCACAGAGCCTTGTGATGACGCGGGCATGGACCATTGTGATGACAAATGTTATGAAGCATTGTGATGACTGGAGTCACGGAGCACTGTGATGACTGGGGTCATGGAGCATTGTGATGACAAGGGCATGGAGCATTGTGGTGACAGGGGCATGGAGCATTGGTCTGACAAGTTTCATAGATGATTGTGATGACAGTGGACATGGTGCATTGTGATGACAAGGGCATGGATCATTTTGATGAGAAGGTTATGGAGTATTGTGAAGACTGGTGTCAGGGAGCATTGTGATGACATATGTCATGGTCCATTGCAATGACAATGGCAGGGAGCATTGTGATGCCAATTGTAATGGAGGATTGTGATGACAAATATAATGGAGCATTGTGAAGACTAGGGCTTGGAGCATTATGAGAACAAGGGCCATTGAGAATTTTCAGAACAAGGTCGTGAAGCATTGTGATGACAGGGTCCTGAAGCATTGTGATGATAAATCTATAGAGACTTGTGATAACAAATCTCATGGAGCATACTGATGAAAAAGTTCATGGACCATTGTGATTACAGGGGTCTTGTAACATTGTGATCACATAGGCATGGAGCATTGTGAGGAGAAGGCCAAGGAGCATTCTGAAGACAGGTTTCATTGAGCTTTGTGATGACAAGGGCATGGAACATTTTGTTTAAAGGGGTCTTGTAGCATTGTGATGAAAAAGGCATTCATCATTGTGATGAAAAAGGCATGGAGCCTTGTCATGACAGGGTTCAAGGAGCATACAGAAAACAAGTATCACGGAGCATTTTGATGACAAGTGTATTGAGCATTCTGATGACAATGGTCATGGAGCATTGTGATGAGAAGACCATGGATAATTGTGATGACGAGCGTCATGGGGCACTGTGATGACAAGTGTTATGGAAAATTGTGATCAAAAGGGTTTGGAGCATTGTTATGACAGAGGTCATGGAGCATTTTGATTTCATTGTGATGACAATAGCATGAAGCATTATGATGATGGGCATGGTGCATTGTGATGACAGGGTTCATGGATCATTGAGATGGAAAGGGGCATGGAGCATTGTGATTACAGGGGTCTTGGAGCATTGTAATGAGAAGGGTCATGGAGCCTTGTGATGACAAGGCCACGGAACATCGTGATGGCAGGTGTCATGGAGAATTTTTATGACTGGGGTAATGGAGCATTGTGACGGCAAGGGCATAGAGCATTGTGATGAGAAGGCCATGGATCATTCTGAGGACATGTGTCATGGAGCTTTGTGATGACAAGGGCATGGAGCAATGTGATGAGAATGATCATGGAGCATTGTGATGACAATGACCTGGAGCATTGTGATGCCAAGGGTCATGGATCTTTGTGATGACAAATGTCATGGAGAATTTTGATGACAAGGGCATTGTGCATTGTGATGAGGAGGGCAGGGAGCATTGTGCTGACAGGGTCATGGAGCAATTTGTTGAAAAGGGTCATGGAACATTTTGATGACAGTGGTTATGGAACATTGTTATGTCAGGGTTCATGGAGCATTATGATGAAAAGGGTCATGGAGAATTTTGATGACAGGGGTTATGGAGCATTGTAATGTCAGGGGTCATCGAACATTGTGATGATAAGTGCATGTAGCATTGTGATGACAGGAGTCATGGAACATTGTGATAACAGGGGTGAAGGCGTATTGTGACGAATAGTGATGTAACATTGTGATATCTGTGGTGAGAGAGCATTTTGATGAGAAGTGCATGGAGCATTGTGATGACAAGTTTTATGGAGCATTGTGATGACAAGATTGTGGAGCACTGTGATGACAAGCGCATGGTGCATTGTGATGACATGTGTCATGGAGCATCATGCTGACATGCGCATGAGGCATTGTGATGACAAGGGTCATGGAGCATTGTGCTGAGAAAGGCATAGAGCATTGTGATGACAAGGATCAAAGATCATTGTGATGAAAAGTTCATGGAGCATTGTGATGACAAGGGTCATGGTGTATTGTGATGACAAGGGCATGGAGCATTGGTCTAATAAGTTTCAGGGATTATTGTGATGACTGTTGGAATGGTGCATTGTGGTGACAATGGCATGGAGCATTGTGATGACCAGGTCATGCAGTATTGTGAAGACAGGTGTCAGGGAGCATTGTGATGATATATGTAATGGCCCATTGTGATTACAATGGCATGGAGCATTGTGATGCCAGGTGTCATGGAGGATTCTGATGACAAAGGTAATGGTGCGTTGAGATGACAGTGGCTTGGAGCATTGAGATGACAAGGGTCAGGGAGCATTGTGCTGACAAGTGCATGGAGAATTGTGATGACAAGGGTCATGGAACATTCTCATGACAAGCTTGTGGAGTATTTTGATGACAGTGGCGTGGAGCATTGTGATGAAAACGGCATGGGGCATTGTGTTGAAAAATGCATGGAGCCTTTTCGTGACAGGGTTCAAGGAGCATTCTGACGACAAGTGTCAGGGAGCATTGTGATGACAAGTGTATTGAGAATTGTGATGACAAAGGTCATGGAGCATTGTGATGAAAAGGGCATGGAGTATTGTGATGACAGGCACCATGGAGCGTTGTGATGACAAGTGTTATGGAACATTGCGATCACAAGGGTTTGGAGCATTGTGATGACAGAGGTCATGGATCATTTTGATTTCAAGGAGCATGGAGTAATGTGATGACAAGGGTATGAAGCAATGTGATCCCAAGTTTCATGGAGGATTGTGATGACAATGGTAATGGAGTATTGTGATGACAAGCGCATAGAGCATGGTAATGACAAGGTCATGTAGCATTTTGCTGACAAAGGCATCTAAAATTTTGATGACAGGTGTCATGGAGCACTGTGATGACAAGCATCACGGAGCATTGTGAATACAGGGGTCATGGAGCATTGTGATGACAGAGGTCATGGAGAATTTTTATTTCATTGTGCTGACAATAGCCGGAAGCTTTATGATGAAGGGTATGATGCATTGTGATGACAGGTTTCATGGAGCATTGAGATGAAAAGGGGCATGGAGCATTGTGATTACACGGGACTTGGAGCACTGTAATGACAAGAGCATGGAGCATTTTGATGAGAAGGCCATCGAACATTCTGATGACATGTGTCATGGAGCTTTGTGATGACAAGGGCATGGAGCATTGTGATTACAGGGGTCTTGGAGCATTGTGATGACAAGTGTCATGGAGCCTTGTGATGACAAGGCCGTGGATCATTTTGATGACAGAGGTCATGGAGCATTGTTATGACACGGGTAATGGAGCATTTTGATTAGAAGGGCATGGAGCATTGTGATTACAAGGTTTATGGAACATTGCTATGACAAATTTGTGGACCGTTTTGATGAAAAGTGCATGGCACATTGTGATGACCAGGGTCATGGAGCATTTTTTTGACAAAGGCATGGAACATTGTGATGAAAAGGGTCACAGAGAATGGTGATGAAATTTCATGGAGCATTCTGGTTACAGGGGTCTTGGAGCATTGTGATGACAAGTGTCATGGAACCTTGTGATGACTAGGCCATGGAACATTGTGATGGCAGGGGTCTTGGTGCATTGTTATGACAGAGGCAATGGATCATTGTAATGAGGAGGGCATGGAACCTTGGTCTGAAATGTTTCATGGATTATTGTGATGAGAGTGGGCATGGAGAATTGTGATGACAAGGGTACGGAACACTATGATACATGGGTCATGCAGGATTGTAATGACAAGGGCATGGAGCATTGTGATGAGAAGTCCATGGAGCATTCTGATGACATGTGTCATGGAGCTTTGTGATGACAAGGGTTTGGAGCAATGTGATGAGAGCGTTCATGGAGCATCATGATGACAATGACATGGAGCATTGTGATGCCAAGGGTCATGGATATTTGTGATGACAAATGTCATGGAGCATTTTGATGACAAGGGCATTGTGCATTGTGATGAGAAGGGCAGGGAGCATTGTGATGACATGGTCATGGAGCAATTTGATGAAAAGTGTCATGGAACATTTTGATGACAGGCCTTATGGAACACTGTGATGTCAGGGGTCATGGAGCATTTTGATGAAAACGGTCATGGAGCATTTTGATGACAAGGGTTATGTAACATTGTGATGTCAGGGGTCATCGAACATAGTGATGATAATGCATGTAGCACTGTGATCAGAGGAGTCATGGAAGATTGTGATGACAGGGGTGAGGGAGTATTGTGACGAATAGTGATGTAACATTGTGATATCAGTGGTGAGAGAGCATTTCGATGAGAAGTGCATGGAGCATTGTGATGACAAGTTTTATGGAGCATTGTGATGACAAGATTGTGGAGCACTGTTATGACAAGCGCATGGTGCATTGTGATGACATGTGTCGTGGAGCATTGTGCTGACAAGCACATGGAGCATTGTCATGAGAAATGTCATGGAGCATTGTGCTGAGAAAGGCATAGAGCATGGTGATGACAGGGGTCAAAGAGCATTGTGATGAAAAGTTCATGGAGCATTGTGGTTAAAAACGTCACAGAGACTGTTGATGATGTGGGCATGGACAATTGTGATGACAAAGGTCAAGATGAATTGTGATGACTGGAATCACGGAGCATTGTGATGACAGGGGTCATGGAGCATTGTAATAACAAGGGAATGGAGCATTGTGATGACAAGGACATGGAGCATTGGTCTAATAAGTTTCATGGATTATTGTGATGCGTGTTGGAATGGTGCATTGTGATGACAAGGGCATGGAGCATTGTGATCACCAGGTCATGCAGTATTGTGAAGAGAGGTGTGCGGGAGCATTGTGATGACATATATAATGGCCCATTGTGATGACAATGGCATGAATCATTGTGATGCCAAGTGTCATGGAGGATTCTGATGACAAAGGTAATGGAGCATTGTGATGACAATGGCATGGAGCATTGTGATGACAAGGGTCAGGTAGCTTTGTGCTGAGAATTGCATGGAGAATTATGATGACAAGTGTCATGGAGCATTCTGATGACAAGCTTGTGGAGTATTTTGATGACAGTGACATGGAGCATTGTGATGAAAACGGCATGGGTCATTTTGATGAAAAAGTCATAGAGCCTTTTGTGACAGGGTTCAAAAAGCATTCTGACGACAAGTGTCAGGGAGAATTGTGATGACAAGTGTATTGAGAATTGTGATGACAAAGGTCATGGAGCATTGTGATGAAAAGGGCATACAGTATTGTGATGACAGGCATCATGGAGTGTTGTGATGACAAGTGTTATGGAACATTGTGATCACAAGGGTTTGGATCATTGCGATGACAGAGGTCATGGATCATTTTGATTTCAAGGAGTATGGAGCTTTGTGATGACAAGGTCATGAAGCAATGTAATCCCAAGGTTCAAGGAGGATTGTAATGACAATGGTAATGGAGTATTGTGTTGACAAGCGCATAGAGCATTGTAATGACAAGGTCATGTAGCATTTTGCTGACAAAGGCATGGAGCATTGTAATGACAGGTGTCATGGAGCACTGTGATGAAAAGCGTCACGGAGCATTGTGAATACAGGGGTCATGGAGCATTGGGATGACAGAGGTCATGGAGAATTTTTATTTCATTGTGCTGACAATAGCCGGAAGCATTATCATGATGGGCATGGTGCATTGTGATGACAGGTTTCATGGAGCATTGAGAAGAAAAGTGGCATGGAGCATTGTGATTACAGGGGTCTGGGAGCATTGTGATGACAAGGGCATGGAGCAGTTTGATGAGAAGGCCATGGAACATTCTGATGACATGTGTCATGGAGCTTTGTGATGACAAGGGCATGGAGCATTGTGATTACAGGTGTTTTGGAACATTGTGATGACAAGGGCCATGGTGCCTTGTGATGGCAAGGCCGTGGAACATTGTGATGGCAGGGATCATGGAGCATTGTTATGACAGGTGTAATGGAGCATTGTGATGAGAAGGGCATGGAACATTGTGATTACAAGGTTTATGGAGCATTGCCATGACAAATTTCTGGACCGTTGGGGTGAAAAGCGCGTGGCACGTTGTGATGATAAGGGACATGGAGCATTTTTCTGACAAATGAATGGAGCATTGTGATGACAAGGGTCACGGAGCAATGTGATGAAAATTTCATGGAGCATTGTGGTTACCAATGTAACAGAGCCCTGTGATGATGCGGGCATCGACCACTGTGATGACAAATGTTATGAAGAATTGTGATGACTGGAGTCAAAGAGCGTTGTGATGACAGGGGTCATAGAGCATTGTGATGACAAGGGCATGGAGCATTGTGCTGAGAAAGGCATAGAGCATTGTGATGACAAGGGTCAAAGAGCATTGTGATGAAAAATTCATGGATCGTTTTGGTTAAAAAGCTCACAGAGATTGATGATGACTAGGGCATGGCCCATTGTGATAACAAAGGTCATGGAGCATTGTGATGACAGGATTCACGGAGCATTGTGATGACAGGGGTCATGGAGCACTGTGATAACAAGGGCATGGAGCATTGTGATGACAAGGGCATGGAGCATTGGTCTAATAAGTTTCATGGATTATTGCGATGACAGTTGGAATGGCATATTGTGATGACAAGGGCATAGAGCATAGTGATGAACAGGTCTTGCAGTATTGTGAAGACAGGTGTCAGGGAGCATCGTGATGACATATGTAATGGCCCATTGTGATGACAATGACATGGAGCATTGTGATGCCAAGTGTCATGGAGGATTTTGATGACAAATGAAATGGAGCATTGTGATGACAATGGCTTGGAGCATTGTGATGACAAGGGTCAGGGAGCATTGTGCTGACAAGTGCATGGAGAATTGTGATGACAACGGTCATGGAGCATTCTGATGACAAGCTTGTAGAGTATTTTGATGACAATGGCATGGAGCATTGTGATGAAAACGGCAAGGGGCTTTGTGATGAAAAAGGCATGGAGCCTTTTCGTGACAGTGTTCAAGGAACATTCTGACGACAAGTGTCAGGGAGCATTGTGATGACAAGTGTATGGAGAATTGTGATGAAAATGGCATGGAGTATTGTGATTACAGTCATCATGGAGCGTTGTGATTAAAAGTGTTATGGAACATTGTGATCACAAGGGTTTGGAGCATTGTGATGAAAAAGCTCATGCATCATTTTTATTTCAAGGAGCATGGAGCACTCTGATGACAAGGGCATGAAGCAATGGGATCCCAAGGTTCATGGAGGATTGTGATGACAATGGTAAATGAGTATTGTGATGACAAACCCATAGAGCATTGTAATGACAAAGTTATGTAGCATTTTGCTGACAAAGGCTTGCAGCATTGTGATGACTGGTGTCATGGAGCACTGTGATGACAAGCGTCATGGAGCATTGTGAATACAGGGGTCATGGAGCATTGGGATGACAAGGGCATGGATCAATTTGATGACAAGTGTTATGGAGCAGTGGTCTGAAAATGTTCATGGAGTATTGTGATGACAGGGGTCATGGAGCATTATGATGACAGAGGTCATGGAGAATTTTGATTTCATTGTGCTGACAATAGCTGGAAGCATTATGATGATGGGCATGATGCATTGTGATGACAGGTTTCATGGACCATTGAGTTGAAAAGGGGCATGGAGCATTGTGATTACAGGGTTTTGGGAGCATTGTGATGACAAGGGCATGGAGCATTTTGAGGAGAAGACCATGGAACATTCTGATGACATGTGTCATGGAGATTTGTGATGACAAGGGCATGGAACATTGTGATTACAGGGGTTTTGGAGCATTGTGATGACAAGGGTCATGGAGCATTGTTATGACTGGTGTAATGGAGCATTGTGATGAGAAGGGCATGGAGCATTGTGATTAGAAGTTTTTTGGAACATTGCGCTGACAAATTTGTGCACCGTTGGGATGAAAAGCGTGGGCACATAGTGATGACAAGTGTCATGGAGCATTTTTCTGAAAAAGGCATGGTGCATTGTGATGACAAGTGTCTCGGAGCATTGTGATGAAAAGTTCATGGAACATTGTGGTTACAAAGGTAACAGAGCCTTTTGATGACGTGAGCATTGACCACTGTGATGACAAATGTTATGAAGAACTGTGATGATTGGAGTCACGGAGCATTGTGATGACAGGGGTCATGGAGCAAAGTGATGACAAGGGCATGGAGCATTGTGCTGAGAAAGGCAAAGAGCATTGTGATGACAAGTGTCAAAGAGCATTGTGATGAAATGTTCATGGAGCATTGTGCTTAAAAAGGTCACAGAGACTGTTGATGATGAGGGCATAGACCATTGTGATGACAAAGGTCATGGAGCATTGTGATGACTGGTGTCATGGAGCACTGTGATTACAAGTGTCACGGAGCATTGTGAATACAGGGGTCATGGAGCATTGGGATGACAATGTCAAGGATGATTGTGATGACAAGGGTCATGGAACATTGGGCTGAAAATATTCATGGAGTATTGTGATGACAGGGGTCATGGAGCATTGTGATGAGTAGGGAATGTAGCATTGTGATGACAAGTGTCCCGGATCATTGTGTTGTCAGGTGTCATGGAGTGTTGTGATGACCGTGGTCATGGAGCATTTTGATGATATTTGTCATGGAGCATTGTGATGAGAATTTCATGGAGCATTGGGCTGAAAATATTCATGGAGTATTGTGATGACAGGGTTCATGGAGCATTGTGATGAGAAGGGAATGGAGCATGGTGATGACAAGGTCCTGGAGCATTGTGATGATAAGACCATGGAGACTTGTGATGAAAAGTCTCATGGAGCATGCTGATGAAAAGGGGCATGGAGCATTGTGATTACATGGGTCTTGGAGCATTGTGATGACAAGGGCATGGAGCATTGTGAGGAGAAGGCCATGGAGCATTCTGATGACATGTGTCATGGAGCTTGTGATGACAAGGGCATGGAGCACTGTGATTACAGGGGTCTTGGAGCGTTGTGATGAAAAGGGCATGGATCATTGTGATCAAACGGCATGGAGCCTTGTCATAACAGGGTTCAAGGAGCATACTGACGACAAGTGTCACGGAGCATTTTGATGACAAGTGTATTGAGAATTGTGATGACAAAAGTTATGGAGCGTTGTGATGAGAAGATCATGGATAATTGTGATGATGTGCGTCATAGGGTGTTGTGATGATAAGTGTTATGGAACATTGTGATCACAAGGGTTTGGAGCATTATGATGACAGTGGTCATGGATAATTTTGATTTCGTTGTGATGACAATAGCTTAAAGCATTATGATAATGGGCATGTTGCATATTGATGACAGGCTTCATGGAGCATTGAAATGAAAAGGAGCATGGAGCATTGTGATTACAGGGGTCTTGGAGCATTGTCATGACAAGGGTCATGGAGCCTTGTGATGATAAGGCCGTGGAACATTGTGATGGCAGAGGTCATGGAGCATTTTTATGACAGTGGTAATGGAGCATTGTGATGAGAAGGGCATTGAGCATTGTTCTGAAATGTTTCATGGATTATTGTGATGAGAGTGGGCATGGAGCATTGTGATGACAAGGGCACGGAACACTGTGATACATGGGTCATGGAGGATTGTAATGACAAGGGCATGGAGCATTGTGATGAGAAGGGCAAGGAGCATTGTGATGACAAGTGTCACGGAGATTTGTGATGACAAGGGCATGGAACAATTTGATGAGAGTGTTCATGGAGCATTGTGATGACAATGACATGGAGGATTTTGATGCCAAGTGTCAGGGAGCTTTGTGATGACAAAGGTCATGGAGCATTCTGATGACAAGGGTCTGGTGCATTGTGATGAGAAAGGCAGGGAGCATTTTGATGACAGGGTCATGCAGCAATTTGATGAAACGTGTAATGGAACATTTTGATGACAGTGGTTATAGAACATTGTGATGCCAGGGGTCATGGAGCTTTGGGATGAAAAGGGTCATGGAGCATTTTGATGACAGTGGTTATGGAACATTGTGATGTCAGGGGTCATGGAACATTCTGCTGATAAGGGGATGTAGCATTGTGTTGACAGGGGTCATGGAACATTGTGATATCAGGGTTAAGGGAGGATTGTGATGACTAGTGATGGAACATTGTGATATCTCATGTGAGAGAGCATTTGGATGAGAAGTGCATGGAGCATTGTGCTTACAAGGTTTATGGAGCATAGCGATGACAAGGTTGTGGATCATTGTGATGAAAAGCGCATGTCACATTGTGATGACAAGTGTCATGGAGCATTGTTCTGACAAAGGCATGGAGCAATTGATGACAAGCGTCACGGAGCATTGTGATGAAAAGTTCAGGGAGTATTGTTGTTAAAAAGGTCACAGAGCCATGTGATGACGTGAGCATGTACCGTTGTGATGACAAACGTTATGAAGCATTGTGATGACTGGACTCACGGAGCATTGTGATGACAGGGGTCATGGAGCATTGTGATGCCAAGTGTCATGGAGGATTCTGATGACAAAGGTAATGGAGCATTGTGATGACAATGGCGTGGAGCATTGTGATGACAAGTGTCAGGGAGCATTGTGATGACAATTGTATTGGGAATTTTGATGACAAATGTCATGGAGCATTGTGATGAAAAGGGCATGGAGTATTGTGATGACAGGCATCATGGAGCGTTGTGAAGACAAGTGTTATGGAACATTGTAATCACAAGGGTTTGGAGCATTGTGATGACAGAGGTCATGGATCAGTTTGATTTCAAGGAGCATGGAGCATTGTGATGACAAGGGCATGAAGCAATGTGATCCCAAGGTTCATGGAGGATTGTGATGACAATGGAAATGGAGTATTGTGATGACAAGCGCATAGAGCATTGTAATGACAAGGTCATGTAGCATTTTGCTGATAAAGGCATGGAGCATTGTGATGACAGGTGTCATGGAGCACTGTGATGACAAGCGTCACGGAGCATTGTGAATACAGGGGTCATGGAGCATTAGGATGACAAGGGCCTGGTTCATTGTGATGACAAGAGTATAGAGCATGGTGATGACAAGGTCTTGGAGCATTGTGATGAGATGACCATGGAGACTTGTGATGACAAGTCTAATGGAGCATTCTGATGAAAAGGGGCATGGAGCATTGTGATTACGGGTTCTTGGATCATTGTGATGACAAGGGCATGGAGCATTGTGAGGAGAAGGCCATGGAACATTCTGATGACATGCGTCATGGAACTTTGTGATGACAAGGGCATGTAGCAATGTGATTACATGGGTCTTGGAGCATTGTGATGACAAGGGTCATGGAGCCTTGTGATGACAACCCGTGGAACATTGGGATGGCAGGGGTCATGGAGCATTGTTATGACAGAGGTAATGGAGCATTGTGATGAGAAAGGCATTGAGCATTGGTCTGAAATGTTTCATGGATTATTGTGATGAGAGTGGGCATGGAGCATTCTGATGACAAGGGCACGGAACACTGTGATACATGGGTCATGGAGGATTTTAATGATAAGGGCATGGAACATTGTGATGAGCAGTGCATCAACCATTGTGATGACAAGTGTCATGGAGCTTTGTGATGACAAGGGCATGGAGCAATGTGATGAGAGGGTTCATGGAGCATTGTGATGACAATGACATGGAGCACTGTGATGCCAAGTGTCATGGAGCTTTTTGATTTCAAATGTCATGGAGCATTTTGATGACAAGGGTGTGGTGCATTGTGATGAGAAAGGCAGGGAGCATTTAGTGAAAGGGTCATGCAGCAAGTTGATGAAAAGTGTAATGGAACATTTTGATGACAGGGGTTGTAGAACATTGTGATGCCTGGGGTCATGGAGCTTTGGGATGAAAAGGGTCATGGAGCATTTTGATGACAGGGGATATGGACATTGTGATGTCAGGGGTCATGGAACATTGTGATGATAAGGGTATGTAGCACTGTGATGACAGGGGTCATGGAACATTTTGATTACAGGGGTGAGGGAGTATTGTGATGACTAGTGATGGAACATTGTTATATCTCTGGTGAGAGAGCATTTGGATGAGAAGTGCATGGAGCATTGTGATTACAATGTTTATGGAGCATTGCAATGACAAGCTTGTGGACCGTTGTGATGAAATGTGCGTGGCACATTGTGAAGACAATGGTCATGGAGCATTGTTCTGACAAAGACATGGAGCATTGTGATGACAAGGGTCACAGAGAATTGTGATGAAAAGTTCATGGAGCATTGTGGTTACAAATGTCAGAGAGCCTTGTGTTGACGCGGGCATGGACCGTTGTCATGACAAACGTTATGAAGCATTGTGATGACTGGAGTCACGGAGCATTGTGATGACAAGTGCATGGAGCATTGTGATGACAGGGGCATGGAGCATTGGTCTGACAAGTTTCATAGATTATTGTGATGACATTGGACATGGTGTATTGTGATGACAAGGGCACGGAGCATTTTGATGAGAAGGCCATGGAACATTCTGATGACATGTGTCATGGAGCTTTGTGATGAGAAGGGCATGGAGCATTGTGATTACAGGAGTCGTGGAGCATTGTGATGACAACGGACATGGAGCCATGTGATGACAAGGCCGTGGAACATTGTGATGGCAGGTGTCATGGAGCATTTTTACGACAGGGGTAATGGAGCATTGTGATGAGAAATGCATGGAACATTGTGATTACAAGGTTTATGGAGCATTGCAAAGACATATTTGTGGACCGTTGGGATGAAAAGCGCGTGGCACATTGTGATGACAAGGGTCATGGAGCATTTTTCTGACAAAGGCATGGAGCATTGTGATGACAAGTGTCACAGAGCATTGTGATGAAAAGTTCATGGAGCATTGTGGTTACAAAGGTAATAGAGCCTTTTGATGACGCGGGCATCGACACTTGTGATGACAAATATTATGAAGAATTGTGATGACAGGAGTCACGGAGCATTGTGATGACAGGTGTCATCGAGCAATGTGATGAGAAGTGCATGGAACATTGTGCTGAGAAAGGCATAGAGCATTGTGATGACAAGGGTCAAAGAGCCTTGTGATGAAATGTTCATGGAACATTGTGCTTAAAAAGGTCACAGAGAATGTTGATAATGAGGGCATGGACCATTGTGATGACAAAGGTCACGGAGAATTGTGATGACATGTGTCATGGAGCACTGTGATGACAAGCGTCACGGAGCTTTGTGAATACAGGGGTCATGGAGCATTGGGCTGACAAGGGCATGGATGATTGTGATGACAAGGGTCATGGAGCATTGGGCTGAAAATGCTCATGGAGTTTTGTGTTGACAGGGGTCATGGAGCATTGTGATGAGTAGGGAATGTAGCAATGTGATGACAAGAGTCCGGGATCATTGTGTTGTCAGGTGTCATGGAGTGTTGTTATGACAGTGGTCATGGAGCATTTTGATGGTATTTGTCATGGAACATTGTGATGAGAATATCATGGAGCATTGGGCTGAAAATGTTCATGGATTATTTTGATGACAGGGTTCATGGAGCATTGTGATGCCAAGGGTCATGGATCTTTGTGATGACAAAGGACATGGAGCATTTTGCTGGCAAGTGCATTTTGCATTGTGATGAGAAGGGCAGGGAACATTCTGATGACAGGGTCATGGAGCAATTTGATGAAAAGTGTCATGGAACATTTTGATGACAGGTGTTATGGAACACTGTGATGTCAGGGGTCATCGAAAATTGTGATGAGAAGTGCATGTAGCATTGTGATGACAGGAGTCATGGAACATTGTGATGACAGGGGTGAGGGAGTATTGTGATAAATAGTGATGTAGCATTGTGATATCAGTGGTGAGAGAGCATTTTGATGAGAAATGCATGGAGCATTCTGATGACAAATTTTAAGGACCATTGTGATGAAAAGAATGTGGAGCACTGTGGTGACAAGCGTATGGTGCATTGTGTTGACATGTGTCATGGATCAATGTGATGACAAGCGCATGGAGCATTTTGATGACATGGGTCAAAGAACATTGTGATGAAAAGTTCATGGAGCATTGTGGTTAAAAAGGTCACAGAGACTGTTGATGACGAGGGCATGGACCATTGTGATGACAAAAGTCATGAAGCATTGTCATGACTGGAGTAACGGAGCATTGTGATGACAGGGGTCATGGAGCTTTGTGATAACAAGGGCATGGAGCATTGTGATGACAATTGTATGGAACATTGGTCTAATAAGTTTCATGGATTATTGTGATGACGGTTGGAATGGCACATTGTGATGACAAAGGCATGGAGCATTGTGATGACCAGGTCATGCAGTATTGTGAAGACACGTGTCAGGGAGCATTGTGATGACATATTTAATGGCCCATTGTGATGACAATGGCATGGAGCATTGTGATGCCAAGTGTCATGGAGGATTCTGATGACAAAGGTAATGGAGCATTGAGATGACAATGGCTTGGAGCATTGTGATGACAAGGGTCAGGGAGCATTGTGCTGACAAGTGCATGGAGAAATCTGATGACAAGGGTCATGGAACATTCTGATGACAAGCTTGTGGAGTATTTTGATGACAATGGCATGGAGCATTGTGATGAAAACGGCATGGGGCATTGTGATGCAAAAAGAATGGAGCCTTTTCGTGACAGGGTTCAAGGAGCATTCTGATGACAAGTGTCAGTGAGCATTGTGATGACAAGTATATTAAGAATTGTGATGACAAAGGTCATGGAGCATTGTGATGAAAAGGGCATGGAGTATTGTGATGACAGGCATCATGGAGCATTGTGATGACAAGTGTTATGGAACACTGTGATCCCATGTGTTTGGAGCATTGTGATGACAGAGCTCATGGATCATTTTGATTTCAAGGAGCATGGAGTATTGTGATGACAAGGGCATGAAGCAATGTGATCCCAAGGTTCATGGAGGATTTTGATTACAATGGAAATGGAGTATTGTGATGACAAGCGCATAGAGCATTGTAAAGACAAGGACATGTAGCATTTTGCTGACAAAGGCATGGAGCATTGTGATGACAAATGTCATGGAGCACTGTGATGACAAGCATCACGGATCATTGTGAATACAGGTGTCATGGAGCATTGGGATGACAAGGGTCATGGAGCACTGGGCTGAAAATGTTCATGAAGTGTTGTGATGACAGGGGTCATGGAGCATTGTGATGACTAGGGAATGGAGCACTGTGATGACAAAAGTCCCAGATCATTGTGTTTTCAGGTGTCATGGAGTGTTGTGATGACAGTGGTCATGGAGCATTGTGATGATATTGGCCATGGAGCATTGTGATGAGTAGGTCGTGGAGCATTGGGCTGAAATTGTTCATGGATTATTGTGATGACAGGGGTCATGGAGCATTTTGATGACAAGGGGATGGAGCATGGTTATGACAAGGTCCTGGAGCACTGTGATGAGAAGACCATGGAGACTTGTGATAATAAGTCTCATGGAGCACTCTGATGAAAAAGGTCATGGAGCATTTTGATGACAGGGCTTATGGAACATTGTGATGTCACGGGTCTTGGAACATTGTATTGATAAGGGGATGTAGCATTGTGATGACAGGGGTCATGGAACACTGTGATTACAGGGGTGAGGGAGGATTGTGATAACTAGTGATGGAACCTTGTGATATCTCAGGTGAGAGAGCATTTGGATGAGAGGTGCATGGAGCATTGTGATTACAATATTTATGGTGCATAGCGATGACAAGGTTGTGGATCATTTTGATGAAAAGCGCGTGGCATATTGTGATGACAAGGGTCATGCAGCATTGTTCTGACAAAGGCATGGAGCATTGTGATGACAAGGGTCACGGAGCATTGTGATGAAAAGTTCATGGAGCATTGTGGTTACAAAGGTCATAGAGCCTTGTGATGATGCGGGCATGGACCATTGTGATGACAAACGTTATGAAGCATTGTGATGACTGGAGTCAAGGAGCATTGTGATGAAATGGGATTGGAGCATTGGTCTGACAAGTTTCAGAGATTATTGTGATGACAGTGGCCATGGTGCATTGTGATGACAAGGTTATGGGGCATTGTGATGAGAAGGTCATGTTGTATTTTGAAGACAGGTGCCAGGGAGCATTGTGATGACATATGTCATGGTCCATTGCGATGACAATGGCAGGGAGCATTGTGATGCCAAATGTAATGGAGGATTGTGATGACAAATATAATGGAGCCTTGTGATGACTACGGCTTGGATCATTATGATGACAAAACCATGGAGCCATGTGATGACAAGTCTCAAGGAGCATACTGATGAAAAAGGGCATGGAGCATTGTGATTACTTGGGCCTTGGAATTTTGTGATGACAAGGGCATGGAGCATTGTGAGGAGAAGACCAAGGAGCATTCTGATGGCATGCGTCATTGAGCTTTGTGATGACATGGGCATGGAGCATCATGATTACATGGGTCTTGGAGCATTGTGATGAAAAGGGCATGGATCATTGTGATGAAAAATGCATAGAACCTTGTCATGACAGGGTAAAAGGAGCATACAGACAACAAGTGTCAGGGAGCATTTTGATGACAATTGTATTGAGCATTGTGATGACGAAGGTCATGGAGCATTGTGATGAGAAGTCCATGGATAATTGTGATGACGAGCGTCATGGGGCATTGTGATGACAAGTGTTATGGAATATTGTGATCAAAAGGGTTTGGAGCATTGTTATGACAGAGGTCATGGAGCATTTTGATTTCTTTGTTATGACAATAGCAGGAAGCATTATGATGATGGGCATGGTGCATTGTGATGACAGGTTTCATGGATCATTGAGATGAAAAGGGGCATAGAGCATTGTGATTACAGTGTTCTTGGAGCATTGTGATTAGAAGAGTCATGGAGCCTTGTGATGACAAGGTCATGGAACATCGTGATGGCAGGGGTCAGGAGCATTGCTATCACAGGGTTCATGGAGCATTGTGCTGGCAAGGGCATGGAGCATTGGGATGAGAAGGTCATGGAGCATTCTGATGACATGTGTCATGGAGCTATGTGAAGACAAGGGCATGGAGCAATGTGATGAGAGCGTTCATGGAGCATTGTGATGACAATGACATGGAGCATTGTGATGCCAAGGGTCATGGATCTTTGTGATTACAAACGTCATGTAGCATTTTGATGGCAAGGGCGTTGTGTATTGTGATGAGAAGGGCAGGGAGCAGTGTGATGACAGGGTCATGGAGTAATTTGATGAAAAGTATCATGGAACATTTTGATGGCAGGTGTTATGGAACATTGTGATGTCATGGGTCATCGAACATTGTGATGATAAGTGCATGTAGCATTGTGATGACAGGAGTCATGGAACATTGTGATGACAGGGGTGAGGGAGTTTTGTGACAAATAGTGATGTAACATTGTGATATCAGTGGTGAGAGAGCATTTTGATGAGAAGTGCATGGAGAATTGTGATGACAAATTTTATGGAGCAATGTGATGTCAAGATTTTTGAGCACTGTGATGATAAGCACATGGTGCATTGTGATGACATGTGTCATGGAGCACTGTGCTGAGAAAGGCATAGAGCATTGTGATGACAAGGGTCAAAGAGCATTGTGATGAAAAGTTCATGGAGCATTGTGGTTAAAAATGTCACAGTGACTGGTGATGACGAGGGCATGGTCCACTGTGATGACAAAGGTCATGAAGCATGGTGATGACTGGAGTCACGCAGCATTGTGATCACAGGGGTCATGGAGCATTTTTATAACAAGGGCATGGAGCATTGTGATGACAAGAGCATGCAACATTGATCTAATACGTTTCATGGATTATTGCAATGACAGTTGGAATGGCGCATTGTGATGACAAGGACATGGAGCATTGTGATGCCAAGTGTCATGGAGTATTCTGATGACAAATGTAATGGGGCATTGTGATGACAATGGCTTGGAGCATTGTGATGACAAGGGTCAGGGAGCATTGTGCTGACAAGTGCATGGAGAATTGTGATGACAAGAGTCATGGAGCATTCTGATGACAAGCTTGTGGAGTATTGTGATGACAATGGCATGGAGCATTGTGATGAAAATTGCATGGGGCTTTGTGATGAAAAATGCATGGAGCCTTTTCGTGACAGGGTTCATGGTGCATTCTAAAGACAAGTGTTAGGGAGCATTGTGATGAAAAGTGTATTGAGAATTGTGATGACAATGGTCATGGAGCATTGTGATGAAAAGGGCATGGAGTATTGTGATGAAAGGCATCATGGAGCGTTGTGATGACAAGTGTTATGGAACATTGTGATCACAAGGTTTTGGAGCATTGTGATGACAGAGGTCATGGATCATTTTGATTTCAAGGAGCATGGAGCATTGTGATGACAAGGGCATGAAGCAATGTGATCCCAAGGTTCATGGAGGATTGTGATGACAATGGTAATGGAGTATTGTGATGACAAGCGCATAGAGCATTGTAATGACAAGGTCATGTAGCATTTTGCTGACAAAGGCATGGAGCATTGTGATGACAGGTGTCATGGAGCACTGTGATGACAACCGTCACAGAGCATTGTGAACACAGGGGTCATGGAGCATTGGGATTACAAGGGCATGGATCATTTTGATGACAAGTGTCATGGAGCATTGGGCTGAAAATGTTCATGGAGTATTGTGATAACAGGGGTCATGGAGCATTGTGATGACAGAGGTCATAGAGAATTTTGATTTCATTGTGCTGACAATAGCCAGAAGCATTATGATGATGGGCATGATGCACTGTGATGACAGGGTTCATGGACCATTGATATGAAAAGGGGCATGGAGCACTGTGATTATAGGGGTCTGGGTGCATTGTGATGAAAAGGGCTTGGAGCATTTTGATGAGAAGGCTATGGAACATTCTGATGACATGTGTCATGGAGCTTTGTGATGACAAGGGCATAGAGAATTGTGATTACAGTGTTTTTGGAGCATTGTGATGAGAAGGGTCAAAGAGCCTTGTGATGAAAAGGCCATGGGTCATCCTGTTGGCTTGTTACATGGAGCATTGTTATGACAGGTGTAATGGAGCATTGTGATTGCAAGGGCATGGAGCATTGCGATGAGAAAGCCATGGAACATTCTGATGACATGTGTCATGGAACTTTGTGGTGACAAGGGCATGGAGGAATGTGATGAGAGCGTTCGTGGAGCATCGTGATGAAAAAGATATGGAGCATTGTGATGCCAAGTGTCATGGATATTTTTGATGACAAATTTCATGGAGCATTTTGATGACAAGGGCGTTGTGCATTGTGATGAGAAGTGCAGGGAGCATTGTGATGACAGGGTCATGGAGCAATTTGATGAAAAGTGTCATGGAACATTTTGATGACAGGTGTTATGAAACATTGTGATGTCTGGGGTCATGGAGCACTTTGATGGAAAGGGTCATGGAGCATTTTGATGACAGGGGTTATGTAACATTGTGATGTCAGTGGTCATCAAACATTGTGATGATAATGCATGTAGCATTGTGATGATAAGTGTCATGAAACATTGTGATGACAGGGGTGAGGGAGTATTGTGACGAATAGTGATGTAACATTGTGATATCAGTGGTGAGAGAGCATTTCGATGAGAAGTGCATGGAGCATTGTGATGACAAGATTGTGGAGCACTGTTATGACAAGCGCATGGTGCATTGTGATGACATGTGTCGTGGAGCATTTTGCTGACAAGTGCATGGAGCATTGTCATGAGAAATGTCATGGAGCATTGTGCTGAGAAAGGCATAGAGCATGGTGATGACAAGGGTCAAAGAGCATTGTGATGAAAAGTTCATGGAGCATTGTGGTTAAAAACGTCACAGAGACTGTTGATGATGTGGGCATGGACCATTGTGATGACAAAGTTCAAGAAGCATTGTGATGACTGGAATCACGGAGCATTGTGATTACAGGGGTCATGGAGCATTGTGATAACAAGGGAATGGAGCATTGTGATGACAAGGACATGAAGCATTGGTCTAATAAGTTTCATGCATTATTGCGATGAGAGTTGGAATGGTGCATTGTGATGACAAGGGCATGAAGCATTGTGATGACTAGGTCATGCAGTATTGTGAAGAGAGGTGTGAGGGAGCATTATGATGACATATATAATGGCCCATTGTGATGACAATGGCATGAAGCATTGTGATGCCAAGTGTCATGGAGGATTCTGATGACAAAGGTAATGGAGCATTGTGATGACAATGGCATGGAGCATTGTGATGACAAGTGTCAGATAGCTTTGTGCTGAGAATTGCATGGAAAATTATGATGACAAGGGTCATGGAGCATTCTGATGACAAGCTTGTGGAGTATTTTGATGACAGTGACATGGAGCATTGTGATGAAAACGGCATGGGTCATTTTGATGAAAAAGTCATAGAGACTTTCGTGACAGGGTTCAAAAAGCATTCTGACGACAAGTGTCAGGGAGCATTGTGATGACAAGTGTATTGAGAATTGTGATGACAAAGGTCATGGAGCATTGTGATGAAAAGGGCATGCAGTATTGTGATGACAGGCATCATGGAGTGTTGTGATGACAAGTGTTATGGAACATTGTGATCACAAGGGTTTGGAACATTGCGATGACAGAGGTCATGGATCATTTTGATTTCAAGGATCATGGAGCATTGTGATGACAAGGTCATGAAGCAATGTGATGCCAAGGTTCATGGAGGATTGTAATGACAATGGTAATGGAGTATTGTGTTGACAAGTGCATAGAGCATTGTAATGACATGGTCATGTAGCATTTTGCTGACAAAGGCATGGAGCATTGTAATGACAGGTGTCATGGAGCACTGTGATGACAAGCGTCACGGAGCATTGTGAATACAGGGGTCATGGAGCATTGGGATGACAAGAGCATGGATCATTGTGATGACAGTGGTCATGGAGCATTGTGATGACAGAGGTCATGGAGAATTTTTAATTCATTGTGCTGACAATAGCCGGAAGCATTATCATGATGGGCATGGTGCATTGTGATGACAGGTTTCATGGAGCATTGAGATGAAAAGGGGCATGGAGCATTGTGATTACAGGGGTCTGGGAGCATTGTGATGACATGGGCATGGAGCATTTTGATGAGAAGGCCATGGAACATGCTGATGACATGTGTCGTGGAGCTTTGTGATGACAAGGGCATGGAGCATTGTGATTACAGGTGTTTTGGAACATTGTGATGACAAGGGCCATGGTGCCTTGTGATGGCAAGGCCGTGGAACATTGTGATGGCAGGGATCATGGAGCATTGTTATGACAGGTGTAATGGAGCATTGTGATGAGAAGGGCATGGAATATTGTGATTACAAGGTTTATGGAGCATTGCCATGACAAATTTCTGGACCGTTGGGGTGAAAAGCGCCTGGCACGTTGTGATGATAAGGGACATGGAGCATTTTTCTGACAAATGCATGGAGCATTGTGATGACAAGGGTCACGGAGCATTGTGATGAAAATTTCATGGAGCATTGTGGTTACCAATGTAACAGAGCCCTGTGATGATGCGGGCATCGACCACTGTGATGACAAATGTTATGAAGAATTGTGATGACTGGAGTCAAAGAGCATTGTGATGACAGGGGTCATAGAGCATTGTGATGACAAGGGCATGGAGCATTGTGCTGAGAAAGGCAAGGAGCTTTGTGATGACAAGGGGCAAAGAGCATTGTGATGAAATGTTCATGGAGCATTGTGGTTAAAAAGGTCACAGAAACTGTTGATGATGAGGGCATGGACCATTGTGATAACAAAGGTCATGGAGCATTGTGATGACAGGATTCACGGAGCATTGTGATGACAGGGGTCATGGAGCACTGTGATAACAAGGGCATGGAGCATTGTGATGACAAGGGCATGGAGCATTGGTCTAATAAGTTTCATGGATTATTGCGACGACATTTGGAATGGCATATTGTGATGACAACGGCATGGAACATTGTGATGAACAGGTCTTGCAGTATTGTGAAGACAGGTGTCAGGGAGCATCGTGATGACATATATAATGGCCCATTGTGATGACAATGACATGGAGCATTGTGATGCCAAGTGTCATGGAGGATTTTGATGACAAATGAAATGGAGCATTGTGATGACAATGGCTTGGAGCATTGTGATGACAAGGGTCAGGGAGCATTGTGCTGACAAGTGCATGGAGAATTGTGATGACAACGGTCATGGAGCATTCTGATGACAAGCTTGTGGAGTATTTTGATGACAATGGCATGGAGCATTGTGATGAAAACGGCAAGGGGCTTTGTGATGAAAAAGGCAGGGAGCCTTTTCGTGACAGGGTTCAAGGAACATTCTGACGACAAGTGTCAGGGAGCATTGTGATGACAAGTGTATTGAGAATTGTGATGACAAAGGTCATGGAGCATTGTGATGAAAATGGCATGGAGTATTGTGATGACAGTCATCATGGAGCGTTGTGATTAAAAGTGTTATGGAACATTGTGATCACAAGGGTTTGGAGCATTGTGATGACAAAGCTCATGCATCATTTTGATTTCAAGGATCATGGAGCACTCTGATGACAAGGGCATGAAGCAATGGGATCCCAAGGTTCATGGAGGATTGTGATGACAATGGTAAAGGAGTATTGTGATGAAAAGCCCATAGAGCATTGTAATGACAAGGTCGTGTAACATTTTGCTGACAAAGGCATGGAGCACTGTGATGACTGATGTCATGGAGCACTGTGATGACAAGCGTCATGGAGCATTGTGAATACAGGGGTCATGGAGCATTGGGATGACAAGGGCATGGATCATTTTGATGGCAAGGGTCATGGAGCAGTGGTCTGAAAATGTTCATTGAGTATTGTGATGACAGGGGTCATGGAGCATTATGATGACAGAGGTCATGGAGAATTTTGATTTCATTGTGCTGACAATAGCTGGAAGCATTATGATGATGGGCATGATGCATTGTGATGACAGGTTTCATGGACCATTGAGTTGAAAAGGGGCATGAAGCATTGTGATTACAGGGTTTTGGGAGCATTGTGATGACAAGGGCATGGAGCATTTTGAGGAGAAGACCATGGAACATTCTGATGACATGTGTCATGGAGATTTGTGATGACAAGGGCATGGAGCATTGTGATTACAGGGGTTTTGGAGCATTGTGATGACAAGGGTCATGGAGCATTGTTATGACTGGTGTAATGGAGCATTGTGATGAGAAGGGCATGGAGCATTGTGATTAGAAGGTTTATGGAGCCTTGTGCTGACATATTTGTGGACCGTTGGGATGAAAAGCGTATGGCACATTGTGATGACAAGTGTCATGGAGCATTTTTCTGACAAACGCATGGAGCATTGTGATGACAAGGGTCTCGGAGCATTGTGATGAAAAGTTCATGGAACATTGTGGTTACAAAGGTAACAGAGCCTTTTGAAGATGCGAGCATTGACCATTGTGATGACAAATTTTATGAAGAATTGTGATGACTGGAGTCACGGAGCATTGTGATGACAGTGGTCATGGAGCAATGTGATGACAAGGGCATGGAGCATTGTGCTGAGAAAGGCATAGAGCATTGTGATGACAAGTGTCAAAGAGCATTGTGATGAAATGTTCATGGAACATTGTGCTTAAAAAGGTCACAGAGACTGTTGATGATGATGGCATAGACCATTTTGATGACAAAGGTCATGGAGCACTGTGATGACTGGAGTCACGGAGCATTGTGATGACAGGGGTCATGGAACATTGTGATAACAAGGGCATGGAGCATTGTGATGACAAGGGCATGGAGCATTGGTCTAAAAATTTTCATGGAGTATTGCGATGACAGTTGGAATGATGCATTGTGATGACAAGGGCATGGAGCTTTGTGATGACGAGGTCATGCAGTATTTTGAAGAGAGGTGTCATGGAGAAATGTGATGACATATGTAATGGCCCATTGTGATAACAACGGCCTGGAGCATTGTGATGCCAAGTTTCATGGAGGAATCTGATGACAAAGTTAATGGAGCATTGTGATGACAACGGTCAGGGAGCATTGTGCTAACAAGTGCATGGAGAATTGTGATGACAAGGGTCATGGAGCATTCTGATGACGAGCTTGTGGAGTATTTTGATGACAATGGCATGGAGCATTGTGATGAAAATGGCATGGGGCTTTGTGATGAAAAAGGCATGGATCCATTTCGTGACAGGTTTCAAGGAGCATTCTGACGACAAGTGTCAGGGAGCTGTGTGATGACAAGTGTATTGAGAATTGTGATGACAAAGGTCATGGAACATTGTGATGAAAAGGGCATGGAGTATTGTGATGACAGTCATCATGGAGCGTTGTGATTACAAGTGTTATGGAACATTGTGATCACAAGGTTTTGGAGCATTGTGATGACAATGCTCATGCATCATTTTGATTTCAAGGAGCATGGAGCACTCTGATGACAAGGGCATGAAGCAATGTGATGCCTGGTGTCATGGAGCACTGTGATGACAAGCATCACTGAGCTCTGTGAATAGAGGGGTCATAGATCATTGGGATGACAAGGGTCATGGAGCATTGGGCTGAAAATATTCATGGAGTATTGTAATGACAGGGGTCATGGAGCATTATGATGACAGAGGTCATGGAGAATATTGATTTCATTGTGCTGACAATATCTGGAAGCATTATGATGATGGGCATGAAGCATTGTGATGACAAGTTTCATGGACCATTGAGTTGAAAAGGGGCATGAAGCATTGTGATTACAGGGATTTGGGAGCATTGTGATGACAAGGGCATGGAACATTTTGAGGAGAAGATCATGGAACATTCTGATGACATGTGTCATGGAGATTTGTGATGACAAGGGCATGGAGCATTGTGATTACAGGGGTTTTGGAGCATTGTGATGACAAGGGTCATGGAGCATTTTTATGACTGGTGTAATGGAGCATTGTGATGAGAAGGGCATGGAGCATTGTGATTAGAAGTTTTCTGGAGCATTGCGCTGACAAATTTGTGGACCGTTGGGATGAAAAGCGTGGGCACATTGTGATGACAAGTGTCATGGAGCATTTTTCTGACAAACGCATGGAGCATTGTGATGACAAGTGTCTTGGAGCATTGTGATGAAAAGTTCATGGAACATTGTGGTTACAAAGGTAACAGAGCCTTTTGATGACGCGAGCATTGACCATTGTGATGACAAATGTTATGAAGAATTGTGATGATTGGAGTCACGGAGCATTGTGATGACAGTGGTCATGGAGCAATGTGATGACAAGGGCATGGAGCATTGTGCTGAGAAAGGCATAGAGCATTGTGATGACAAGTGTCAAAGAGCATTGTGATGAAATGTTCATGGAGCATTGTGCTTAAAAAGGTCACAGAGACTGTTGATGATGAGGGCATAGACCATTGTGATGACAAAGGTCATGGAGCATTGTGATGACTGGCGTCATGGAGCACTGTGATTACAAGCGTCACGGAGCATTGTGAATACAGGGGTCATGGAGCATTGGGATGACAATGTCATGGATGATTGTGATGACAAGGGTCATGGAACATTGGGCTGAAAATATTCATGGAGTATTGTGATGACAGGTGTCATGGAGCATTGTGATGAGTAGGGAATGTAGCATTGTGATGACAAGAGTCTCAGATCATTGTGTTGTCAGGTGTCATGGAGTGTTTTGATGACAGTGGTCATGGAGCATTTTGATGATATTTGTCATGGAGCATTGTGATGAGAATTTCACGGAGCATTGGGCTGAAAATATTCATGGATTATTGTGATGACAGGGGTCATGGAGCATTGTGATGACAAGGGAATGGAGCATGGTGATGACAAGGTCCTGGAGCATTGTGATGATAAGACCATGGAGACTTCTGATGACAAGTCTCATGGAGCATGCTGATGAAAAGGGGCATGGAGCATTGTGATTACATGGGTCTTGGAGCATTGTGATGACAAGGGCATGGAGCATTGTGAGGAGAAGGCCATGGAGCATTCTGATGACATGTGTCATGGAGCTTGTGATGACAAGGGCATGGAGCACTGTGATTACAGGGGTCTTGGAGCGTTGTGATGAAAAGGGCATGGATCATTGTGATCAAACGGCATGGAGCCTTGTCATGACAGGGTTCAAGGAGCATACTGACGACAAGTGTCACGGAGCATTTTGATGACAAGTGTATTGAGAATTGTGATGACAAAGTTATGGAGCGTTGTGATGAGAAGAACATGGATAATTGTGATGATGTGCGTCATAGGGTGTTGTGATGATAAGTGTTATGGAATATTGTGATCACAGGGGTTTGGAGCATTATGATGACAGTGGTCATGGATAATTTTGATTTCATTGTGATGAAAATAGCTTAAAGCATTATGATGATGGTCATGTTGCATATTGATGACAGGCTTCATGGAGCATTGAAATGAAAAGGAGCATGGAGCATTGTGATTACAGGGGTCTTGGAGCATTGTCATGACAAGGGCATGGAGTATTGTGATGAGAAGGCCATGGAACATTCTGATGGCATGTGTCATGGAGCTTTGTGATGACAAGTGCATGGAACATTATGATTACAGGGGTCTTGGAGCATTGTGATGAAAAGGGTCATGGAGCCTTGTGATGATAAGGCCGTGGAACATTGTGATGGCAGGGGTCATGGAGCATTGTTATGACAGTGGTAATGGAGCATTGTGATGAGAAGGGCATTGAGCATTGTTCTGAAATGTTTCATGGATTATTGTGATGAGAGTGGGCATGGAGCATTCTGATGACAAGGGCACGGAACACTGTGATACATGGGTCATGGAGGATTGTAATGACAAGGGCATGGAGCATTGTGATGAGAAGGGCAAGGAGCATTGTGATGACAAGTGTCATGGAGATTTGTGATGACAAGGGCATGGAGCAATGTGATGAGAGTGTTCATGGAGCATTGTGATGACAATGACATGGAGCATTGTGATGCCAAGTGTCATGGAGCTTTGTGATGACAAATGTCATGGAGCATTTTGATGACAAGGGTCTGGTGCATTGTGATGAGAAAGGCAGGGAGCATTTTGATGACAGGGTCATGCAGCAATTTGATGAAACGTGTAATGGAACATTTTGATGACAGGGGTTATAGAACATTGTGATGCCAGGGGTCATGGAGCTTTGGGATGAAAAGGGTCATGGAGCATTTTGATGACAGTGGTTATGGAACATTGTGATGTCAGGGGTCATGGAACATTCTGCTGATAAGGGGATGTAGCATTGTGTTGACAGGGGTCATGGAACATTGTGATATCAGGGGTGAGGGAGGATTGTGATGACTAGTGATGGAACATTGTGATATCTCATGTGAGAGAGCATTTGGATGAGAAGTTCATGGAGCATTGTGATTACAAGGTTTATGGAGCATAGCGATGACAAGGTTGTGGATCATTGTGATGAAAAGCGCATGACACATTGTGATGACAAGGGTAATGGAGCATTGTTCTGACAAAGGCATGGAGCAATTGATGACAAGCGTCACGGAGCATTGTGATCAAAAGTTCATGGAGCATTGTGGTTAAAAAGGTCACAGAGCCATGTGATGACGCGAGCATGGACCGTTGTGATGACAAACGTTATGAAGCATTGTGATGACTGGAGTCACGGAGCATTGTGATGACAGGGGTCATGGAGCAATGTGATGAGAAGTGCATGGAGCATTGTGCTGAGAAAGGCATAGAGCATTGTGATGACAAGGGTCAAAGAGCCTTGTGATGAAATGTTCATGGAGCATTGTGCTTAAAAAGGTCACAGAGACTGTTGATAATGAGGGCTTGGACCATTGTGATGACAAAGGTCATGGAGCATTGTGATGACTGGAGTCACGGAGCATTGTGATGACAGAGGTCATGGAACATTGTGATAACTAGGGCATGGAGCATTGTGATGACAAGGGCATGGGACATTGGTCTAATAATTTTCATGGAGTATTGCGATGACAGTTGGAATGGCGCATTGTGATGACAAGGGCATGGAGCATTGTGATGACTAGGTCTTGCAGTATTGTGAAGAGAGGTGTCAGGGAGCACTGTGATGACATATTTAATGGCCCATTGTGATGACAATGGCATGGAGCATTGTGATGAAAATGGCATGGGGCTTTGTGATGAAAAAGGCATGGAGCCTTTTCGTGACAGGGTTCAAGGAGCATTCTAATGACAAGTGTCAGGGAGCATTGTGATGACAAGTGTATTGAGAATTGTGATGACAAAGGTCATGGAGCATTGTGATGAAAAGGGCATGGAGTATTGTGATGACAGGCATCATGGAGCGTTGTGATGACAAGTGTTATGGAACATTGTGATCACAAGGGTTTGGAGCATTGTGATGACAGAGGTCATGGATCATTTTGATTTCAAGGAGCATGGAGCATTGTGATGACAAGGGCATGAAGCAATGTGATCCCAAGGTTCATGGAGGATTGTGATGACAATGGTAATGGAGTATTGTGATGACAAGCGCATAGAACATTGTAATGACAAGGTCATGTAGCATTTTGCTGACGAAGTCATGGAGCATTGTGATGACATGTGTCATGGAGCACTGTGATGACAAGCGTCACGGAGCTTTGTGAATACAGGGGTCATGGAGCATTGGGCTGACAAGGGCATGGATGATTGTGATGACAAGGGTCATGGAGCATTGGGCTGAAAATATTCATGGAGTTTTGTGTTGACAGGGGTCATGGAGCATTGTGATGAGTAGGGAATGTAGCATTGTGATGACAAGAGTCCCGGATCATTGTGTTGTCAGGTGTCATGGAGTGTTGTGATGACAGTGGTCATGGAGCATTTTCATGATATTTGTCATGGAGCATTGTGATGAGAATATCATGGAGCATTGGGCTGAAAATGTTCATGGAGTATTGTGATGACAGGGTTCATGGAGCATTGTGATGCCAAGGGTCATGGATCTTTGTGATGACAAAGGACATGGAGCATTTTGCTGGCAAGTGCATTTTGCATTGTGATGAGAAGGGCAGGGAACATTCTGATGACAGGGTCATGGAGCAATTTGATGAAAAGTGTCATGGAACATTTTGATGACAGGTGTTATGGAACACTGTGATGTCAGGGGTCATCGAATATTGTGATGAGAAGTGCATGTAGCATTGTGATGACAGGAGTCATGGAACATTGTGATGACAGGGGTGAGGGAGTATTGTGATAAATAGTGATGTAGCACTGTGATATCAGTGGTGAGAGAGCATTTTGATGAGAAGTGCATGGAGCATTCTGATGACAAATTTTAAGGACCATTGTGATGACAAGAATGTGGAGCACTGTGGTGACAAGCGCATGGTGCATTGTGATGACATGTGTCATGGAGCATTGTGCTGACAAGCGCATGTAGCATTTTGATGACATGGGTCAAAGAACATTGTGATGAAAAGTTCATGGAGCATTGTGGTTAAAAAGGTCACAGGGACTGTTGATGACGAGGGCATGGACCATTGTGATGACAAAAGTCATGAAGCATTGTCATGACTGGAGTAAAGGAGCATTGTGATGACAAGTGTATTAAGAATTGTGATGACAAAGGTCATGGAGCATTGTGATGAAAAGGGCATGGAGTATTGTGATGACAGGCATCATGGAGCATTGTGATGACAAGTGTTATGGAACACTGTGATCCCATGTGTTTGGAGCATTGTGATGACAGAGCTCATGGATCATTTTGATTTCAAGGAGCATGGAGCATTGTGATGACAAGGGCATGAAGCAATGTGATCCCAAGGTTCATGGAGGATTTGGATGACAATGGAAATGGAGTATTGTGATGACAAGCGCATAGAGCATTGTAAAGACAAGGACATGTAGCATTTTGCTGACAAAGGCATGGAGCATTGTGATGACAAGTGTCATGGAGCACTGTGATGACAAGCGTCACGGAGCATTGTGAATACAGGGGTCATGGAGCATTGGGATGACAAGGGCATGGATCATTGTGATGACAAGGGTCATGGAGCACTGGGCTGAAAATGTTCATGGAGTGTTGTGATGACAGGGGTCATGGAGCATTGTGATGACTAGGGAATGGAGCACTGTGATGACAAAAGTCCCAGATCATTGTGTTTTCAGGTGTCATGGAGTGTGGTGATGAGAGTGGTCATGGAGCATTGTGATGATATTGGCCATGGAGCATTGTGATGAGTAGGTCGTGGAGCATTGGGCTGAAAATGTACATGGATTATTGTGATGACAGGGGTCATGGAGCATTGTGATGAAAAGGGAATGGAGCATGGTGATGACAAGGTCCTGGAGCACTGTGCTGAGAAGACCATGGAGACTTGTGATGATAAGTCTCATGGAGCATTCTGATGAAAAAGGTCATGGAGCATTTTGATGACAGGGCTTATGGAACATTGTGATGTCACGGGTCATGGAACATTGTGTTGATAAGGGGATGTAGCATTGTGATGACAGGGGTCATGGAACACTGTGATTACAGGGGTGAGGGAGGATTGTGATAACTAGTGATGGAACATTGTGATATCTCAGGTGAGAGAGCATTTGGATGAGAGGTGCATGGAGCATTGTGATTACAATATTTATGGTGCATAGCGAGGACAAAGTTGTGGATCATTGTGATGAAAAGCGCGTGGCACATTGTGATGACAAGGGTCATGGAGCATTGTTCTGACAAAGGCATGGAGCATTGTGATGACAAGGGTCACGGAGCATTGTGATGAAAAGTTCATGGAGCATTGTGGTTACAAAGGACATAGAGCCTTGTGATGACGCGGGCATGGACCGTTGTGATGACAAACGTTATGAAGCATTGTGATGACTGGAGTCACGGAGCATTGTGATGACAGGAAAATGGAGCATTGGTCTGACAAGTTTCATAGATTATTGTGATGACATTGGACATGGTGCATTGTGATGACAAGGTTATTGGGCATTGTGATGAGAAGGTCATGGAGTATTTTGAAGACAGGTACCAGGGAGCACTGTGATGACATATGTCATGGTCCATTGCGATGACAATGGCAGGGAGCATTGTGATGCCAAATGTAATGGAGGATTGTGATGACAAATATAATGGAGCATTGTGATGACTACGGCTTGGATCATTATGATGACAAAACCATGGAGCCATGTGATGACAAGTCTCAAGGAGCATACTGATGAAAAAGGGCATGGAGCATTGTGACTACAGGGGCCTTGGAACTTTGTGATGACAAGGGCATGGAGCATTGTGAGGAGAAGACCAAGGAGCATTCTGATGGCATGCGTCATTGAGCTTTGTGATGACAAAGGCATGGAGCATTGTGATTACATGGGTCTTGGAGCATTGTGATGAAAAGGGCATGGAACATTGTGATGAAAAAGGCATAGAACCTTGTCATGACAGGGTAAAAGGAGGATACAGACAACAAGTGTCAGGGAGCATTTTGATGACAATTGTATTGAGCATTGTGATGACGAAGGTCATGGAGCATTGTGATGAGAAGTCCATGGATAATTGTGATGATGAGCGTCATGGGGCATTGTGATGACAAGTGTTATGGAATATTGTGATCAAAAGGGTTTGGAGCATTGTTATGACAGAGGTCATGGAGCATTTTGATTTCTTTGTTATGACAATAGCAGGAAGCATTATGATGATGGGCATGGTGCATTGTGATGACAGGTTTCATGGATCACTGAGTTGAGAAGGGGCATAGAGCATTGTGATTACAGTGTTCTTGGAGCATTGTGATGAGAAGTGTCATGGAGCCTTGTGATGACAAGGCCATGGAACATCGTGATGGCAGGGGTCATGGAGCATTGTTATGACAGGGTTCATGGAGCATTGTGATGGCAAGGGCATGGAGCATGGGATGAGAAGTTCATGGAGCTATGTGAAGACAAGGGCATGGAGCAATGTGAAGAGAGTGTTCATGGAGCATTGTGATGACAATGACATGGAGCATTGTGATGCCAAGTGTCATGGATCTTTGTGATGACAAACGTCATGTAGCATTTTGATGGCAAGGGCGTTGTTTATTGTGCTGAGAAGGGCAGGGAGCAGTGTGATGACAGGGTCATGGAGCAATTTGATGAAAAGTATCATGGAACATTTTGACGGCAGGTGTTATGGAACATTGTGATGTCATGGGTCATTGAACATTGTGATGATAAGTGCATGTAGCATTGTGATGACAGGAGTCATGGAACATTGTGATGACAAGGGTGAGGGAGTTTTGTGACAAATAGTGATGTAGCATTGTGATATCAGTGGTGAGAGAGCATTTTGATGAGAAGTGCATGGAGAATTGTGATGACAAATTTTATGGAGCAATGTGATGACAAGATTTTTGAGCACTGTGATGATAAGCACATGGTGCATTGTGATGACATGTGTCATGGAGCACTGTGCTGAGAAAGGCATAGAGCATTGTGATGACAAGGGTCAAAGAGCATTGTGATGAAAAGTTCATTGAGCATTGTGGTTAAAAATGTCACAGAGACTGGTGATGACGAGGGCATGGTCCACTGTGATGACAAAGGTCATGAAGCATTGTGATGACTGGAGTCACGCAGCATTGTGATCACAGGGGTCATGGAGCATTGTTATAACAAGGGCATGGAGCATTGTGATGACAAGAGCATGGAACATTGATCTAATAAGTTTCATGGATTATTGCAATGACAGTTGGAATGGCGCATTGTGATGACAAGGACATGGAGCATTGTGATGCCAAGTGTCATGGAGTATTCTGATGACAAACGTAATGGGGCATTGTGATGACAATGGCTTGGAGCATTGTGATGACAAGGGTCAGGGAGCATTGTGCTGACAAGTGCATGGAGAATTGTGATGACAAGAGTCATGGAGCATTCTGATGACAAGCTTGTGGAGTATTGTGATGACAATGGCATGGAGCATTGTGATGAAAACGGCATGGTCATTGTGAAGAAAAATGCATGGTGCCCTTTCGTGACAGGGTTCAAGGAGCATTCTGATGACAAGTGTCAGGGAGCATTGTGATGACAAGTGTATTGAGAATTGTGATGACAAAGATCATGGAGCATTGTGATGAAAAGGGCATGGAGTATTGTGATGACAGGCATCATGGAGCACTGTGATGACAAGAGTTATGGAACACTGTGATCACAAGGATTTGGAGCATTGTGATGACAGAGGTCATGGATCATTTGGATTTCAAGAAGCACGAAGCATTGTGATGACAAGGTCATGAAGCAATATGATCCCGAGATTCATGGAGGATTGCGATGACAATGGAAATGGTGTAATTTGATGACAAGCGCATAGAGCATTGTAATGACAAGGTCATGTAGCATTTTGCTGACAAAGGCTTGGAGCATTGTGATGACATGTGTCATGGTTTACTGTGATGACAAGCATCACGGAGCATTGTGAATAAAGGGGTCATGGAGCATTGGAATGACAAGGGCATGGATCATTGTGATGACAAGGGTCATGGAGCACTGGGCTGAAAATGTTCATGGAGTGTTGTGATGACAGGTGTCATGGAGCATTGTGATGACTAGGGAATGGAACATTGTGATGACAAGAGTCCCGGATCATTGTGTTGACAGGTGTCATGGAGTGTTGTGATGACAGTGGTCATGTAGCATTGTGATGATATTGGCCAAGGAGCATTGTGATGAGTAGGTCGTGTAGCTTTTGGCTGAAAATATTCATGGATTATTGTGAAGAGAGGGGTCATGGAGCATTGTGATAAAAAGGGAATGGAGCATGGTGATGACAAGGTACTGGAGCATTGTGATGAGAAGACCATGGAGAAATGTGATGACAAGTCTCATGAAGCATTCTGATGAAAAGGGGCATGGAGCACTGTGATTACAGGGGTCTTGGAGCATTGTGATGACAAGTGCATGGAGCATTATGATGAGAAGGCAATGGAGCATTCTGATGACATGCGTCATGGAGTTTTTTGATGACAAGGGCATGGAGTATTGTGATTACAGGGGCCTTGGATCATTGTGATGACAAGGGCATGGAGAATTGTGAGGAGAAGACTTAGGAGCATTCTGATGGCATGCATCATTGAGCTTTGTGATGACAAGTGCATGGAGCATTGAGATTACATGGGTCTTGGAGCATTGTGATGAGAAGGACATGGGTCACTGTGATGAAAAAGGCATGGAGCCTTGTCAATACAGGATTCAAGGAGCATACAGACAACAAGTGTCAGGGTGCATTTTGATAACAAGTGTATTGAGCATTGTGATGACAAAGGTCATGGAGCATTTTGATGAGTAGACCATTGATAATTGTGATGAGCAGTGTCATGGGGCATTGTGATGACAAGTGATATGGAATATTGTGATCACAAGGGTTTGGAGGATTGTTATGACAGAGGTCATGGAGCATTTTGATTTCATTGTGATGACAATAGCATGAAGCATTATGATGATGGGCATGGTGCATTGTGATGACAGGATTCATGGATCATTGAGATGAAAAGGGGCATAGAGCATTGTGATTACAGGGTTCTTGGATCTTTGTGATGAGAAGGGTCATGGAGCTTTGTGATGACAAGGCCATGGAATATCCTGATGGCAGTGGTCATGGAGCATTGTTATGACTGTGGTAATGGAGCATTGTGATGGCAAGGGCATGGATCATTGTGATGAGAATGCCATGGAGCATTCTTATGCCATGTGTCATGGAGTTTTGTGAAGACAAGGGCATGGAGCAATGTGATGAGAGCCTTAGTGGAGCATTGTGATTACAATGACATGGAGCATTATGATGCCAAGTGTCATGGATCTTTGTGATGACAAAGGTCATGGAATATTTTGATGGCAAGGACGTTGTGCATTGTGATGAGAAGGGCAGGGAGCATTCTGATGAGATGGTCATGGAGCAATTTGATGAAAAGTGTCATGGAACATTTTGATGACAGGTGTTATGGAACATTGTGATGTCAGGGGTTATCGAACATTGTGATGATAAGTGCATGTAGCATTGTGATGACAGGAGTCATGGAAAATTGTGATGACAGGGGTGAGGGAGTATTGTGAAAAATAGTGATGTAGCATTGTGATATCTTTGGTGAGATAGCATTTTGATGAGAAGTGCATGGAGAATTGTGATGACAAATTTTAAGTAGCAATGTGTTGACAAAATTGTGGAGCACTGTGATGACAAGTGTATGGTGCATTGTGATGACATGTGTCATGGAGCATTGTGCTGACAAGCGCATGTAGCATTGTGATGACAAGGGTCAAAGAGCATTGTGATGAAAAGTTCATGGAGCATTGTGGTTAAAAAGGTCACAGAGACTGTTGATTACGAGGGCTTGGACAATTTTGATGACAAAAGTCATGAAGCATTGTGATGACTGGAGTCACGAATCATTGTGATGACAGGGGTCATGGAGCATTGTGATAACAAGGGCATGGAGCATTGTGATGACAAGGGCATGGAACATTGGTCTAATATGTTTCATGGATTATTGCGATGACAGTTGGAATGGCGTATTGTGATGACAAGGGCATGGAGCATTGTGATGACCAGGTCATGCAATATTGTGAAGACAGGTGTCAGGGAGCATTGTGATGACATATGTAATGGCCCATTGTGATGACAATGGCATGGAGCATCTGATGCCAAGTGTCATGGAGGATTCTGATGACAAAGGTAATGGAGCATTTTGATGACAATGGCTTGGAGCACTGTGATGTCAAGGGTCAGGGAGCATTGTGCTGACAAGTGCATGGAGAATTGTGATGACAAGGGTCATGGAGCATTCTGATGACAAGCTTGTGGAGTATTTTGATGACAATTACATGGAGCATTGTGATGAAAACGGCATGGGGCATTGTGATTAAAATGTCATGGAGTATTTTCGTGACAGGGTTCAAGGAGCATTCTGACGACAAGTATCAGGGAGCATTGTGATGACAAGTGTATTGATAATTGTGATGACAAACGACATGGAGCATTGTGATGAAAAGGGAATGGAATATTGTGATGACAGGCATCATGGAGCACTGTGATGACAAGTGTTTTGGATCACTGTGATCACAAAGGTTTGGAGCATTGTGATGACAGTGGTCATGGATCATTTTGATTTCAAGGAGCATGGAGCATTGTGATGACAAGGGCATGAAGCAATGTGATCCCAAGGTTCATGGAGGATTGTGATAACAATGGAAATGGAGTATTGTGATGACAAGCACATAGAGCATTGTAATGACAAGGTCATGTAGCATTTTGCTGACAAAGGCATGGAGCATTGTGATGACATGTGTCATGGTGCTTTGTGATGACAACAGAATGGAGCATGGTGATGACACGGTCCTGGAGCATTGTGATGTGAAGACCATGGAGACTTCTGATGAGAAGTCTCATGGAGCATTCTGATGAAAAGGGGCATGGAGCATTGTGATTACAGGGGTCTTGGAGCATTGTGATGACTAGGGCATGAAGCATTGTGAGGAGAAGGCCATGGAGCATTATGATGACATGCGTCATGGAGTTTTGTGATGACAAGGGCATGGAGCATTTGTGATTACAGGGATCTTGGAGCATTGTGATGAAAAGTGCATGGATCACTTTTATGAAAAAGGCATGGAGCCTTGTCATGACAGGGTTCAAGGAGCATACTGACGACAAGTGTCAGGGAGCATTGTGATGACAAGTGTATTGAGCATTGTGATGACAAAGATCATGGAGCATTGTGATGAGAAGACCATGGATAATTGTGATGATGAGCGTCATGGGGTGTTGTGATGATAAGTGTTATGGAACATTGTGATCACAAGTGTTTGGAGCATTATGATGACAGATGTCATGGAGAATATTGATTTCTTTGTGATGACAATAGCCTGAAGCATTATGATGATGGGCATGGTGCATTGTGATGACAGGGTTCCTGGAGCATTGAGATGAAAAGGGGCATGGAACATTGTGATTACAAGGGTCTTGGAGCATTGTGGTGACAAGGGCATGGATCACTGTGATGAGAAGGCCATGGAACATCCTGATGACATGCGTCATGGAGCTTTGTGATGACAAGAGCATGAAGCATTGTGATTTCAGGAGTCTGGAGCATTGTGATGACAAGTGTCATGGAACCTTGTGATGACGAGGCCGTGGAACATTGTGATGGCAAGGGTCATGGTGCATTGTTATGACAGGTGTAATGGAGCATTTTGATGAGAAGGGCATGTAACATTGGTCTGAAATGTTTCATGGATTATTGTGATGAGAGTGGGCATGGAGCATTGTCATGACAAGGGCACGGAACACTGTGATACATGGGTCATGCAGGATTGTAATGACAAGTGCATGGAGCATTGTGATGAGAAGGGCATCGAGCATTGTGATGACAAGTGTCATGGAGCTTTGTGATGACAAGGGCATTGAGCAATGTGATGAGAGTTTTCATGGAGCATTGTGATGACAATGACATGGAGCATTGTGATGCCAAGGGTCATGGAGCTTTGTGATGACAAGTCATGGAGCATTTTGATGACAAGGGCATGGTGCATTGTGCTGAGAAGTGCAGGGAGTATTTTGATGAGCAGGTCATGCAGCAATTTGATAAAAACTGTAAAGGAATATTTTGATGGCCGGGGTTATAGAACATTGTGATGTCAGGGGTCTTGGAGCTTTGCGATGAAAAGTGTCATGGAGCATTTTGATGACAGGGGTTATGGAACATTGTGATGTCAGGGGTCATGGAACATTGTGATGATAAGTGGATGTAGCTTTGTGATGACAGGGTCCTGGAACTTTGTGATTACAGGGCTGAGGGCGTATTGTGATGACTAGAGATGGAACATTGTGATATCTTTGGTGAGAGAGAATTTTGATGAGAAGCACATGGAAAATTGTGATTACAAGGTTTATGAAGCATAGCAATGACAAGGTTGTGGACCGTTGTGATGAAATGTGCGTTGCAAATTGTGATGACTATGGTAATTGAGCATTGTTCTGACAAGACATGGAGCTTTGTGATGACAAGGGCATGGAGCATTTTGATTACATGGGTCTTGGAGCATTGTGATGAAAAGGGCATGGATCATTGTGATGAAAATTGCATGGAGCCTTGTCATGACAGGGTTCAAGGAGCATATTGACGACAAGTGTCAGGGAGCATTGTGATGACAAGTGTATTTGAGAATTGTGATGACAAAGATCATGGAGCATTGTGATGAGAAGACCATGGATAATTGTGATGACGAGAGTCATGGGGCATTGTGATGACAAGTGTTTTGGAATATTATGATAACAAGGGTGTGTGGCATTGTTATGACAGAGGTCATGGAGCATTTTGATTTCATTGTGATGACAATAGCATGAAGCATTATGATGAAAGGAATGGTGCATTGTGATGACAGGGTTCATGGATCATTGAGATGGAAAGGGGTATAGAGCATTGTGATTACAGGGTTCTTGGAGCATTGTGATGAGAAGGGTCAAGGAGGTTTGTGATGATAATGCCATGGAACATCGTGATGGCAGGGGTCATGGAGCATTGTTGTCACAGGGTAATGGAGCATTGTGATGGTAAGGGCATGGAGCATTGTGATGAGAAGTCCATGGAACATTCTGATGACATGTGTCATGGAGCTTTGTGAAGACAGTAGCATGGAGCAATGTGATGAGAGCATTCATGGAGCATTGGGATGACAATGACATGCAGCATTGTGATGCCAAGGGTCATTGATCTTTGTGATGACAGAGGTCATGGAGCATTTTGATGGCAAGGGCGTTGTGCATTGTGATGAGAAAGGCAGGGAGCATTCTGATGACAGGGTCATGGAGCAATTTGATGAAAAGTGTCATGGAACATTTTGATGACAGGTGTTATGGAACATTGTGATGTCAGGGGTCATCCAACATTGTGATGATAAGTGCATGTAGCATTGTGATGACAGGAGTCATGGAACATTGTGATGACAGGGGTTAGAGAGTATTGTGACAAATAGTGATGTAGCATTGTGATATCAGTTGTGAGAGAGCATTTTGATGAGAAGTGCATGGAGCATTGTGATGACATATTTTAAGGAGCATTGTGATGAGAAGAGCATGGTGCATTTTGATGACATGTGTCATGGAGCATTGTGCTGACAAGCGCATGGAGCATTTTGATGACAAGGGTATTGAGAATTGTGATGACAATGGTCATGGAGCATTGTGATGAAAAGGGCATGGATTATTGTGATGACAGGCATCATGGAGCGTTGTGATGACAAGTGTTATTGAACACTGTGATCACAAGTGTTTGGAGCATTGTGATGACAGAGGTCATGGATCATTTTGATTTCAAGGAGCATGGAGCATTGTGATGAAAAGGGCATGAAGCAATGTGATTCCAAGGTTCATGGAGGATTGTGATGACAATGGAAATGGAGTATTGTGATGACAAGCGCATAGAGCATTGTAATGACAAGTTCATGTAGCATTTTGCTGACAAAGGCATGGAGCATTGTGATGACATGTGTCATGGAGCACTGTGATGACCAGCGTCACGAGGCATTGTGAATACAGGGGTCATGGAGCATTGGGATGACAAGGGCATGGATCATTGTGATGACAAGTGTCATGGAGCACTGGGCTGAAAATGTTCATGGAGTGTTGTGATGACAGGGGTCATGGAGCATTGTGATGACTAGGGAATGGAGCATTGTGATGACAAGAGTCCCGGATCATTGTGTTGTCGGGTGTCATGGAGTGCTGTGATGACAGTGGTCATGGAGCATTGTGATGATATTGGCCATGGAGCATTGTGATGAATAAGTCGTGGAGCATTGGGCTGAAAATATTCATGGATTATTGTGATGATAGGGGTAATGCAGCATTGTGATGACAAGGGAATGGAGCATGGTGATGACAAGGTTGTGGAGCACTGTGATGAGAAGACCATGGAGACTTGTGATGATAAGTCTCATGGAGCATTCTGATGAAAAGGGGCATGGAGCATTGTGATTACAGGGGTCTTGGAGCATTGTGATGACTAGGGCATGGAGCATTGTGATGAGAAAGCCATGGAGCCTTCTGATGACAGGCGTCATGGAGTTTTTTGATGACACGGGCATGGAGCATTGTGATTACAGGGGTCTTGGAACATTGTGATGAAAAGGGCATGGAGCACTGTGAGGAGAACACCAAGGAGAATACTGATGGCATGCGTCATTCAGCTTTGTGATGACAAGGGCATGGAGCATTGAGATTACATGGGTCTTGGAGCATTGTGATGAAAAGGACATGGATCATTGTGATGAAAAATTCATGGAGCCTTGTCATGACAGGATTCAAGGAGCATACAGACAACAAGTGTCAGGGAACATTTTGATGACAAGTGTATTGAGCATTGTGATGACAATGGTCATGGAGCATTGTGATGAGAAGACCATTGATAATTGTGATGACGAGCATCATGGGGCATTGTAATGACAAGTGATATGGAATATTGTGATCACAAGGGTTTGGAGCATTGTTATGACAGAAGTCATGGAGCATTTTGATTTCATTGTGATGACAATAGCATGAAGCATTATGGTGATGGGCATGGTGCATTGTGATGACAGGATTCATGGATCATTGAGATGAAAAGGGGAATAGAGCATTGTGATTACAGGGTTCTTGGAGCATTGTGATGAGAAGGGTCATGGAGCTTTGTGATGACAAGGCCATGGATCATCGTGATAGCAGGGGTCATGGAACATTGTTATGACTGGGGTCATGGAGCATTGTGATGGCAAGTTCATGGAGCATTGTGATGAGAAGGCCATGGAGCATTCTGATGACATGTGTCATGGAGCTTTGTGAAGACAAGGGCATGGAGCAATGTGATGAGAGTGTTCATGGAGCATTGTGATGACAATGACATTGAGCATTGTGATGCCAAGGGTCATGGATCTTTGTGATGACAAAGCACATGGAGCATTTTTTTTTTAAATGTTGGCTGTAGGAGTTTTTATTATTTAATTTATTTATTTTTGCTGTGTTGGGACTTTGTTTCTTTTTTTTTTTCTCCTTAAAAAATTTTTTTTTTGCTTTATAACAAGTTTAATCAGTTATACATATACCTATATTCCAATATCCCCTCCCTTTTGCGTCTCCCTCCCACCCTCCCTATCCCACCCCTCCAGGCGGATAGAAAGCACCGAGCTGATCTCCCTGTGCTATGCGGCTGCTTCCCACTAGCTATCTACCTTACGTTTGGTAGTGTATATATGTCCATGCTGCTCTTTCACTTTGTCACAGCTTACCCTTCCCCCTCCCCATATCCTCAAGTCCATTCTCTAGTAGGTCTGTGTCTTTATTCCTGTCTTACCCCTATGTTCTTCATGACATGTTTTTCTTAAGTTCCATATATATGTGTCAGCATACAGTATTTGTCTTTCTCTTTCTGACTTACTTCACTCTGTATGACAGACTCTAGGTCCATCCACCTCATTACAAATAGCTCAATTTCATTTCTTTTTATGGCTGAGTAATATTCCATTGTATATATGTGCCACATCTTCTTTATCCATTCATCTGATGATGGACACTTAGGTTGTTTCCATCTCCGGGCTATTGTAAATAGGGCTGCTATGAACATTTTGGTACATGTCTCTTTTTGAATTATGGTTTTGTCAGGGTATATGCCCAGTAGTGGGATTGCTGGGTCATATGGTAGTTCTAGTTGTAGTTTTTTAAGGAACCTCCATACCGTTCTCCATAGTGGCTGTACCAATTCACATTCCCACCAGCAGTGCAAGAGTGTTCCCTTTTTTCCACACCCTCTCCAGCATTTATTGTTTCTAGATTTTTTGATGATGGCCATTCTGACTGGTGTGAGATGATATCTCATTGTAGTTTTGATTTGCATTTCTCTAATGAGCAAAGATGTTGAGCATCCTTTCATGTGTTTGTTGGCAGTCTGTATATCTTCTGTGGAGAAATGTCTATTTAGGTATTCTGCCCATTTTTGGATTGGGTTGTTTGTTTTTTTATTATTGAGGTGCATGTGCTGCTTATAAATTTTGGAGATTAATCCTTTGTCAGTTGCTTCATTTACAAATATTTTCTCCCATTCTGAGGGTTGTCTTTTGGTCTTGTTTATGGTTTCCTTTGCTGTGCAAAAGCTTTTAAGTTTCATTAGGTCCCATGTGTTTATTTTTGTCTTTATTTCCATTTCTCTAGGAGGTGGGTCAAAAAGGATCTTGCTGTGATTTATGTCATAGAGTGTTCTGCCTATGTTTTCCTCTAAGAGTTTGATAGTTTCTGGCCTTACATTTAGCTCTTTAATCCATTTTGAGCTTATTTTTGTGTATGGTGTTAGGGAGTGATCTAATCTCATACTTTTACATGTCCCTATCCAGTTTTCCCAGCACCACTTATTGAAGAGACTGTCCTTTCTCCACTGTACATTCCTGCCTCCTTTATCAAAGATAAGGTGACCATATGTCCGTGGGTTTATCTCTGGGCTTTCTATCCTGTTCCACTGATCTATATTTCTGTTTTTGTGCCAGTACCATACTGTCTTGATTACTGTAGCTTTGTAGTATAGTCTGAAGTCAGGGAGCCTGATTCCTCCAGCTCCATTTTTCGTTCTCAAGATTGCTTTGGCTATTCGGGGTCTTTTGTGTTTCCATACAAATTGTGAAATTTTTTGCTCTAGTTCTGTGAGAAATGCCAGTGGTAGTTTGATAGGGATTGCATTGAATCTGTAGATTGCTTTGGGTAGTAGAGTCATTTTCACAATGTTGAGTCTTCCAATCCAAGAACATGGTACATCTCTCCATCTATATGTATCATCTTTAATTTCTTTCATCAGTGTCTTATAATTTTCTGCATACAGGTCTTTTTTCTCCTTAGGTAGGTTTATTCCTAGATATTTTATTCTTTTTGTTGCAATGGTAAATGGGAGTGTTTCCTTGATTTCACTTTCAGATTTTTCATCATCAGTATATAGGAATGCCAGAGATTTCTGTGCATTAATTTTGTATCCTGCAACTTTACCAAATTCATTGATTAGCTCTAGTAGTTTTCTGGTAGCATCTTTAGGATTCTCTATGTATAGTATCATGTCATCTGCAAACAGTGACAGCTTTACTTCTTCTTTTCCGATTTGGATTCCTTTTATTTCCTTTTCTTCTCTGATTGCTATGGCTAAAACTTCCAAAACTAGGTTGAGTAAGAGTGGTGAGAGTGGGCAACCTTGTCTTGTTCCTGATCTTAGTGGAAATGGTTTCAGTTTTTCACCATTGAGGACAATGCTGGCTGTGGGTTTGTCATATATGGCCTTTATTATGTTGAGGAAAGTTCCCTCTATGCCTACTTTCTGCAGGGTTTTTATCATAAATGGGTATTGAATTTTGTCGAAAGCTTTCTCTGCATCTATTGAGATGATCATACGGTTTTTCTCCTTCAATTTGGTAATATGGTGTATCACGTTGATTGATTTGCGTATATTGAAGAATCCTTGCATTCCTGGAATAAACCCGACTTGATCATGGTGTATGATCCTTTTAATGTGCTGTTGGATTCTGTTTGCTAGTATTTTGTTGAGGATTTTTGCATCTATGTTCATCAGTGATATTGGCCTATAGTTTTCTTTCTTTGTGACATCCTTGTCTGGTTTTGGTGTCAGGGTGATGGTGGTCTCATAGAATGAGTTTGGGAGTGTTCATCCCTCTGCTATATTTTGGAAGAGTTTCAGAAGGATAGGTGTTAGCTCTTCTCTAAATGCTTGATAGAATTCACCTGTGAAGCCATCTGGCCCTGGGCTTTTGTTTGTTGGAAGATTTTTTATCACAGTTTCAATTTCAGTGCTTGTGATTGGTCTGTTCATATTTTCTATTTCTTCCTGATTCAGTCTTGGCAGGTTGTGCATTTCTAAGAATTGGTCCATTTCTTCCAGGTTGTCCATTTTATTGGCATAGAGTTGCTTGTAGTAATCTCTCATGATCTTTTGTATTTCTGTAGTGTCAGTTGTTACTTCTCCTTTTTCATTTCTAATTCTATTGATTTGTGTCTTCTCCTTTTTTTTCTTGATGAGTCTGGCTAATGGTTTATCAATTTTGTTTATCTTCTCAAAGAACCAGCTTTTAGTTTTATTGATCTTTGCTATTGTTTCCTTCATTTCTTTTTCATTTATTTCTGATCTGATTTTTATGATTTCTTTCCTTCTGCTAACTTTGGGATGTTTTTGTTCTTCTTTCTCTAATTGCTTTAGGTGCAAGATTAGGTTGTTTATTCGAGATGTTTCCTGTTTCTTAAGGTGGGATTGTATTGCTATAAACTTCCCCCTTAGAACTGCTTTTGCTGCATCCCATAGGTTTTGGGTCGTCGTGTCTCCATTGTCATTTGTTTCTAGGTATTTTTTTTTAATTTCCCCTTTGATTTCTTCAGTGATCACTTTGTTATTAAGTAGTGTATTGTTTAGCCTCCATGTGTTTGTATTTTTTACAGCTCTTTTCCTGTAATTGATATCTAGTCTCATAGCATTGTGGTCAGAAAAGATACTTGATACAATTTCAATTTTCTTACATTTACAAAGGCTTGATTTGTGACCCAAGATATGATCTATCCTGGAGAATGTTCCATGAGCACTTGAGAAAAATGTGTATTCTTTTGTTTTTGGATGGGATGTCCTATAAATATCAATTAAGTCCATCTTGTTTAATGTATCATTTAAAGCTTGTGTTTCCTTATTTATTTTCATTTTGGATGATCTGTCCATTGGTGAAAGTGGGGTGTTAAAGTCCCCTACTATGATTGTGTTACTGTCGATTTCTCCTTTTATGGCTGTTAGTATTTGCCTTATGTATTGAGGTGCTCCTATGTTGGGTGCATAAATATTTACATTTGTTATATCTTCTTCTTGGATCGATCCCTTGATCATTAGGTACTGTCCTTCTCTGTCTCTTCTAGTAGTCTTTATTTTAAAGTCTATTTTGTCTGATATGAGAATTGCTACTCCAGCTTTCTTTTGGTTTCCATTTGCATGGGATATCTTTTTCCATCCCCTTACTTTCAGTCTGTATGTGTCTCTAGGTCTGAAGTGGGTCTCTTGTAGACAGCATATATATGGGTCTTGTTTTTGTATCCATTCAGCCAATCTGTGTCTTTCGGTGGGAGCATTTAGTCCATTTACATTTAAGGTAATTATTGTTATGTATGTTCCTATTCCCATTTTCTTAATTGTTTTGGGTTCGTTATTGTAGGTCTTTTCCTTCTGTTGTGTTTCTTGCCTAGAGAAGTTCCTTTAGCATTTGTTGTAAAGCTGGTTTGGTGGTGCTGAATGCTTTCAGCTTTTGCTTGACTGTAAACGTTTTAATTTCTCCATCAAATCTGAATGAGATCCTTGCTGGGTAGAGTAATCTTGGTTGCAGGTTTTTCTCTTTCATCACTTTAATTATGTCCTGCCACTCCCTTCTGGCTTGTAGAGTTTCTGCTGAGAGATCAGCTGTTATCCTGATGGGGATTCCCTTGTGTGTTATTTGTTGTTTTTGCCTTGCTGCTTTTAATATGATTTCTTTGTGTTTAATTTTTGACAGTTTGATTAATATGTGTCTTGGCGTATTTCTCCTTGGATTTATTCTGTATGGGACTCTCTGTGCCTCCTGGACTTGATTAACTATTTCCTTTCCCATATTAGGGAAGTTTTCAACTATAATCTCTTCAAATATTTTCTCAGTCCCTTTCTTTTGCTCTTCTTCTTCTGGAACCCCTATAATTCGAATGTTGGTGCGTTTAATGTTGTCCCAGAGGTCTCTGAGACTGTCCTCTGTTCTTTTCATTCTTTTTTCTTTATTTTGCTCTGCAGCAGTTATTTCCACTATTTTATCTTCCACCTCACTTATCCGTTCTTCTGCCTCAGTTATTCTGCTATTGATCCCATCTACAGTACTTTTTATTTCATGTATTGTGTTTTTAATCGATGCTTGATTCATCTTTAGTTCTTCTAGGTCCTTGTTAACTGTTTCTTGCATTTTGTCTATTCTATTTCCAAGATTTTGGATCTGGGAAATAGAATCTTGGATCATCTTTACCATCATTATTCTGAATTCTTTTTCAGGTAGACTGCCTATTACCTCTTCATTTGTTAGGTATGGTGGGTTTTTATCTTGCTCCTTCTCCTGCTGTGTGTTTTTCTGTCTTCTCATTTTGCTTATGTTACTGTGTTTGGGGTCTCCTTTTTTCAGGATGCAGGTTCGTAGTTTCCGTTGTTTTTGTTGTCTGTCCCCAGTGGCTAAGGTTGGTTTAGTGGGTTGTGTAGGCTTCCTGGTGGAGGGGACTAGTGCCTGTGTTCTGGTGGGTGAGGCTGGATCTTGTCTTTCTGGTGGGCAGGTCCACGTCTGGTGGTGTGTTTTGGGGTGTCTGTGGACTTTTTATGATTTTAGGCAGCCTCTCTGCTAATGGGTGGCGTTGTGTTCCTGTCTTGCTAGTTGTTTGGCATAAGGTGTCCAGCAGTGTAGCTTGCTGGTCGTTGAGTGAAGCTGGGTGCTGGTGTTGAGATGGAGATCTCTGGAAGATTTTCGCCGTTTGATATTATGTGGAGCTGGGAGGTCTCTTGTGGACCAGTGTCCTGAAGTTGGCTCTCCCACCTCAGAGGCACAGCACTGATTCCTGGCTCCTCAATTTGGGATGATTTGTTGTCCATTCATGTATTCCACAGATGCAGGGTACATCAAGTTGATTGTGGAGCTTTAATCCGCTGCTTCTGAGGCTGCTGGGAGAGGTTTCCCTTTCTCTTTGTTCTCACAGCTCCTGGGTCTCAGCTTTGGATTTGGCCCCGCCTCTGCATGTAGGTCGCCAGAGGGCGTCTGTTCTTCACTTAGACAGGACAGGGTTAAAGGAGCAGCCCCTTCGGGGACTCTGGCTCACTCAGGCCAGGAGGGAGGGAGGGGCACGGAGTGCGGGGCGAGCCTGCAGCAGCAGAGTTCGGCGTGATGTTGCACCAGCCCGAGGCGCACCGTGTGTTCTCCCAGAGAAGCCGCCCCTGGATCCCGGGACCCCGGCAGTGGCGGGCTGCACAGGCTCCAGGAAGGGCGGTGTGGACAGTGACCCATGCTCGCACACAGGCATCTTGCCGGTGGCAGCAGCAGCCCCAGCGTCCCACGCCCGTCACCGGGCTCCGCGCCTTCAGTCGCGTCTCATGCCCGTCTGTGGAGCCCCTTTAAGCAGCGCTCTTAATCCCCTCTCCTCGCGCACCAGGAAACCAAGAGGGAAGAAAAAGTCTCTTGCCTCTTTGGCAGCTCCAGAGTTTTCCCGGACTCCCTGCCGGCTAGCTGTGGCTCATTAGCACCCTTCCAGCTGAGTTTTCACCTCCAGCCCCAGTCCTCTCCCTGCGCTCTGACCGAAGCCCGAGCCTCAGCTTCCAGCGACGCCGGGGCGAGCTGACAAGCCTCTCGGGCTGGTGAGTGCCGCTCGGCACCGATCCTCTGTGCGGGAATCTCTCCGCTTTGCCCTAACAAGGAATGTGGGGAGTTTCTTGCCTTTTGGGAGGTCCGGGGTCCTCTGCCAGCATCCAGCAGGTGTTCTGTAGAAGTTGTTCCAAGTGCAGCTGTATTTCTGGTGTATCCGTGGGGAGGACGGTGACCTCCACGTCTTACTCTTCCGCCATCTTACACGGAAGTCTCTCGACATGGAGCATTTTGATGGCAAGGGCGTTGTGCATTGTGATGAGAAAGGCAGGGAGCATTCTGATAACTGGGTCATGGAGCAATTTGATGAAAAGTGTCATGGAACATTTTGATGACAGGTGTTATGGAACATTGTGATGTCAGGGGTCATCGAACATTGTGATGATAAGTGCATGTAGCATTGTAATGACAGGAGTCATGGAACATTGTGATGACAGGGGTGAGGGAGTATTGTGATGACAAGTCATGGAACACTGTGATATCTCTGGTGAGAGAGCATTTTGATGAGAAGTGCATGGACCATTGTGATTACAAGGTTTATGGAGCATGGCAATGACAAGTATGTGGACCGTTGTGATGAAATGCGTGTGGCACATTTTGAAGACAATGGTCATGGAGCATTGTTCTCACAAAGAAATGGAGCATTGTGATAACAAGGGTCACAGAAAATTGTGATGAAATGTTCATGGAACATTGTGGTTACAAAGGTCACAGAGCCTTGTGATGACACGGGCATGGACCATTGTGATGACAAACGTTATGAAGCATTGTGATGACTGGAGTCACGGAGGATTGTGATGACAGGGGTCATGGAGCATTGTGATGACATGTGTCATGGAGCATTGTGCTGACAAGTGCATGGAGCATTATGATGTCAAGGGTCATGGAGCATTGTGCTGAGAAAGGCATAGAGCATTGTGATGACAAGGGTCAAAGAGCATTGTGATGAAAAGTTCATGGAGCATTGTGGTTAAAAAGGTCACAGAGACTGTTGATGACGAGGGCATGGACCATTGTGGTGACAAAGGTCAAGAAGCATTGTGATGACTGGAGTCACGGAGCATTGTGAAGACAGGGGTCATGGAGCATTGTGATAACAAGGGCATGGAGCATTGTGATGACAAGGGCATGGAACATTGATCTAATAAGTTTCATGGATTATTGCGATGACAGTTGGAATGGTGCATTGTGATGACAAGGGCATAGAGCATTGTGATGACCAGGTCATGCAGTATTGTGAAGACAGGTGTCAGGGAGCATTGTGATGACATATGTAATGGCCCATTGTGATGACAATGGCATGGAGCATTGTGATGCCAATAGTCATGGAAGATTCTGATGACAAAGGTAATGGAGCATTGTGATGACAATGGCTTGGAGCACTGTGATGACAAGGGTCAGGGAGCATTGTGCTGACAAATGCATGGATAATTGTGATGACAAGGGTCATGGAGCATTCTGATGACAAGCTTCTGGAGTATTTTGATGACAATGGCATGGAGCATTGTGATGAAAACGGCATGGGGTATTGTGATGAAAAAGCATGGAGCCTTTTCGTGACAGGTTTCAGGGAGAATTCTGACGACAAGTTTCAGGGAGCATTGTGATGAAAAATGTATTGAGAATTGTGATGAGAAAGGTCATGGAGCATTGTGATGAAAACGGCAAGGAGTATTGTGATGACAGGCATCATGGAGCGTTGTGATGACAAGTGGTATGGAACATTGTGATCACAAGACTTTGGAGCACTGTGATAACAGAAGTCATGGATCATTTTGATTTCAAGGAGCATGGAGCATTGTGATGACAAGGGCATGAAGCAATGTGATCCCAAGTTTCATGGAGGAATGTGATTACAATGGAAATGGAGTATTGTGATGGCAAGCGAATAGAGCATTGTAATGAAAAGGTCATGTAGCATTTTGCTGACAAAGGCATGGAGCCTTGTAATGACATGTGTCATGGAGCACTGTGATGACAAGCATCACGGATCATTGTGAATACAGGGGTCATGGAGCATTGGGATGACAAGCGCATGGATAATTGTGATGACAAGTGTCATGGAGCACTGGGCTGAAAATTTTCTTGGAGTGTTGTGATGACAGGGGTCATGGAGCATTGTGATGACTAGGGAATGGAGCATTGTGATGACTAGTGTCCCGGATCATTGTGTTGTCAGGTGTCATGGAGTGTTGTGATGACAGTGGAGCATTGAGATGATATTGGCCATGGAGCATTGCGATGAATAGGTCGTGGAGCATTGGGCTGAAAATATTCATGGATTATTGTGATGACAGGGGTCATGGAGCATTGTGATGACAAGGTAATGGAGCATGGTGATGACAAGGTCCTGGAGCATTGTGATGAGAAGACCATGGATACTTATGATGACAATTCTCCTGGAGCATTCTGATGAAAAGGGGCATGGAGCATTGTGATTACAGGGGTCTTGGAGCATTGTGAGGACTAGGACATGGAACATTGTGATACATGGGTCATGGGTCATGGAGCTTTGTGATGACAAGTCATGGAGCATTGTGATGACAAGGGCATGGAGCATTGGTCTGACAAGATTAATAGATTATTGTTATGACAGTGGACATGGTGCATTGTCATGACAAGGGCATGGATCATTGTGAAGAGAAGGTCATGGAGTATTTTGAAGACAGGTGTCAGGGAGCATTGTGATGACATATGTCATGGTCCATTGCGATGACAATGGCTGGGAGTATTGTGATGCCAAATGTAATGGAGGATTGTGATGACAAATAAAATGGATCATTGTGATGACTAGGGCTTGGAGCATTATGATGACAATGGCCATTGAGAATTTTCATGACAAGGTCGTGAAGCATTGTGATGACAAGGTCCTGGAGCACTGTGATGAGAAAACCATGGAACCTTGTGATGACAAGTCTCCTGGAGCATACTGATGAAAATGAGCATGGAGCATTTTGATTAGAGGGGTCTTGGCCCATTGTGATGACAAGGGCATGGAGCATTGTGAGGAGAAGTCCAAGGAGCATTCTGATGGAATGCGTCATTGAGCTTTGTGATGACAAGGGCATGGAGCACTGTGATTACAGGGGTCTTGGAGCATTGTGATGAAAAGGGCATGGATCATTGTGATGAAAAATGCATGGAGCCTTGTCATGACAGGATTCAAGGAGCATGCAGAAAACAAGTGTCAGGGAACATTTTGATGACAATTGTACTGAGCATTGTGATGACAAATGTCATGGAGCATTTTGCTGAGAAGTCCATGGATAACTGTGATGACGAGCGTCATGGGGCATTGTGATGACAAGTGATATGGAATATTGTGATCACAAGGGTTTGGAGCATTGTTATGACAGAGGTCATGGAGCATTTTGATTTCATTGTGATGACAATAGCATGAAGCATTATGATGATGGGCATGGTGCATTGTGATGACAGGGTTCATGGATCATTGAGATGAAAAAGGGCATAGAGCATTGTGATTAGAGGGTTCTTGGAGCATTGTGATGAGAAGGGTCATGGAGCTTTGTGATGACAAGGCCATGCAACATCGTGATAGCAGGGGTCATGGAGCATTTTTATGACTGGTGTAATGGAGCACCATAATGGCAAGGGAATGGAACATTGTGATGACAAGTCATGGAGCATTTTGATGACAAAGGTGTGGTGCATTTTGATGAGAACGGCAGGTAGCATTTTGATGACAGGGTCATGGAACAATTTGATGAAAAGGGTCATGGAACATTTTGATGACAGGTGTTATGGAACATTGTGATGTCAGGGGTCTTGGAACATTTTGATGAAAAGGATAATGGAACAGTTTGATAACAGGTGTTATGGAACATTTTGATGTCAGGTGTCATCGAACATTGTGATGATAAGTGCATGTAGCATTGTGATGACAGATGCCATGAAACATTGTGATGACAGTGGTGAGGGAGTATTGTGACAAATAGTGATGTAGCATTGTGATATCATTGGTGAGAGAGCATTTTGATGAGAAGTGCATGGATGATTGTGATGACAAGTTTTATGGAGTATTGTGATGACAAATTTGTGGAGCATTGTGATGACAAGCGCATGATGCATTGTGATGACATGTGTCATGGAGCATTGTGCTGAGAAAGGTATAGAGCATTCTGATGACAAGGGTCAAAGAGCATTGTGATGAAAATTTCATGGAGCATTGTGGTTAAAAATGTCACATAGACTGTTGATGACAAGGACCTGGACAATTGTGATGACAAAGTTCATGAAGCATTGTGATGACTGGAGTCACGGAGAATTGTGATTACAGGTGTCATGGAGCATTGTGATAACAAGGGCATGGAGCATTGTGATGACAAGGGGATGGAACAGTGGTCTATTTAGTTTCATGGATTATTGTGATGACAGTTGGAATGGGGCATTGTGATGACAAGGGCATGGAGAATTGTGATTCCAATTGTAATGTAGGATTCTGCTGTCAAAGATAATTGAGCATTGTGATGACAATGGCTTGGAGCATTGTGCTGACAAGGGTCAGGGAGCATTGTGCTGACAAGTGCATGGAGGTTTGTGATGACAAGTGTCATGGAACATTCTGATGACAAGCTTGTGGAGTATTTTGATGACAATGGCATGGAGCATTGTGATGAAAATGGCATGGGGCATTGTGATGAAAAAGGCATGGAGCCTTTTCGTGACAGGGTACAATGAGCATTCTGACGACAAGTGTCAGGGAGCATTGTGATGACAAGTGTATTGAGAATTATGATGAGAAGGTCATGGAGCATTGTGATGAAAAGGGCATGGAGTATTGTGATGACAGGCATCATGGAGCGTTGTGATGACAAGTGTTATGGAACATTGTGATCACAAGAGTTTGGAGCATTGTGATGACAGAGGTCATGGATCATTTTGATTTCAAGGAGCATGGAGCATTGTGATGAAAAGGGCATGAAGCAATGTGATCCCAAGGTTCATGGAGGATTGTGATGACATTGGAAATGGAGTATTGTGATGACAAGCGCATAGAGCATTGTAATGACAAGGTCATGTAGCATTTTGCTGACAAAGTCATGGATCATTTTAATGACAGGTGTCATGGAGCAATGTGATGACAAGCGTTATGGATCATTGTGAATACAGGGATCATGGAGCATTGGGATGACAAGTGCATGGATAATTGTGATGACAAGTGTCATGGAGCACTGGGCTGAAAATGTTCATGGAGTGTTGTGATGACAGGGGTCATGGAGCATAGTGATGATTAGGGAATGGAGCACTATGATGACAATAGTCCCGGATCATTGTGTCGTCTGGTGTCATGGAGTGTTTTGATGACAGTGGTCATGGAGCATTGAGATGATATTGGCCTTGGAGCATTGTGATGAATAGGTCGTGGAGCATTGGGCTGAAAATATTCATGGATTATTGTGATGACAGGAGTCATGGAGCATTGTGAAGACAAGGTAATGGAGCATGGTGATGACAAGGTCCTGGAGCACTGTGATGAGAAGACCATGGATACTTATGATGACAATTCTTATGGAGCATTCTGATGAAAAGGGGCATGGAGCATGGTGATTACAGGGGTCTTGGAGCATTGGGATGACTAGGGCATGGAACACTGTGATACATGGGTCATGGAGCTTTGTGATGACAAATCATGGAGCACTGTGATGACAAGGGCATGGAGCATTGTGATGACAGGGGCATGGAGCATTGGTCTGCCAAGATTCATAGATTATTGTGATGACAGTGGACATGGTGCACTGTGATGACAAGGGCATGGATCATTGTGAAGAGAAGGTCATGGAGTATTGTGAAGACAGGTGTCAGGGAGCATTGTGATGACATATGTCATGGTCCATTGCGATGACAATGGCTGGGAGTATTGTGATGCCAAATGTAATGGAGTATTGTGATGACAAATATAATGGAGCATTGTGATGACTAGGGCTTGGAGCATTATGATGACAATGGCCATTGAGAATTTTCATGACAAGGTCGTGAAGCATTGTGATGACAAGGTCCTGGAGCACTGTGATGAGAAAACCATGGAGCTTTGTGATGACAAGTCTCCTGGAGCATACTGATGAAAATGGGCATGGAGCATTGTGATTACAGGGGTCTTGGCACATTGTGATAACATGGACATGGAGAATTGTGAGGAGAAGGCCAAGGAGCATTCTGATGGCATGCTTCATTGAGGTTTGTGATGACAAGGTCATGGAGCAATTTGATTACAGGGGTCTTGGAGCATTGTGATGAAAAGGGCATGGATCATTGTGATGAAAAATGCATGGAGCCTTGTCATGACAGGATTCAAGGAGCATGTAGACAACAAGTGTCAGGGAACATTTTGATGACAAGTGTACTGATCATTGTGATGAAAAAGGTCATGGAGCATTGTGATGACTGGTGTCATGGAGCATTATGATGACAGGGGTCATGGAGCATTGTGATAACAAGGGCATGGAACATTGTGATGACAAGGGCATGGAGCATTGGTCTAATAAGTTTCATGGATTATTGCGATGACAGTTGGAATGGTGCATTGTGATGACAAGGGCATGGAGCATTGTGATGACCAGGTCATGCAGTATTGTATATAGAGGTGTCAGGGAGCATTGTGATGACATATGTAATGGCCCATTGTGATGACAATGGCATGGAGCATTGTGATGCCAAGTGTCATTGAGAATTCTGATGACAAATGTAATGGAGCATTGTGATGACAATGGCTTGGAGCACTGTGATGACAAGGGTCAGGGAGTATTGTGCTGACAAGTGCATGGAGAATTGTGATGACAAGGGTCATGGAGAATTCTGATGACAAGCTTGTGGAGTATTTTGATGACAATGGCATGGAACATTTTGATGAAAAAGGCATGGGGCGTTGTGATGAAAAAGTCATGGAGCCTTTTCGTGACAGGGTTCAAGGAGCATTCTGAAGACAAGTGTCAGGGAGCATTGTGATGACAAGTGTATTGAGAATTGTGATGAGGAAGGTCATGGAGCATTTTGATGAAAAGGGCATGGAGTGGGCCTCCCTGGTGGCGCAGTGGTTGAGAGTCCACCTGCCGATGCAGGGGATACGGGTTTGTGCCCCGGTATGGGAAGATCCCATATGCCGCGGAGCGGCTGGGCCCGTGAGCCATGGCCGCTGAGCCTGTGCGTCCGGAGCCTGTGCTCCGCAACGGGAGAAGGCCACAACAGTGAGAGGCCCGCGTAGAGTAAAAAAAAAAAAAAAAAAAAAAAAAAAAGGGCATGGAGTATTGTGATGACAGGCATCATTGAGCGTTGTGATGACAAGTGTTATGGATCATTGTGATCACAAGTGTTTGGAGCATTGTGATGACAGAGGTCATGGATCAGTTTGATTTCAAGGAGCATGGAGCATTGTGATGACAAGGGCATGAAGCAATGTGATCCCAAGTTTCATGGAGGATTGTGATGACAATGGAAATGAAGAATTGTGATGACAAGCACGTAGTTCATTGTAACGACAAGGTCAAGTAGCATGTTGTTGACAAAGGCATGGAGCATTGTAATGACATGTGTCATGGAGCACTGTGATGACAAGCGTCACAGATCATTGTGAATACAGGGGTCATGGAGCATTGGGATGACAAGGGCATGGATCATTGTGATGCGAAATGTCATGGAGCACAGGGTTGAAAATGTTCATGGAGTGTTGTGATGACAGGGGTCATGGAGCATAGTGATGAGTAGGGAATGGAGCATTGTGATGACAAGAGTCCGGGATCATTTTGTCGTCATGTGTCATGGAGTGTTGTGATGACAGTGGTCATGGAGCATTGAGATGATATTGGCCATGGAGCATTGTGATGAATAGGTCGTGGAACATTGGGCTGAAAATATTCATGGATTATTGTGATGACAGGGGTCATCGAGCATTGTGATGAGAAGGGAATGGAGCATGGTGATGACAAGGTCCTGCAGCATTGTGATGAGAAGACCATGGATTCTTATGATGACAATTCTAATGGAGCATTCTGATGAAAAGGGGCATGGAGCATTGTGATTACAGGGGTATTGGAGCATTTTGACGACAAGTCATGGAGCATTGTGATGACAAGGGCATGGAGCATTGTGATGACAGGGGCATGGAGCATTGGTCTGACAAGATTCAAAGATTATTGTTATGACAGTGGACATGGTGCATTGTGATGACAAGGGCATGGATCATTGTGAAGAGAAGGTCATGGAGTATTTTGAAGACAGGTGTCAGGGAGCATTGTGATGACATATGTCATCGTCCATTACGATGACAATGGCTGGGAGTATTTTGATGCCAAATGTAGTGGAGGATTGTGATGACAAATATAATGGAGTATTGTGATGACTAGGGCTAGGAGCATTATGATGACAATGGCCATTGAGTATTTTCATGACAAGGTCAGGAAGCATTGTGATGACAAGGTCCTGGAGCACTGTGATGAGAAAACCATGGAGCCTTGTGATGACAAGTCTCCTGGAGCATACAGATGAAAATGGGCATGGAGCATTGTGATTAGAGGGGTCTTGGCACATTGTGATGAATAGGGCATGGAGCATTGTGAGGAGAAGGCCAAGGAGCATTCTGATGGCATGCGTCATTGAGATTTGTGATGACAAGGGCATGGAGCATTGTGATTACAGGGTCTTGGAGCATTGTGATGAAAAGGGCATGGATCATTGTGATGAAAAATGCATGGAGCCTTGTCATGACTGGATTCAAGGAGCATGCAGACAACAAGTGTCAGGGAACATTTTGATGAAAAGTGTACTGAGCATTGTGATGACAAAGGTCATGGAGCATTCTGAGGAGAAGACCATGGAAAACTGTGATCAAGAGCGTCATGGGGCATTGTGATGATAAGTGATATGGAATATTGTGATCACAAGGGTTTGGAGCATTGTTATGACAGAGGTCATAGAGCATTTACATTTCATTGTGATGACAATAGCATGAAGCATTATGATGATGGGCATGATGCATTCTGATGACAGGGTTCATGGATCATTGAGATGAAAAGGGGCATACAGCAATGTGATTAGAGGGTTCTTGGAGCATTGTGATGAGAAGGGTCCTGGAGCTTTGTGATGAGAAGGCCATGCAACATCGTGATAGCAGGGGTCAAGGAGCATTGTTATGACTGGGGTAATGGAGCACTGTTATGGCAAGGGCATGGAGCATTGTGATGACAAGTCATGGAGCATTTTGATGACAAAGGTGTGGTGCATTTTGATGAGAAGTGCAGGGAGCATTTTGATGACAGGGTAATGGAACAATTTGATGAAAACGGTCATGGAACATTTTGATGACTGGTGTTATGGAACATTGTGATGTCAGGGGTCATGGAGCATTTTGATGAAAAGGATCATGGAGCAGTTTGATGACAGGTGTTATGGAACATTTTGATGTCAGGGGTCATAGAACATTGTGATGATATGTGCATATAGCATTGTGATGACAGATGCCATGAAACATTGTGATGACAGTGGTGAGGGAGTATTGTGACAAATAGTGATGTAGCATTGTGATATCAGTGGTGAGAGAGCATTTTGATGAGAAGTGCATGGATGATTGTGATGACAAGTTTTATGGAGTATTCTGATGACAAATTTGTGGAGCATTGTGATGACAAGCACATGGTGCATTGTGATGACATGTGTCATGGAGCATTGTGCTGCCAAGCGCATGGAGCATTGTGATGACAAGGGTCAAAGAGCATTGTGATGAAAAGTTCATGGAGGATTGTGGTTAAAATGTTCACAGAGAGTGTTGATGACGAGGGCATTGACCATTGAGATGACAATGGTCATGAAGCATTGTGATGACTGGAGTCACGGAGCATTGTGTTGACAGGGGTCATGGAGCATTGTGATAACAAGGGCATGGAGCATTGTGATGACGAGGGCATGGAACACTGGTCTAATATGTTTCATGGATTTTTGCGATGACAGTTGGAATGGCGCATTGTGATGACAAGGGCATGGAGCATTGTGATGACAAGGGGATGGAACACTGGTCTATTTAATTTTATGGATTACTGTGATGACATTTGGAATGGGGCATTGTTATGACAATGGTATGGGGAATTGTGATGCCAATTGTCAGTTTGGATTCTGCTGTCAAAGATACTTGAGCATTGTGATGACAATGGATTGGAGCATTGTGATGACAAGGGTCAGGGAGCATTTTGCTGACAAGTGCATGGAGATTTGTGATGACAAGGGTCATGGAACATTCTGATGACAAGCTTCTGGAGTATTTTGATGACAATGGCATGGAGCATTGTGATGAAAACGGCATGGGGCATTGTGATGAAAAAGGCAAGGAGCCTTTTCGTGACAGGGTTCAAGGAGCATTCTGACGACAAGTATCAGGGAGCATTGTGATGACAAGTGTATTGAGAATTGTGATGACAAAGGTCATGGAGCATTTTGATGAAAAGGGCATGGAGTATTGTGATGACAGGCATCATTGAGCGTTGTGATGACAAGTGTTATGGAACAAGGTGATCACATGGGATTTGAGCATTTTGATGGCAGAGGTCATGGATCATTTTGATTTCAAGGAGCATGGAGCATTTTGATGACAAGGGCATGAAGCAATGTGATCCCAAGGTTCATGGAGGATTGTGATGACAATGGTAATGGAGTATTGTGATGACAAGCGCAGAGACCATTGTAATGACAAGGCCATGTAGCATTTTGCTGACAAAGGCATGGAGCATTGTGATGCCAGGGGTCATGGAGCACTGTGATGACAAGCGTCATTGAGCCTTGTGAATACAGTGGTCATGGAGCATTGTGATGACAAGGACATGGATCATTGTGATGGCAAGGTTCATACAGCATTGGGCTGAAAATGTTCATGGAGTATTGTGATGACTGGGGTCATGGAGCATTGTGATGACAAGGGAATGGAGCATAGTGATGACAAGGTCCTGGAGCATTGTGATTAGAAGACCATGGAGACTTGTGATGACAAATCTCATGGAGCATTCTGATGAAAAGGGTCATGGAGCATTTTGATTACAGGTGTCTTGGAGCATTGTCATGAAAAGGGCATGGATTATTGTGATGACAAAGGCATGGAGCCTTTTCATGACTGGGTACAAGGAGCATACTTACGACAAGTGTCAGGGAGCATTGTGATGACAAGTGGATTGAGCATTGTGATGACAAAGATCATGGACCGTTGTGATGAGAAGACCATGGAGCATTCTGATGAATGCGTCATGGAGCACTGTGATGACAAGTGCATGGAGCATTGTGATTACAGGTGTCTTGGAGCATTGTGATGAAAAGGGCATGGAACATTGTGATGAAAAAGGCATGGAGCCTTGTCATGACAGTGTTCAAGGAGCATACTGACGACAAGTGTCAGGGAGCATTGTGATGACAAGTGTATTGAGCATTGTGATGACAAAGTTTATGGAGCATAGTGATGAGAAGACCATGGATAATTGTGATTATGAGCATCATGGGTTGTTGTGATCAGAAGTGTTATGGAACATTGTGATCACAACGGTTTGGAGCATTGTGTTGAAAGAGGTCATGGAGCATTTTGATTTCATTATGATGAAAATACCCTGAAGCATTATGATAATGGGCATGGTGCACTGTGATGATAGGATTCATGGAGCTTTGAGATGAAAAGGGGCATGGAGCATTGTGAAAAAATTGTCTTGGAGCATTGTGATGACAAGGGCATGGAGCATTGTGATGAGAAGTCCATGGAACATTCTAATGACATGCGTCATGGAGCTTTGTGATGACAAGGGCATGGAGCATTGTGATTACAGGGGTCTTGTAACATTGTGATGACAAGTGTCATGGAGCATTGTGATGAGAAGGACATGAAGCATTGGTGTGAAATGTTTCATGGATTATTGTGATGAGAGTGGGCATGGAGCATTGTGATGACAAGAACACGGAACACTGTGATCCAATGATCATAGAGGATTGTAATGACAAGGGCATGGAGCATAGTGATGAGAAGTGCATCGAGCACTGTGATGACAAGTGTCATGGAGCTTTGTGATGACAAGTGCATGGAGCAATGTGATGAGAGTGTTCATGGAGCATTGTGATGACAATGACATGGAGCATTGTGATGTCAAGGGTCATGGAGCTTTGTGATGACAAAAGTCACGGAGCATTTTGATGACAAGGGCGAGGTGCATTGTGATGAGAAGGGCAGGGAGCATTTTGATGACAGGGTCATGCAGCAATTTGATGAAAATTGTAATGGAACATTTTGATGACAGGGGTTATAGAACATTGTGATGATAAGGGGATGTAGCATTGTGATGACAGGGGTCATGTAACATAGTGATGATAAGGGGATGTAGCATTGTGATGACAGGGGTCAAGGAACATTGTGATTACAGGGGTCTTGTAACATTGTGATGACAAGTGTCATGGAGCATTGTGATGAGAAGGACATGAAGCATTGGTGTGAAATATTTCATGGATTATTGTGATGAGAGTGGGCATGGAGCATTGTGATGACAAGAGCACGGAACACTTTGATCCAATGATCATAGAGGATTGTAATGACAAGGGCATGGAGCATAGTGATGAGAAGGGCATCGAGAACTGTGATGACAAGTGTCATGGAGCTTTGTGATGACAAGTGCATGGAGCAATGTGATGAGAGTGTTCATGGAGCATTGTGATGACAATGACATGGAGCATTGTGATGTCAAGGGTCATGGAGCTTTGTGATGACAAAAGTCACGGAGCATTTTGATGACAAGGGCGAGGTGCATTGTGATGAGAAGGGCAGGGAGCATTTTGATGACAGGGTCATGCAGCAATTTGATGAAAATTGTAATGGAACATTTTGATGACAGGGGTTATAGAACATTGTGATGATAAGGGGATGTAGCATTGTGATGACAGGGGTCATGGAACATTGTGATGATAAGGGGATGTAGCATTGTGATGACAGGGGTCAAGGACCATTGTGATTACAGGGGTCTAGGAGCTTTGTGATGAGAGTGGTCATGGAGCCTTGTGATGACATGGCCATGGAACATCTTGATGGCAGGGGTCATGGAGCATTGTTATGACAGGGGTAATGGAACATTGTGATGGCAATGGCATGGAGGATTGTGATGAGAAAGCCATGGAGCATTCTGATGACATGTGCCATGGAGCTTTGTGATGACAATGGCATTGAGAAATGTGATGAATGCGTTCATGGAGCATTGTGATGACAATGACATGGAGCATTGTGATGCCAAGGGTCATGGATCTTTGTGATGACAAAGGTCATGGAGGATTTTGAAGACAAGGGTGTTGTGCATTGTGAGGACAACGGCAGGGAGCATTGTGATGACAGGGTCATGGAGCAATTTGATGAAAATGGTCATGGAATATTTTGATGACAGTTGTTATGGAACATTGTGATGCCAGGGGTCATGGAGCATTTTGATGAAAAGATTTTGGGAGCATTTTGATGACAGGGGTTATGGAACATTGTGATGTCAGGGGCCATCGAACATTGTGATAATATGTGCATGTAGCATTGTGATGACAGGAGTCATGGAATATTGTGATGACAGGGGTGAGTGAGTATTGTGACGAATAGTGATGTAACATTGTGATATCAGTGGTGAGAGAGCATTTTGATGAAAAGTGCATGGAGCATTGTGATGACAAGTTTTATGGAGCATTGTGAGGACAAGATTGTGGAGCACTGTGATGACAAGCGCATGGTGCATTTTGATGACATGTGTCATGGAGCATCGTGCTGACAAGCGCATGGAGCATTGTGATGACAAGGGTCATGGAGCATTGTGCTGAGAAAGGCATATAGGATTGTGATGACAAGGGTCAAAGAGCATTGTGATGAAAAATTCATGGAGCATTGTGGTTAAAATGGTCACAGAGACTGTTAATGACGAGGGCATGGACCATTGAGATGATAAAGGTCATGAATCATTGTGATGAATGAAGTCACGGAGCATTGTGATGACAGGGGTCATGGAACAATGTGATAACAAGGGATTGGAGCATTGTGATGACAAGGGCATGGAGCATTGGAATAATAAGTTTCATGGATTATTGCGATGAGAGTTGGAATGGCGCATTGTGATGACAAGGGCATGGAGCATTGTGATGACCAGGACATACAGTATTGTGAAGACAGGTGTCAGGGAGCATTGTGATGACATATGTAATGGCCCATTGTGATGACAATGGCATGGAGCATTGTGATGCCAAGTGTCATAGAGGATTCTGATGACAATGGTAATGGAGCATTGTGATGAGAAGACCATTGATAATTGTGATGATGAGCGTCATGGTGTGTTGTGATGATAAGTGTTAAGGAACATTGTGATCACAAGGGTTTGGAGCATTATGATGACAGAGGTCATGGAGAATTTTGATTTCATTGTGATGACAATAGCCTGAAGCATCATGATGATGGGCATGGTTCATTGTGATGACAGGCTTCATGGAGCATTGAAATGAAAAGGAGCATGGAGCATTGTGATTACAGGGGTCTTGGAGCATTGTGATGACAAGTGCATGGAGCATTGTGAGGAGAAGGCCATGGAACATTCTGATGACATGCGTCACGGAGCTTTGTGATGACAAGGGCATGGAGCCTTGTGATTACATGGGTCTTGGTGCATTGTGATGACAAGGGTCATGGAGCCTTGTGATGACAAGGCCGTGGAACATTGTGATGGCACGGGTCATGGAGCATTGTTATGACAGACGTAATGGAGCATTGTGATGAGAAGGGCATTGAGCATTGGTGTGAAATATTTCATGGATTATTGTGATTAGAGTGGGCATGGAGCATTGTGATGACAAGGACATGGAACACTGTGATATATGGTTCATGGAGGATAGTAATGACAAGGGCATGAAGCATTGTAATGAGAAGGGCATCGAGCATTGTGATGACAAGTGTCATGGAGCTTTGTGATGACAAGGGCTTGGAGCAATGTGATGAGAGTGTTCATGTAGAATTGTGGTGACAATGACATGGAGCATTGTGATGCCAAGGGTCATGGAGCTTTGTGATGACAAAGGTCATGGAGCATTTGGATGACAAGTGTGTGGTGCATTGTGATGAGAAGGGCAGGGAGCATTTTGATGACAGGGTCATGCAGAAATTTGATGAAAATTGTAATGGAACATTTTGATGACAGGGGATATAGAACATTGTGATGCCAGGGGTCATAGAGCATTGGGATGAAAAGGGTCATGGAGCATTTTGATGACAGGGCTTATGGAATATTGTGATGATAAGGGGATGTAGCATTGTGATGACAGGGGTCATGGAGGATTCTGATGAGAAAGCTAATGGAGCATTGTGATGACAATGGCTTGGAGCATTGTGATGACAAGGGTCATGGAGGATTCTGATGAGAAAGGTAATGGAGCATTTTGATGACAATGGCTTGGAGCATTGTGATGACAAGGGTCACGGAGCATTGTGCTGACAGGTGCATGGAGAATTGTGATGAAAAAGGTCATGAAGTATTCTGATGACAAGCTTGTGGAGTATTTTGATGACAATGGCATGGAGCATTGTGATGAAAAAGGCATGAGGCATTGTGATGACAAGTGTATTGAGAATTGTGATGACAAAGGTCATGGAGCATTGTGATGAAAAGGGCATGGAGTATTGTGATGAGAGGCATAATGGAGCGTTGTGATGACAAGTGTTATGGAACATTGTGATCACAAGGGTTTGGAGCATTGTGATGAGAGAGGTCATGGATCATTTTGATTTCAAGGAGCATGGAGCATTGTGATGACAAGGGCATGAAGCAATGTGATCCCAATGTTCATGGAGGACTGTGATGACAATGGTAATGGAGTCTTGTGATGACAAGCGAATAGAGCATTGCAATGACAAGGTCAGGTAGCATTTTGCTGAAAAAGGCATGGAGAATTGTTATGACAGGTGTCATGGAGCACTGTGATGACAAGCGTAACGGAGCATTGTGAATACAGGTGTCATGGAGCATTGTGATGAAAAGGGCATGGATCATTGTGATGACAAATGTCATGGAGCATTGGGCTGAAAATGTTCATGGAGTATTGGGATGACAGGGGTGATGGAGCATTTTGATGAGAAGGTCATAGGGCATTGTGCTGAAAATATTCATAGAGTATTGTGATGACAGGGATCATGGAGCATTATGATGACAAGTTCCTGGAGCACTTTGATGAGAAGACAATGGAGACTTGTGATGACAAGTTTCATGGAGCATTCTGATGAAAAGGGACATGGAGCATTGTGATTACAGGTGTCTAGGAGCATTGTGATGACAAGGGCATGGAGCATTGTGAGGAGAAGTCCATGGAGAATTCTGATGACATGCGTCATTGAGCTTTGTGATGACAAGGTCATGGAGCATTGTGATTTCAGGGGTCTTGGAGCATTATGATTAAAATGGCATTGATCATTGTGATGAAAAAGGCATGGAGACGTGTCATGGCAGGGTTAATGGAGCATACAGATGACAAGTTTCAGGGAGCATTGTGATGACAAGTGTATTGAGCATTGTGATGACAAAGGTCATGGAGCATTGTGATGATGAGCGTCATGGGGTGTTGTTATGATAAGTGTTATGGAACATTGTGATCACAAGGGATTGGAGCATTATGAGGACAGATGTCATGGAGAATATTGATTTCATTGTGATGACAATAGCCTGAAGCATTATGATGATGGGCATGGTCCACTGTGATGGCAGGGTTCATGGAGCTTTGAGAGGAAAACACACATGGAGCATTTTGATTACAAGGGTCTTGGAGCATTGTGAAGACAAGGGCATGGAGCATAGTGATGAAAGGGCCATGGAACATTCTGATGATATGCGTCATGGAGCTTTTTGATGACAAGGGCATGGAGCATTTTGATTAGAGAGGTCGTGGAGCATTGTGATGACAAGTGTCTTCGAGCCTTCTGATAACAAGGCCGTGGAACATTGTAATGGCAGGGGTCATGGAGCATTGTTATGACAGAGGTAATGGAGCATTGTGATGAGAATGGCATTGAGCATTGGTCTGAAATGTTTCATGGATTATTGTGATGAGAGTGGGCATAGAGCATTGTGATGATAAGGGCATGGAACACTGTGATACATGGGTCATGGAGGATTGTAATGACAAGGGCATGGGGCATTGTGATGAGAAGGGCATTGAGCATTGTGATGACAAGTGTCATGGAGCTTTGTGATGACAAGGGCATGGAGCAATGTGATGCCAAGGGTCATGGCGCTTTGTGATGACAAAGGTATTGGAGCATTTTTTTGACAAGTGCATGGTGCATTGTGATGAGAAGGGCAGGGAGTATTTTGATGACAGTGTCATGCAGCAATATGATGAAAAGTGTATTGGAACATTTTGATGACAGGGGTTATAGAATATTGTGATGTCAGGGGTCATGGAACATTGTGATCATAAAGGGATGTAGCATTGTGATGACAGGGGTCATGGGATATTGTGATTACAGGGGTGAGGGAGTATTGTGACGACTAGTTATGGAACACTGTGATATCTCTGGTGAGAGCGCATTTTGATGAGAAGTGTATGGAGCATTGTGATTACAAGGTTTATGGAGCATTGCAATGACAATTTTCTGGACCGTTGTGATGAAAAGCGAATGGCACATTGTAATGACAAGGGTCATGGAACATTTTTCAGACAAAGGAATGGAGCATTTTGATGACAATGGTCACAGAGCATTGTGATTAAAATGGCATGGGGCATTGTGATGAAAAAGGCATGGAGCCTTTTCGTGACAGGTTTCAAGGAGCATTCTGATGACAATGGTCATGGAGCATTGTGATGAAAAGGGCATGGAGTATTGTGATGACAGGCATCATGGAGCATTGTGATGACAAGTGTTATGGGACACTGTGATCACAAGGGTTTGGATCATTGTGATGAGAGAAGTCATGGATCATTTTGATTTCAAGGAACATGGAGCATTGTGATGACAAGAGCATGAAGCAATGTGATCCCAAGGATCATGGAGGATTGTGATGACAATGATAATGGAGTATTGTGATGACAAGCGCATAGAGCATTGTAATGACAAGGTCATGTAGCATTTTGCTGACAAAGGCATGGAGCATTGTGATGACAGGTGTCATGGAGCACTGTGACGACAAGAGTCATGGAGCATTGTGAATAAAGAGGTCATGGAGCATTGGGATGACAAGGGCATGGATCATTGTGATGACAAGTGTCATGGAGCATTGGGCTGAAAATGTTCATGTAGTATTGTGATGACAGGGGCCATGGAGCATTGTGATGACACAGGTCAAGGAGAATTCTGATTTCATTGTGCTGACAATAGCCAGAAGCATTATGATGATGGGCATGATGCATTGTGCTGACAGGGTTCATGGAGCATTGAGATGAAAAGGGGCATGGAGCATTGTGATTACAGTGGTCTTGGAGCATTTTGATGACAAGGGCATGGAACATTTTGATGAGAAGGCCATGGAACTTTCTGATGGCATGTGTCATGGAGCTTTGTGATGACAAGGGCATGGAGCATTGTGATTACAGTGGTCCTGGAACATTGTGATGACAAGTGTCATGGAGCCTTGTGCTGACAAGGCCGTGGAATATTGTGATGGCAGGGGTCATGTACCATTGTTATGACAGGGGAATGGAGCATTGTGATGAGAAGGGCATGCAACATTGTAATTACAAAGTTTATGGAGCAATACCATGACTAATTTGTGGACCGTTGTGATGAAAAGTGCGTAGAACATTGTGATGACAAGGGTCATGGAGCATTTTTCTGACAAAGGCATGGAGCATTTTGATGACAAGTGTCACGGAGCATTGTGATGAAAAGTTCATGGAGCATTGTGGTTATAAAGATCACAGAGCCTTGTGATGACGCGGGCATGGACCATTGTGATGACAAATGTTATGAAGCATTGTGATGACTGGAGTCACGGAGCACTGTGATGACTGGGGTCATGGAGCATTGTGATGACAAGGGCATGGAGCATTGTGGTGACAGGGGCATGGAGCATTGGTCTGACAAGTTTCATAGATGATTGTGATGACAGTGGACATGGTGCATTGTGATGACAAGGGCATGGATCATTTTGATGAGAAGGTTATGGAGTATTGTGAAGACTGGTGTCAGGGAGCATTGTGATGACATATGTCATGGTCCATTGCAATGACAATGGCAGGGAGCATTGTGATGCCAATTGTAATGGAGGATTGTGATGACAAATATAATGGAGCATTGTGAAGACTAGGGCTTGGAGCATTATGAGAACAAGGGCCATTGAGAATTTTCAGAACAAGGTCGTGAAGCATTGTGATGACAGGGTCCTGAAGCATTGTGATGATAAATCTATAGAGACTTGTGATAACAAATCTCATGGAGCATACTGATGAAAAAGTTCATGGACCATTGTGATTACAGGGGTCTTGTAACATTGTGATCACATAGGCATGGAGCATTGTGAGGAGAAGGCCAAGGAGCATTCTGAAGACAGGTTTCATTGAGCTTTGTGATGACAAGGGCATGGAACATTTTGTTTAAAGGGGTCTTGTAGCATTGTGATGAAAAAGGCATTCATCATTGTGATGAAAAAGGCATGGAGCCTTGTCATGACAGGGTTCAAGGAGCATACAGAAAACAAGTATCACGGAGCATTTTGATGACAAGTGTATTGAGCATTCTGATGACAATGGTCATGGAGCATTGTGATGAGAAGACCATGGATAATTGTGATGACGAGCGTCATGGGGCACTGTGATGACAAGTGTTATGGAAAATTGTGATCAAAAGGGTTTGGAGCATTGTTATGACAGAGGTCATGGAGCATTTTGATTTCATTGTGATGACAATAGCATGAAGCATTATGATGATGGGCATGGTGCATTGTGATGACAGGGTTCATGGATCATTGAGATGGAAAGGGGCATGGAGCATTGTGATTACAGGGGTCTTGGAGCATTGTAATGAGAAGGGTCATGGAGCCTTGTGATGACAAGGCCACGGAACATCGTGATGGCAGGTGTCATGGAGAATTTTTATGACTGGGGTAATGGAGCATTGTGACGGCAAGGGCATAGAGCATTGTGATGAGAAGACCATGGATCATTCTGAGGACATGTGTCATGGAGCTTTGTGATGACAAGGGCATGGAGCAATGTGATGAGAATGATCATGGAGCATTGTGATGACAATGACCTGGAGCATTGTGATGCCAAGGGTCATGGATCTTTGTGATGACAAATGTCATGGAGAATTTTGATGACAAGGGCATTGTGCATTGTGATGAGGAGGGCAGGGAGCATTGTGCTGACAGGGTCATGGAGCAATTTGTTGAAAAGGGTCATGGAACATTTTGATGACAGTGGTTATGGAACATTGTTATGTCAGGGTTCATGGAGCATTATGATGAAAAGGGTCATGGAGAATTTTGATGACAGGGGTTATGGAGCATTGTAATGTCAGGGGTCATCGAACATTGTGATGATAAGTGCATGTAGCATTGTGATGACAGGAGTCATGGAACATTGTGATAACAGGGGTGAAGGCGTATTGTGACGAATAGTGATGTAACATTGTGATATCTGTGGTGAGAGAGCATTTTGATGAGAAGTGCATGGAGCATTGTGATGACAAGTTTTATGGAGCATTGTGATGACAAGATTGTGGAGCACTGTGATGACAAGCGCATGGTGCATTGTGATGACATGTGTCATGGAGCATCATGCTGACATGCGCATGAGGCATTGTGATGACAAGGGTCATGGAGCATTGTGCTGAGAAAGGCATAGAGCATTGTGATGACAAGGATCAAAGATCATTGTGATGAAAAGTTCATGGAGCATTGTGATGACAAGGGTCATGGTGTATTGTGATGACAAGGGCATGGAGCATTGGTCTAATAAGTTTCAGGGATTATTGTGATGACTGTTGGAATGGTGCATTGTGGTGACAATGGCATGGAGCATTGTGATGACCAGGTCATGCAGTATTGTGAAGACAGGTGTCAGGGAGCATTGTGATGATATATGTAATGGCCCATTGTGATTACAATGGCATGGAGCATTGTGATGCCAGGTGTCATGGAGGATTCTGATGACAAAGGTAATGGTGCGTTGAGATGACAGTGGCTTGGAGCATTGAGATGACAAGGGTCAGGGAGCATTGTGCTGACAAGTGCATGGAGAATTGTGATGACAAGGGTCATGGAACATTCTCATGACAAGCTTGTGGAGTATTTTGATGACAGTGGCGTGGAGCATTGTGATGAAAACGGCATGGGGCATTGTGTTGAAAAATGCATGGAGCCTTTTCGTGACAGGGTTCAAGGAGCATTCTGACGACAAGTGTCAGGGAGCATTGTGATGACAAGTGTATTGAGAATTGTGATGACAAAGGTCATGGAGCATTGTGATGAAAAGGGCATGGAGTATTGTGATGACAGGCACCATGGAGCGTTGTGATGACAAGTGTTATGGAACATTGCGATCACAAGGGTTTGGAGCATTGTGATGACAGAGGTCATGGATCATTTTGATTTCAAGGAGCATGGAGTAATGTGATGACAAGGGTATGAAGCAATGTGATCCCAAGTTTCATGGAGGATTGTGATGACAATGGTAATGGAGTATTGTGATGACAAGCGCATAGAGCATGGTAATGACAAGGTCATGTAGCATTTTGCTGACAAAGGCATCTAAAATTTTGATGACAGGTGTCATGGAGCACTGTGATGACAAGCATCACGGAGCATTGTGAATACAGGGGTCATGGAGCATTGTGATGACAGAGGTCATGGAGAATTTTTATTTCATTGTGCTGACAATAGCCGGAAGCTTTATGATGAAGGGTATGATGCATTGTGATGACAGGTTTCATGGAGCATTGAGATGAAAAGGGGCATGGAGCATTGTGATTACAGGGGACTTGGAGCACTGTAATGACAAGAGCATGGAGCATTTTGATGAGAAGGCCATCGAACATTCTGATGACATGTGTCATGGAGCTTTGTGATGACAAGGGCATGGAGCATTGTGATTACAGGGGTCTTGGAGCATTGTGATGACAAGTGTCATGGAGCCTTGTGATGACAAGGCCGTGGATCATTTTGATGACAGAGGTCATGGAGCATTGTTATGACACGGGTAATGGAGCATTTTGATTAGAAGGGCATGGAGCATTGTGATTACAAGGTTTATGGAACATTGCTATGACAAATTTGTGGACCGTTTTGATGAAAAGTGCATGGCACATTGTGATGACCAGGGTCATGGAGCATTTTTTTGACAAAGGCATGGAACATTGTGATGAAAAGGGTCACAGAGAATGGTGATGAAATTTCATGGAGCATTCTGGTTACAGGGGTCTTGGAGCATTGTGATGACAAGTGTCATGGAACCTTGTGATGACTAGGCCATGGAACATTGTGATGGCAGGGGTCTTGGTGCATTGTTATGACAGAGGCAATGGATCATTGTAATGAGGAGGGCATGGAACCTTGGTCTGAAATGTTTCATGGATTATTGTGATGAGAGTGGGCATGGAGAATTGTGATGACAAGGGTACGGAACACTATGATACATGGGTCATGCAGGATTGTAATGACAAGGGCATGGAGCATTGTGATGAGAAGTCCATGGAGCATTCTGATGACATGTGTCATGGAGCTTTGTGATGACAAGGGTTTGGAGCAATGTGATGAGAGCGTTCATGGAGCATCATGATGACAATGACATGGAGCATTGTGATGCCAAGGGTCATGGATATTTGTGATGACAAATGTCATGGAGCATTTTGATGACAAGGGCATTGTGCATTGTGATGAGAAGGGCAGGGAGCATTGTGATGACATGGTCATGGAGCAATTTGATGAAAAGTGTCATGGAACATTTTGATGACAGGCCTTATGGAACACTGTGATGTCAGGGGTCATGGAGCATTTTGATGAAAACGGTCATGGAGCATTTTGATGACAAGGGTTATGTAACATTGTGATGTCAGGGGTCATCGAACATAGTGATGATAATGCATGTAGCACTGTGATCAGAGGAGTCATGGAAGATTGTGATGACAGGGGTGAGGGAGTATTGTGACGAATAGTGATGTAACATTGTGATATCAGTGGTGAGAGAGCATTTCGATGAGAAGTGCATGGAGCATTGTGATGACAAGTTTTATGGAGCATTGTGATGACAAGATTGTGGAGCACTGTTATGACAAGCGCATGGTGCATTGTGATGACATGTGTCGTGGAGCATTGTGCTGACAAGCGCATGGAGCATTGTCATGAGAAATGTCATGGAGCATTGTGCTGAGAAAGGCATAGAGCATGGTGATGACAGGGGTCAAAGAGCATTGTGATGAAAAGTTCATGGAGCATTGTGGTTAAAAACGTCACAGAGACTGTTGATGATGTGGGCATGGACAATTGTGATGACAAAGGTCAAGATGAATTGTGATGACTGGAATCACGGAGCATTGTGATGACAGGGGTCATGGAGCATTGTAATAACAAGGGAATGGAGCATTGTGATGACAAGGACATGGAGCATTGGTCTAATAAGTTTCATGGATTATTGCGATGCGTGTTGGAATGGTGCATTGTGATGACAAGGGC